>NC_134357.1:132149762-132501012 GCF_048569485.1 Anomaloglossus baeobatrachus
CCGCACGTCGGTTTTTTTAATTATTTATTTACTTTTTTTAATGCACAGTATAGACCCGCCCACCGACTACTGTGATTGGTTGCAGTGAGACAGCTGTCACTCAGCGTGAGGGCGTGTCTAACTGCAACCAATCATAGATGCCGGTGGGCGGGGAAAGCAGGGAAAACGAGATTGTTTAATGAGCGGCTGGCTTTTTCAAAATAGTAAAACCCGCCGGAGTTTTTTAACAGCCATGCAGCGCCGTGCCGGAGATCGGGGAACGGTGAATATGAGAGGGGGAGACTGACCGACAGACAGAGACAGAGACAGACAGATAGAGACTGACCAACGGACTGAAGGAGATTGACCGACATATACAGAAATAGAAAGAATGACCGACATCGCTAGAAAAAAAAAAACAAACGGACACGGACCATAGGGAGATGCATACGTGTTTACTAACGTGTGCGAACATACCCATAGACTTTCATTGGGTCCATGTGTGCGTGCTCCGTGTAGAAAACGGACATGCTTCCGTTCGACACGCACACACGGACATTATGTAATAACGCACATGTGACCTCAAACATAGATTAACATTGGTGCATGTTTATCCGTGTCTCCGGTATATACGGATACGGAACAAACACGCACGTGTTTCACGGACGTGTGATGGGGGCCTTATACAGTATAATAAATATACGAAGAATTTTAACTGACTATATGAAATAAGTTTGAAAGGGTTGTCCGTTATTTGAGCAATTCATCTCAATCCATAAGTTTGCCAACCGTAAAATAAAAACACCTATACTCACTTCTAGTGCCGGTGCTGATCCAGTGATGCTGGTACTGGCTCTCCTGGGGATATCATGACATTGTTTTGTCATTCAATACCTGAGGTCATTTATGCTGTCTTCACTCTTCTCTCCTTTGAACGTAATTAACATCTGGATGGGCTGAGAGACTCTCACTTTCTCCACATTTCTGAGTTTTATGAAGGAGAGGAGAGTTCAGCCAGCAGTGATTTGCCACAGGGATTGTGTGACATTATTATGTCATGCGATCACCAAAATAGACAGGCCAATATCCCTGGAACAGCGCCTGCACCGGAGGTGAGTATAGGCGTTATTAGCAAACATAAGGCTTGAGAAGGGGTTGTCCAAATAGTGGACAACACTTTAAGCTACAAAATATTGGGGTTTTTTTGTAGAAAAAAAATAATATATTTGATCTAATTATCAAAATCATAAAAAAATACATAAATACTAGATAAAAGGTGCCTGGTTGTAATCTGCATATGCCTAAAGGCCACTTCACACGCAACTACATCGCTAATGAGATGTCGTTGGGGTCACGGAATTCATGACACACATCCAGCCTCGTTAGCAACGTCATTACGTGTGAAACACACTAACGACCGTTAACGATCAAAATTACTTACCTAATCATTGATCGTTGACGCGTCGTTCTTTTCCCAATTATCGTTGCTGTTGTAGGACGCAGGTTGTTTGTCGTTCCTGCGGCAGCACACATCGCTACGTACGACAACGCAGGAGCGAGGAACATCACCTTACCTGCGGCCGCCAGCAATGAAAAAGGAAGGAGGTGGGCGGAATATTCGGCCCGCTCATCTCCGCCCCTCTGCTTCTATTGGGTGGCCGCTTAGTGACGCCGCTGTGACGCCGCACGAACCGCCCCCTTAGAAAGGAGGCGGTTTGCCGGCCACAGCGACGTCGCTAGGCAGGTAAGTATGTGTGACGGGTGTAAGCAATGTTGTGCGCCACGGGCAGTGATTTGCCCGTGACGCACAACCGACGGGGGCGGGTACGCTCGCTAGCGATATTGATAGCGATATCGCTACATGTAAAGTTCCCTTAACAGTAGCAAATACCTAACTGTAGCATATGTTTTTTTTTCACAAAGCATTGGGTTAATTATGTTTTTGGTATGGTTATGTTGACATGAATGCAATGTAAAAATTTACTGACCCAATTAATTTGCAATTCACATCTTCCAAAAAGATTTTTTGTCATTGACAGTCCTCGTTTCCTAGGTTAGATGTTCTTTTTACAGGGAGATGGAGTAAATTATGAGTTCAGAAATGAGCCATGCCTTCCGTGTACAGCCGTCTGTTCAGTAGCCGCATCATGTGTCAGCACACCCTAACCTTGCATTATTGACTATTGGATTTTGAATTGCATGTGTCTCGTGGCAGGCACACACAGTGTGAGGAAATATATTGTGGCATGTAATGATCCTCTAAACTAATTCAATACTTTCCATTATTTTGAAGCTTTCCACACAGGTGTAGCCAGTTTGCCATTTGCAAAATATGTTATGTGATGCATATAGTGTAAACCATCTTTTTCTGCAGCTCTCTATGGAATATAACAAGCTAAAGACAGTACAATGGCCGATAGACAATATTGTGCTTGCTGGTTCTCTTCATCATTGCATTCATTGTTTCTACTTCCAGGAAGGAAGGCACAGAACTGCTGTAGTCAATCAATGACCTCAGCAGTGAAATGTTGATCACTGGTGGACGAACAGTAGGTGAGTATAGATTTTTTATTGGAAATCCATGTGGGGCCCACTTTTTTTTAGAATAAAGCTTGTGAACTAGTGATGGGTGAGTCCTATAATGCTCAGGTACTTGTTACTTGAGTTGAGCAGGTCAGACGCTCTAAAAGGGCTCAACTCGAGTAACGAGTATAATGGAGGTCAACAAGACAGAAATCCAGCACCACTTACCAGTAGCTGTAAAAATCTTCTTTTACTTTATTGAATTAATCCATAAAAACACACAGAAAAAAGAATGGAGAATGTAAGAACTGACACATTTCGAGTTTATTGCGCACTCTTAATCAGAGGGATAATACTATGATTAAGAGTGCATAATGCACGTGAAACTTGTCAGTTTTTAAATTACGCATCCTTTTTTTCTCTGTGTTTTTATGGATCAATTAAAAAAAGTTTGACTCTCTGCCCACATACAGACAGCCGCCATAAACAGAGCATTTCAGGGGGGAGAGAAGGCATTTTGTTTTTGTTGATACACTATATACAAAAATGCTGCTTTATCCCCCAGAAAGAGCCATTCAGAGACTTCCAGTTGCTGTCACGGTGGTGTCTCAGCATTAAGAGACTTGTGACAGGTTCTGGTCTGGAGTCTCAAAGTAGTCTGACACTCTTAATATTAAACATATTTTCCTTTCCTTTGTTGCCTTAAGGGTTAATGTCAGTTTTGTTACTTGCAGCTTTCTAGCAGTCCATTTCTGGTGCAGCCGCTCTGTGACCATGCCCATCACTTTCAGAGAGTCACATTTTCCATTAGCCTTTCCTGGTGATAGAATTCCATTCTGTTCAGGCCTCCTGGGTGGAAGGAGCTTCTGGTGTTCTGACTGGTGCCTAGTCATCTGCAGCCTAGGAGTCTGGCTGGCAGCCATGAAATATGTGTTGGTATAATTTTTCCTCTGTCTGTCTTCCATCCTTTCATGTTGATTATTAAAGTGGTGAGACTAATGCTCTCACCTCCCATCTCACTAGTAAGGGTGAGTTCAGGGCTATTGAGGGTTCTAGATATCCTGCTCGGCGACAAAGTGAAAAAACCCATATACAGGGCTTGCTAGGGAGAGTAGAGTAACGCTACAGGTGAGTGCAGGTGGGGTCCCATCTCCCCCTACTTAGTGCCAAGACCCACTGTTATTTAAGTGTCCCCAGTGTCCCCTTGTATGTGTTTTTTTGTGTAGTGTGCTGGACATCCGTAGGGTCTGTGCACAACTGTCACGCTGTGAATTCAGACACAGGCCAGTCCAAACATGACAGTAGCTCTCACATGGGTGCTCACATCATGCAGTTAAGCAAGCCTGTGCTTTGTGTTCATTATTACACTGACGACACATCCGAGCACCCATGATACTCGGCCGAGCACCGTGAGCACGTTCGCCCAATATTATTGTGAACATTTAGGAAAAATCTAGTATTTTTTTATATTGTATTATGACTTTGTAGTATATTGTTCTATAAGGTACCAGCAAACATATTTTCTTTAAGTGCCACTTTGCACCATTAGAGTGCATAGCAATGTATTTATACTGTATGTGATCCAGTATTAGGCTGAAAGCAATACGTGTTAATTTCAGATTACCAACTGAGAGAAGATACAGGAAGGATTAAGCTTAAAGGAAAAAAAAAATACACACAATTTTAAGTTAGTCATGCCCATAATAGACGAACATCTTATATGCCAAAGTGTTACTTTATGGAAACATGCAAGAATACTTAAAGAAAAGCAATAAAAATATTTAAAGGAAGAAACCCGCATTTCAATGAGATCATGAGGTAGCATGGCAATCATGAGGTGATGTCACACTTGAAAGCGAGCGATCTCCAGCTAGGGAAGCTCTCAGTCCGATCTATCGCTCCAGTGGTGACAGGTTGAAGTGAATAGGAAATAATCCTCACCAGTCACACAGGAGTGATTTAGCTCATAAAACATTGTGTGCAGCTTCTTCTGAGCTTAATCGCGTCTGATTGCTTTTCTGACTAGGAGCTGCCATGATGATCTCTATCAAGATATATGATACCGTGATATACAATTTTTATTTTATTATGAAAAGCTTTTTGCTGATTATATTGCGAGGATCACAAAAAAGGTTTATTTGTAAGAATGTGTGTTAACTATAGTCCTCATATGGACTAGAGATGACACTTCCATAATAATATCGATGTGAACAGTGAATAACCTTAGAATATCTCCAGTATACAAAGTTGCATTTTTGAGCTCATTGATATTATTTTTACACCTTAACCCTTTAACCGTTTTTGCACTTTCCGCCCTTTCTTCGAAGAGACAATGTTTTTTTAGATTGCATATAAATAACCATATGAGGACTTGGGAAGAGTTGTTGTTAATGGCACAACTTAATTACCCATATATTATAAAAAAATGAGAAAAATCCAATTGGAGTGAAATGGAAAACAATGTAATACCATCATTGTTTTATACATTTTGTTTGTACAGTATTCATTGTGCAGTAAAAATGATCGCACAACATCATTCTTCATTATTCTTGCAACCACTAAGCAACGATGCTGCCACTTGATCATTTATACAATATAATACAATGCTACAGAATTGCAGTATATTATTAAATTTAGTTATTTTTTATGAAGCCCACCCAGGACCAATATGCCAGCTACGGAGGCCTTTATCTTGCCCCTGGCTGCCATGGTAACTCATATGATCACTGGGGACCGATGGGTGGTTGAATAATAACAATTCAGAGCCAAAGATTCAAGGCTGTGCCTCTTTAACGTAGAGTTATCCTGGCAAGTCCATAAACATGCCCTTTTTGGTTTGACTAATCTTCACTCAATTCAAGATATGTGATCAAAAGCAATAATGGCCATATCCAGTACATGCTCAGTTAAGTGGCTTTATAAGTTTATTGTGTGTAACTGTCGCGGGCAGGGGGTGACTGACCACGTCAGGCTAACCGGGGCTCGTGCAGCGGCCCGTCGCCCACAACAATAAAGAGGGGTATATTTACAGGGGAAGAGTTTATCAGTGACACCACCCGTGGTTTGCGGTGATGGTTGGTGACACCGCTGCTGCCTTGGTATAGGGGTGCCCGGGGCTGATGGAGCGGGGCAGCAAGGTGGAGTCCCCTCCATGGGTAGGGGAGGTGTAGTCCCGGGGCCCAGAGGATAGTGAGGGTGTAAAGAGCAGTCTTTGGGAAGGAACCGGATGGTACCGGTGTACTCACTATGGTAATAAAATACACAAAGTCTGTATTGTAAACCAAGGCCGGATGCCGGGAGCCTCTGGAGGGGTGTGCTTGGTCCCGCACATGAGCTGACAGGGCAGGGGCCCTTCCTCCTGCACTTGTAGTTTCTTGTGTGTTGATTTAATCCACATAAAATGGAAGAAGTCCGCTCCCTGTGATTCTGTGAGTTTGGGAGCTCTTGCCCACGTAAACTGACCCGTGGGATCTCTGTGGGCTCTGGCGGATGCCCTATTCCCCGCTGTGGGCTTCTCGTGGGACAAGATCTGGAACCTTGTCCCCTGGTGGCTAATCAGTAAGGTGCTTGAAGCGGTCCTTGCCCTGGGGTCCAGGTATCCCGACTGTGCACGGCCTCCGGACCGGATCCCCGCTGTCGGCACCGTTGGGCTACAACCCTGCCCTGGTACACTTAAGGCCTCCCACGACCGGATCTCCGTCGCCTTTGGCCCTGCTCTGCCATCTGCCACCTAGTCAGCTCAGGTAGTCCAGTAGTCCAGGGGCTTCGACCCCTGACTACCCAGTCACTTTTCACTCCTCTCACTTCCACTCTCTAGACTTCACCTACTCCTCCATTCTACTCACTGACTTGTTCCCTCCCCTGACACCTCAGGACCCCCAGGTGGGCGTCTCCATCTGCCTGGTCCCGCCCACTGGTGTGACCCTATTGTCCCGGGGGGGTGACTAGGCTTTTGTGGCTGATGTTACCTATGTGTGGTGTTGTGTTGGTATGCCAAGGAGGATGGAGACCTGCACCTGGAAGATTTGCGCAGTCTCTGTGATAACCTGGTTTTGCCAGGGCGTCACATAAGATGCCATACAACTCAGAGAGTTCCAAATACTTTGAATGATTTTTGCTCACCCTAGTTCTAACTCTTTCTAGCCCCGTGGTTGGACCCTGAAATCCATTTTTTAAGAAAACGTAAGTAATCCTGAAGTGTTGAGAGTTTTAATTTCCTGTTCACCAGAGTCATTGCTAGGGCTATAGCTAATGGAAGTCGAGGAGTGAAATATCTCAGTGGGCTCCTAACAAGATAACCATGGTAATAACTATGATGGTGCTCCCTAATAGTGGGTATAGGGGAACCTGAGCAGATGACTACGCTGTTACTGGAAATAAATCTCTATATAAAGGCGAACACTAATAATACCACTACAGTGGGGAAAAAAGTATTTAGTCAGCCACCGATCGTGCAAGTTCTCCCACTTAAAAAGATGAAAGAGGCCTGTAATTGACATCATAGGTAAACTTTGAGAGACAAAATGAGAAAACAAATTCAGAAAATCCCCTTGTCTGATTTGGCAAGGTTTTTTTTTAAATTTATGGTGGAAAATAAGTATTTAGTCATCTAAAAACAGGCAAGATTTAAGGCTCTCACAGATCTGTAACTTCTTCTTTAAGAAGCTCCTCTGTATTTCACTCATAACCTGTAGTAATGGCACCTGTTTGAACTTGTTATCAGTATAAAAGACACCTGTCCACAACCTCAAACAATCACATTCCAAACTCCACTATGGTGAAGACCAAAGAGCTGTTGAAGGACACCAGAAACAAAATTGTAGCCCTGCACCAGGCTGGGAAGGCTGAATTTGCAATAGGCAAGCAGCTTGGTGTAATGAAATCAACTGTGGGAGCAATAATAAGAAAAAGGAAGACATACAAGACCACTGATAATCTCCCTCGTTCTGTTGCCCCACGCAAAATCTCACTCCGTGGGGTCAAAATGATCACAAGCACAGTGAGCAAAAATCCCAGAACCACACGGGGGACCTTGTGAATGACCTGCATAGAGCTGGAAGCACCGTAACAAGGACTACCATCAGTAACACACTACACCCCGTGGACTCTGCAGTGCCAGACGGGTTCTTCTGCTTAAGCCAGTACGTCTCCAGGCCCGTCTGAAATTTGGTAGCCAGCATTTGGATTATCCAGAAGAGTATTGGGAGAATGTCATATGATTTGATGAAACCAAAGTAGAACTGTTTGGTAGAAACACAACTCGTCATGTTTGGAGGAGACAGAATGCTTAGTTGCATCCAAAGAACACCATACCTACTGTGAAGCATGTGGGTGGCAATATCATGCTTTGGGGCTGTTTCTCTGCAAAGGGAACAGGACGACTGATCCATGTACATAAAAGAATAAATTGGGCCATGTATCATGAGATTTTGAGTGCACACCTCCTTCCATCAGCAAGGGCATTGAAGATGAAACGTGGCTGGGTCTTTCAGCATGATAATGATCCCAAGCACACCACCAGGGCAACGAACACATTAGCTCGCAAGCTGTATAATGGTCCCCACATTAGCGCCCATGCTGTATAAAGGTCCCATTATATACTGGTCTCCTACACTGTATAAGGGCCTCACACATTGTATAAGATCCCCCAAAGTATTCCGTACTTGTAAACCATATAGATACCCTGATACCACATTTTGGACTCTTTATTGTGGATATGAAGCCAGCAGCACATATCATCCACTTCCTCCACTATTTCATAGCGTAGACTTAAACTATGTGGTCCATGACGATGCTAGTGATGAGCGAATAGTAACTATTCATGTTCAAATAATGATAACTGAAGACCGAGTACTATTCCAGTATTCATCATGACAATAAGACAATAAACAATTAAACATGCTCGGGTTCCCCATTGATTTACATTAGGTTCATTATTCTTGGCGAACACCGGAATAGTACTTTGGGATTTGTTATGAATAATCCGAACACGAATAGTTACTCTTCGCCCAATGCTAGAGTATGCTCCTAAATCCATATATTTTTTGTAGACCAAGGGCCAACTCATTAAGACTAATGTTGTACATGCTAGTCTTAATGACGGGGAGTTAGGGTACGTACCGTCTGCCCATGATCCGAAATAGCAGCATTGTTTTCACTGCATCCAAAACGTGTTGTACAATAGAAGCACAGTAGATGGGACTTATTGAAATCTCCTGCCAACTGTGCTTTTTTTTCTGCAGCGTAAACTGACATTGGCAGTGCGGTTTCCCGAGCCACAGCATGTCATTATTCTTGTTGAGAACACAGCGAAAGTCCGCAGCACCCAGGGCACTGACACCTGTGTTCTCCTGTGGACAGCACTCGCGGCCACACAGAAGAGGACACGGAGTGTTGTCACGCTTCCCGGTCCCCGTGCTCCGCTCTCCGGTCCCCGTGGCCCGCTCCCAGCTTCCCGGCGGCGTCCCCGACTCACCACTCCGGTCCCGGTCTCCTCTTCCTCGCCTGCGCCCTCCATGCGTCCAGCTCCCCACTCCCGGCGCTCCACAGCGACGTGGGACACCCTGCCGGGCACCCCTGCTTCCTCTGCACCGCTCCCTGGACTGGCTTCTAGCACACAGGCCTCGCGCATGCGCATTAGGGCGCGCGCGCGGTCACTGACCCTTTCTTAAAGGGCCAGCACCTTCTAACAGGAAATTGCATAGACAGGTACAGGGTATATTAGGATTCTCCTTCCTTGTGGGCGGGGCCTGTTCTACGTGTTTAGCAAGCTAGGAGTTCAGGTCCCTGTATTGCTTTGCCCTGTATTAACCCTGTCTGTCTCGCAGAGCCTGTCCTGCCACGCCAGCCGCTCCGAACCACGTCCATTCCAGTACCCTGACGGTGACTTCGGCGGATGTTCCACCACCTCTGCAGCTCCGCCAGTCTCCAGTCCCTGGCTCCGTTGGGTGACCCGTCCCATCGCTCAGCAGGTTCCGGATCCCGCCTGACCCTTCAACCCGGCCTTGGACCCTGAGCCTCGTCACCCGGACTACTGTCCAGAACTCTGTGTGTTCAGCAACATCCACCTTTCCAGCTCCCCTACGGACTGTCTGGCTACCAATAGTGTTTCGGCTGCCGTGCATCAAGACCCTCTGGCGGGGTGACCGGCCTGGCTGCCTCCTCAGGGGAAACCGGTGTACGGTCCAGAGTTTCCACCGCCCGGACGTAACAGCTAGAACAGGCCATGGATCCCGCGGAAGCACTAGCGGCCTTGCAGCAGGAACTCGTACGACAGCGGGAGACCCAGACCCGCATGCTGTCCTTCATGTCTTCTGTGGATACCACGTCCTTGGCATCTCAGGTTTCCACTGCACAATCCACGGCCGCAGCTCCCGTGGCAGCCTCCTCGGATGCTTCCAAACTTCGTTTGGCCTCACCACCCCGGTATGCCGGAGATCCCAAGACCTGCAGGGGATTCATAAATCAATGCTCCCTCCATTTCAAGCTGCTGCCGCACCTTTTTGCCTCTGACCAAGCCAAGGTCGCGTTCATGATGTCCCATCTAGAGGGAGAGGCACTGGCCTGGATGAACCCCTTGTGGGAGAAGGAGGATCCGGTAACCACCGACATCCAGGAGTTCCTGCAGGCTTTTCGTAGCACCTTTGACGAGCCCAGACGCGCCTCCGCGTCTGCCTCATCCCTCCTCCGGCTACGTCAGGGGACTCTGACGGTGGGCCAATATGCTATTCGTTTTCGCACCTTGGCCTCGGAACTAGGGTGGAACAATGAGGTCCTAACCGCCGCCTTCTGGGAGGGACTCTCGGGTCGTATTAAAGATGAGCTGGCTGATCGTGACGTGCCTTCCACCCTGGATGCCCTGATTGCTCTAGCGACTCGAGTGGATCTTCGCTTTCAGGAACGATCCAAAGAGGTGTCCCGCGAGAGGCGTCTGATAAGGCACTCCTCCCCACCCCAGAAGTCCATCGCTCCCCAGTTGGCGTCACCTGGCGCGTCTACCTACGAGCCCATGCAGATTGACCGCTTGAGGCAGTCTGAGCAACGCAGAGCAGAACGACTAGCAAAGGGTCTCTGCTTCTACTGCGGTGATGGCACGCACCTGCTACGCTCTTGTCCCGAGAAGCCGGGAAACTCCAAAGCCTAGGCTTGGTAGGAGAGGCCACCCTAGGTGCTGGGACTCTCTCAGACTCCGTTACATGGACTATTCAAGTCACTACAGAAGAGACCCGGTTCACGGCAGAGGCGTATCTCGATTCCGGAGCAGCAGGCAACTTCATCCAGCAGGCCACGGTGGATAAGTACCAGGTGCCTGTCCTCCCACTAGAAAAACCGCTGGTGATCGCCTCTGTAGATGGGAGACCCCTCTCTGACACCGTCTCACTGATCACCAAGCCTGTGGAAGTACGGATCGGTGCTCTGCACACTGAGAAGATCACCTTCTACGTCCTCCCGCGCATGTCTCATCAGATCCTGCTGGGACTCCCATGGTTACGGGCACACGAACCGTCGGTCAGCTGGAGTGCAGGTGAAATTACCCGATGGGGCTCCTCGTGTCACGAGATATATCTGAAATCCATCCAGCCCATCCGATGACCTCCGGTTCCAGAGTCTCTACCAGGACTGCCTTCTGCCTACTGGTCCTTCTCGGACGTTTTTGATAAAAAAGAGTCAGAGGTACTACCGCCTCATCGTCCCTACGACTGTGCCATCGATTTACTGCCAGGAACTACGCCTCCTAGAGGAAGGATATACCCCTTGTCCCCTGCTGAAACACGGGCTATGTCTGCCTATATCACCGAGAGCCTGGCTAAGGGGTTCATTCGGAGATCTTTGTCCCCTGCCGGAGCAGGTTTTTTCTTCGTCAAGAAGAAGGAAGGTGATCTGCGCCCTTGCATTGACTACCGGGGATTAAACCAGATCACCGTAAAAAACAAATACTCTCTGCCACTTATCCCCAAACTATTCGATCGGCTCCGAGGAGCTCGTGTATTCACCAAGTTGGACCTCCGTGGGGCCTATAACCTGGTTCGCATTCGCTCTGGAGACGAATGGAAGACCGCATTCAACACTCGGGATGGGCACTACGAGTATTGTGTCATGCCCTTTGGTATGTGTAATGCTCCGGCAGTCTTCCAAGAATTGGTAAACGACGTGTTCAGAGATCTCCTCTACGTCTGTGTCGTGGTATATCTGGATGACATCCTGGTCTTCTCTCCGGACCTACAGACCCACAGAAAGAACGTGCAGCTAGTTCTCCAGAGGCTTAGAGAGAACCGTCTGTACGCCAAGTACGAGAAGTGCGTCTTTGAAAAGTCGTCCTTGGTCCCTTCTCCGCTGCTGCCAGTCTTGCTCCTCCTCCTATCGCTGACGATGACATCTATGCGGTAAGGGATATCGTGGCCATGAAGACCGTACGAGGTCGGCAATACTTCCTGGTGGACTGGGCGGGTTATGGTCCTGAGGATAGGTCCTGGGAGCCCCGGGAGAATGTTGGCACTCCTCTGATTCGTGCTTTCCTGTCCCGGTTGCGGGGAGGGGGGCGTGGGGGAGGGGGTACTGTCACACTTCCCGGTCCCCGTGCTCCGCTCTCCGGTCCCCGTGGCCCGCTCCCAGCTTCCCGGCGGCGTCCCCGACTCACCACTCCGGTCCCGGTCTACTCTTCCTCGCCTGCGCCCTTCATGCGTCCAGCTCCCCACTCCCGGCGCTCCTCAGCGACGTGGGACACCCTGCCGGGCACCCCTGCTTCCTCTGCACCGCTCCCTGGACTGGCTTCTGGCACACGGGCCTCGCGCATGAGTATTAGGGCGCGCGCGCGGTCATTGACCCTTTCTTAAAGGGCCAGCACCTTCTAACAGGAAATTGCATAGACAGGTACAGGGTATATTAGGATTCTCCTTCCTGGTGGGCGGGGCCTGTTCTACGTGGTTAGCAAGCTAGGAGTTCAGGTCCCCGTATTGCTTTGCCCTGTATTAACCCTGTCTGTCTCGCAGAGCCTGTCCTGCCACGCCAGCCGCTCCGAACCATGTCCATTCCAGTACCCTGACGGTGACTTCGGCGGATGTTCCACCACCTCTGCAGCTCCGCCAGTCTCCAGTCCCTGGCTCCGTTGGGTGACCCGTCCCATCGCTCAGCAGGTTCCGGATCCCGCCTGACCCTTCAACCCGGCCTTGGACCCTGAGCCTCGTCACCCGGACTACCGTCCAGAACTCTGTGTGTTCAGCAACATCCACCTTTCCAGCTCCCCTATGGACTGTCTGGCTACCAATAGTGCTTCGGCTGCCGTGCATCAAGACCCTCTGGCGGGGTGACCGGCCTGGCTGCCTCCTCAGGGGAAACCGGTGTACGGTCCAGAGTTTCCACCACCCGGACGTAACAGCTAGAACAGGCCATGGATCCCGCGGAAGCACTAGCGGCCTTGCAGCAGGAACTCGTACGACAGCGGGAGACCCAGACCCGCATGCTGTCCTTCATGTCTTCTGTGGATACCACGTCCTTGGCATCTCAGGTTTCCACTGCACAATCCACGGCCGCAGCTCCCGTGGCAGCCTCCTCGGATGCTTCCAAACTTCGTTTGGCCTCACCACCCCGGTATGCCGGAGATCCCAAGACCTGCAGGGGATTCATAAATCAATGCTCCCTCCATTTCAAGCTGCTGCCGCACCTTTTTGCCTCTGACCAAGCCAAGGTCAAGTTCATGATGTCCCATCTAGAGGGAGAGGCACTGGCCTGGATGAACCCCTTGTGGGAGAAGGAGGATCCGGTAACCACCGACATCCAGGAGTTCCTGCAGGCTTTTCGTAGCACCTTTGACGAGCCCAGACGCGCCTCCGCGTCTGCCTCATCCCTCCTCCGGCTACGTCAGGGGACTCTGACGGTGGGCCAATATGCTATTCGTTTTCGCACCTTGGCCTCGGAACTAGGGTGGAACAATGAGGTCCTAACCGCCGCCTTCTGGGAGGGACTCTCGGGTCGTATTAAAGATGAGCTGGCTGATCGTGACGTGCCTTCCACCCTGGATGCCCTGATTGCTCTAGCGACTCGAGTGGATCTTCGCTTTCAGGAACGATCCAAAGAGGTGTCCCGCGAGAGGCGTCTGATAAGGCACTCCTCCCCACCCCAGAAGTCCATCGCTCCCCAGTTGGCGTCACCTGGCGCGTCTACCTACGAGCCCATGCAGATTGACCGCTTGAGGCAGTCTGAGCAACGCAGAGCAGAACGACTAGCAAAGGGTCTCTGCTTCTACTGCGGTGATGGCACGCACCTGCTACGCTCTTGTCCCGAGAAGCCGGGAAACTCCAAAGCCTAGGCTTGGTAGGAGAGGCCACCCTAGGTGCTGGGACTCTCTCAGACTCCGTTACATGGACTATTCAAGTCACTACAGAAGAGACCCGGTTCACGGCAGAGGCGTATCTCGATTCCGGAGCAGCAGGCAACTTCATCCAGCAGGCCACGGTGGATAAGTACCAGGTGCCTGTCCTCCCACTAGAAAAACCGCTGGTGATCGCCTCTGTAGATGGGAGACCCCTCTCTGACACCGTCTCACTGATCACCAAGCCTGTGGAAGTACGGATCGGTGCTCTGCACACTGAGAAGATCACCTTCTACGTCCTCCCGCGCATGTCTCATCAGATCCTGCTGGGACTCCCATGGTTACGGGCACACGAACCGTCGGTCAGCTGGAGTACAGGTGAAATTACCCGATGGGGCTCCTCGTGTCACGAGATATATCTGAAATCCATCCAGCCCATCCGATGACCTCCGGTTCCAGAGTCTCTACCAGGACTGCCTTCTGCCTACTGGTCCTTCTCGGACGTTTTTGATAAAAAAGAGTCAGAGGTACTACCGCCTCATCGTCCCTACGACTGTGCCATCGATTTACTGCCAGGAACTACGCCTCCTAGAGGAAGGATATACCCCTTGTCCCCTGCTGAAACACGGGCTATGTCTGCCTATATCACCGAGAGCCTGGCTAAGGGGTTCATTCGGAGATCTTTGTCCCCTGCCGGAGCAGGTTTTTTCTTCGTCAAGAAGAAGGAAGGTGATCTGCGCCCTTGCATTGACTACCGGGGATTAAACCAGATCACCGTAAAAAACAAATACTCTCTGCCACTTATCCCCAAACTATTCGATCGGCTCCGAGGAGCTCGTGTATTCACCAAGTTGGACCTCCGTGGGGCCTATAACCTGGTTCGCATTCGCTCTGGAGACGAATGGAAGACCGCATTCAACACTCGGGATGGGCACTACGAGTATTGTGTCATGCCCTTTGGTCTGTGTAATGCTCCGGCAGTCTTCCAAGAATTGGTAAACGACGTGTTCAGAGATCTCCTCTACGTCTGTGTCGTGGTATATCTGGATGACATCCTGGTCTTCTCTCCGGACCTACAGACCCACAGAAAGAACGTGCAGCTAGTTCTCCAGAGGCTTAGAGAGAACCGTCTGTACGCCAAGTACGAGAAGTGCGTCTTTGAAAAGTCGTCCTTGGTCCCTTCTCCGCTGCTGCCAGTCTTGCTCCTCCTCCTATCGCTGACGATGACATCTATGCGGTAAGGGATATCGTGGCCATGAAGACCGTACGAGGTCGGCAATACTTCCTGGTGGACTGGGCGGGTTATGGTCCTGAGGATAGGTCCTGGGAGCCCCGGGAGAATGTTGGCACTCCTCTGATTCGTGCTTTCCTGTCCCGGTTGCGGGGAGGGGGGCGTGGGGGAGGGGGTACTGTCACACTTCCCGGTCCCCGTGCTCCGCTCTCCGGTCCCCGTGGCCCGCTCCCAGCTTCCCGGCGGCGTCCCCGACTCACCACTCCGGTCCCGGTCTCCTCTTCCTCGCCTGCACCCTTCATGCGTCCAGCTCCCCACTCCCGGCGCTCCTCAGCGACGTGGGACACCCTGCCGGGCACCCCTGCTTCCTCTGCACCGCTCCCTGGACTGGCTTCTGGCACACGGGCCTCGCGCATGAGTATTAGGGCGCGCGCGCGGTCATTGACCCTTTCTTAAAGGGCCAGCACCTTCTAACAGGAAATTGCATAGACAGGTACAGGGTATATTAGGATTCTCCTTCCTGGTGGGCGGGGCCTGTTCTACGTGGTTAGCAAGCTAGGAGTTCAGGTCCCTGTATTGCTTTGCCCTGTATTAACCCTGTCTGTCTCGCAGAGCCTGTCCTGCCACGCCAGCCGCTCCGAACCATGTCCATTCCAGTACCCTGACGGTGACTTCGGCGGATGTTCCACCACCTCTGCAGCTCCGCCAGTCTCCAGTCCCTGGCTCCGTTGGGTGACCCGTCCCATCGCTCAGCAGGTTCCGGATCCCGCCTGACCCTTCAACCCGGCCTTGGACCCTGAGCCTCGTCACCCGGACTACCGTCCAGAACTCTGTGTGTTCAGCAACATCCACCTTTCCAGCTCCCCTATGGACTGTCTGGCTACCAATAGTGCTTCGGCTGCCGTGCATCAAGACCCTCTGGCGGGGTGACCGGCCTGGCTGCCTCCTCAGGGGAAACCGGTGTACGGTCCAGAGTTTCCACCACCCGGACGTAACAAGTGTCCAGAACGCAGAGTGTGCAGATCGTGGTCACGTACCCTAAGATTTGTCTAATTCATTAAGAGGCACATGCCATTTAACAGTTTAGGCGCATCCTACCACTGTTGGGTGCCCCCCCCAGAGATTATACTCAGGGACTAGAGTACAACTCTTCAACATTTGAAAAAAATGTTGGGTGGGCCTTGCGTTGCATCCATGCTGTTACCATTTTGGTGGTTCTTACTGGGAAAATTATGAAAACTCCAAAAGTTGCTACATTTCTGTTCAACTTTGAGTTGTTCAAAAGTTTTTGATTTTTCAAATTGTTTCATGCCAGAGATCTGGAAAAAATACTTTTATGAATCATGTCAGCAAAAAAAAAATAAAAAAATGGACATGTAGGATTTTGATGAAACTCGCCATGGCAAGTCTATGAGTCAGGGAAAAACAGATGTCACCCTAGTAATAATAATAATAATAATAATAATAATAATAATAATAAAAAATCTTTATTTCTATAGCGCCAATATATTTCGCAGTGCTTTACAATTAAGGAGGTTCATATACAAGCAAGTATCAAGACAACCCTGCTCGTGTGAGCTTACAATCTACAGTGAGGTGGGGGGGTGACAAGCTACAAGTGCTTATTTACAATGGCAATCCAACCATCTCAAAGAAATGGGGGATAGATAAAGGATGCCTGAACCAGTCAGCCAAAACTTTGATATACTTTTGGGTGCGGTGGAGTTTGCTGGGGAGTTATGTTCTGAGAAGTTGTGGAGGGAATATGTGAATTGAATTTGATTAGGGACGGGAGTGTGATAGGCCGCCCTAAAAAGATGTATTTTTAAGGAGCGTCTGAAGCTGAGTAACTTGTGATTCATCCTAGTTTCTTGGGGTAGAGCATTCCAGAAGATTGGTGCAGCTCGGGACAAGTCTTGGATCACGGAGTAGGAGGTCCAGATTAGTGTGGATGTTAGTCGAAAGTTGTTTGCAGAGCGTAGAGAAAGGGTGGGCTGATAGACAGAGATAAGGTTGGAGATGTAGGGGGTGCCACACTGTGGAGAGCTTTGTGGGTGAGGACGGACAATCAATTTGAATTGGATCCTGTGATATATGGGCAGCCAGTGCAATGAGGGGCACAGAGTGGAAGCATCTGAGTAACAATTAGCCAGATAGGTGACCCTGGCTGCAGCATTAAGGATAGTGTGACGCCCTGGCCTATCAGGTCGTCACAGGGTATTGTGTAATCTGCCCTTCTGCACGGTATCCACCCTCCTTGGTTATGGATCCTGGTCCTTTGGTATTGCTAATATCTGAGCCAATCAAAATCCTAGGAACACTTTACACTTTACTTACAAGGCACACCATTGGGGGGCCTGAAGGGAATAGGGCCGCCCACATGGGGGGTTGGTGAGGGGAAGTGAGCAAAGTGACAGTTGAGCAGTAGAGAATGAAAGGAGAGGAGGTGGAGTGGTGACTCTCGTGAGGAGAGGTCACGGAGCAGGGCTCCTGTACAGTCATGGCCAAAAGTTTTGAGAATGACACCAAAATTATATTTTCACATGATCTGTTGCCCTCTGGTTTTTAATTGTGTTTGTCTGATGTTTACATCACATACAGAAATATTATTGCAATCATATTATGAGTACCAAAAGGTTATATTGACAGTTAGAATGAGTTAATGCAGCAAGTCAATATTTGCAGTGTTGACCCTTCTTCTTCAGGACCTCTGCAATTCTCCCTGGCATACTCTCAATCAACTTCTGGACCAAATCCTGACTGATAGCTGTCCATTCTTGCATAAGCAATGCTTGCATTTTGCCAGAATTTGTTGGTTTTTGTTTGTCCACCCGTCTCTTGATGATTGCCCACAAGTTCTCAATGGGATTAAGATCTGGGGAGTTTCCAGGCCACGGACCCAAAATCTCTATGTTTTGTTCCATGAGCCATTTAGTGATCACCTTTGCTTTATGGCAAGGTGCTCCATCATACTGGAAAAGGCATTGTTGGGCGCCAAACTGCTGTTGGACAGTTGGGAGAAGTTGCTCTTGGAGGACATTCTGGTACCATTCTTTATTCATGGCTGTGTTTTTAGGCAAGACTGTGAGTGAGCTGATTCCCTTGGCTGAGAAACAACCCCACACATGAATCGTTTCAGGATGCTTAACAGTTGGCATGAGACAAGACGGATGGTAGCGCTCACCTCTTCTTCTCCTAATAAGCTGTTTTCCAGATGTCCCAAACAATCGAAAAGGGGATTCGTCTGAGAAAATGACTTTACCCCAGTCCTCAGAAGTCCACTCCCTGTACCTTTTGCAGAATATCAGTCGGTCCCTGATGTTTTTTCTGGAGAGAAGTGGCTTCTTTGCTGCCCTCCTTGAAACCAGGCCTTGCTCAAGCAGTCTCCGCCTCACAGTGCGTGCAGAAGCACTCACACCAGCCTACTGCCATTGCTGAGCTAGCTCGGCACTGCTGGTAGTCCGATCCCGCAGCTGAAACAGTTTTAACATACAGTCCTGGCGTTTGCTGGTCCTTCTTGGGCACCCTGGAGCCTTTTTGGCAACAATGGAAGCTCTCTCCTTGAAGCTGTTGATGATGCGATAGATTGTTGACTGAGGTGCAATCTTTGTAGCTGCAATACTCTTCCCTGTTAGGCCATTTTTGTGCAGAGCAATGATGGCTGCACGTGTTTCTTTAGAGATAACCATGGTTAACTGAAGAGAAACAATGATACCAAGCACCAGCCTCCTTTTAAAGTGTCCAGTGGTGTCATTCTTACTTAATCATGAGTGATTGATCGCCAGCCCTGTCCTCATCAACACCCACACCTGTGTTAATGGAACAATCACTAAAACAATGTTAGCTGCTCCTTTTAAGGCAGGAATGCAATGATTTTGAAATGTGTTTTGGGGGTTGAAGTTCATTTTCTTAGCCAATATTGACTTTGCAAGTAATTGCTGTTAAGCTGATCACTCTTTATGACATTCTGGAGTATATTCAAATTGCCATTAGAAAAACTTAAGTAGTAGACTTTGTAAAAATTAATATTTGTAGCATTCTCAAAACTTTTGGCCATGACTGTAGATACTAGGTGGCAGACGTTGGTCTGGGCCTGGTAGGAGCTGGAGCCAGCGTCGCAGGGGATAGTGTCAGGGGTCACGGACTGCCGAGGAGGGCAGCCGGCGGCCTTGAGCGATCACCGGGCAGGGGCCAGGGCACGACGGGGTACGTGGACCCTAGGCCGGGAAGTAGCTTCACGCGTCCTGGTAATTTACCCGACGGGGGTGAAGACTTCAAGTGTCATCCCCAACCTACTCCGAAATTGGGATACTAGCGCAACGATAGGATAGGACTTTCCCAATACAGTCCACAGAAATCCTACACGTGAACCCTGAGAGCAAGCCACACGGCTGAGCAAGACCCGAACAGTTTCAGACTCGAGGGTCCAAAGAGAAACACAGGTGCCAAGGAAAAGGCCACAGACTAACCGCAACACCAAGGGCATGGACCCAAGTGTGCTCCCTCCAAGCTGCAGTGGTGCTCAGAACTTTGGTTTACAAGCTGTCGGTGTGATTATTTCTGCACTGAGTGAGTACACTGGAAACTCTTCTCCTATCCCCAACGGCACCCCACACGCCAACTACCCAATGGGCCCCGGGACTCCCAAACCCCCTACCCACGGAGGGTTAAACATCCAGCTCCTTCAACATCGTCACCGGGCTCCCCAACAGCAGCGGTGGTCTCTCACATTACCACGCACAATGGGTGGCATCATGAACTTTCAATCCCCCTGTACATACTCCCCTTTTTCTTTTGACATTTGAGTGTCCGCGTGGACCCCCTGAGTCTGGAGACCCCTCGAGCCACCGCAGCTCTGGATCTGAGCTGCTCCGCCACTTTCGCGGGGGCAGTACAATAGACTGTAGAGGAGAGAGTCTAGTGTGACGCCCTGGACTAGTCAGGTCATCCCAGGTTATCACACACAACACCACACCCCCTCCCGATTAGGTGACATCAGTCAAACTAAAAACCTTGTCACCACCCTCCAGGTTTGATGTCCACACCAGGGGGTGAAGCCAGGCAGTTGGCTCCACCCACCAAGGAGTTCACAGGCCTGGAGGCAGGAAAACACGGAGACTAGTTCTAGAGCAGGGAAGAGAGAAGTCAAGTTCAAGGGCAGTCCTGTGCTTGTGTGGACTGGACTTAAGGACCTATCCCACACAGGACCCGTTAGAAGACAACAGCCCAACCATACAGGGTAAAGCCACTGCCAAGGCATAGAGACCCAAAGGGCCAGCGTCTGTGGGCAAACGGGCTCCTACGGCATATACAAGTTGGGGAGCGGACTACCGGTGTCTAGGCATAGGAGTCAAACATTTACACACAAAGGTGCAGGAGAAAGGCGGAAACCACCAACCTATACCAGGAGAAGCTGCAGTCGGCTGCGGGCCCCGTTCATCACCCTGTTTGGTTTACCAGAGACTCGATTGTATTGTGTCAGAGTGAATACACCAGTGCCTTTGGGCCGCGCACCGCGCTGCATCAGACCAGCGTCCAACCCGCTCCCCCGCCTCAACACCTCCCTCGGGCCCCTGGGACCATCACTCCCCTACCCACAGAGGGGTCAACACCAAGCTGCACAACACCATCCCCTGGAGGCCTAGTTAATGGCAGCGGTGGTGTCCATCCATTCATCACAACCTGTGAATGGCGTCATGAACTTACAATCCAAACCAAACAACCACGGCCCCGGCCGTGGAACTCCTCACCCAAGTCTCCGCATGTAGCGCCAACTCCCTTGCAGAGCGATGTGACCCCCAGGTCCATGAGAGGCTCGAGCCACCACCCACAGTACGAGTACTGTTCTGAGCGGCTCGGCGGTCGCAGCCAAGCCCGCGGGGCGTTACACTAGTTAGGGGCAGACCAATTAATAGAGAAGTACAGTAGCTAAGACGAGAGTTGATCAGGGCCACGGTGACAGTTTTTGTAGTTTTCATGGTGAGAAAGGGGCGGAGTCTACAGGTGTCCTTGAGGTGCAAGCGACAGGAGCGGGCAAGAGATTGTAGATAGGAGGTGAAGGAGAGATGGGTGTCAAATAAAACAACCAGACAGCGAGCCTGCTGCCTAGGAGTTATCGTCGTGCTGCACACAGAGAGGGAGATGTCAGGTTTAGGAAGGTTAGAAGACTAAGGAAACAGAAGCAGTTCAGTTTTGGAAAGGTTAAGTTTCAGATAGAGAGCAGACACGATGTTGGAAACTGCAGACAGACAGTCATTGCTGTTCTGTAGTACAGCGGGATGAGGTGTATAGTTGTGTGTCATCAGCATAAGAATGGTTCTGGAAGCCGAATCTACTGATGGTGTGTCTAATTGGGGCAGTGTAGAGGGAGAAAAGTAAAGGGCCAAGGACTGAACCTTGAGGGACCCCAACAGTGAGAGGAACAGGAGAAGATGTGGAGCCAGCAAATGATACACTGAAAGCTGTCAGAAAGATAGGAAGAGAACCAGGAGAGCACAGTGTCCTTTAGGCCAATTGTATGGAGCATAGAGAGGAGATGGTGGTCAACAGTGTCGAAGGCTGCAGAGAGGTCAAGAAGAATAAGCAGAGTAGTCACCATTACGTTTCGCTGTCAGAAGGTCAATTTGACGAGGGAAATTCTGTTAAGTTTGGAAATGAATGGGAGATTGGAGACTGGTCTGTTGTTGGTGTAGGATGAGTCGAGTCAGACAGTATATTCTGTTGTCGATTGTTTCCAAATGAGAAAAGCTGACGAAACACTGATGGTAAAAACCAACACACGGAGCAAACACTGATGTAAATCTGATTCAACAAACTTATTAAAATTGGTTAATTGTTTCCATTTACGAGAAAATATCAGATGTTTAAATGATCCCATCACAGCTACATCCCATGGATTGTGCATGAAGTGTGGGACTGCATGAGCCCAGTGCCCCCCCCGTAGAGTGGAAACTGGTGAGAGAACGTTGTGCACAAAGGCTTGGACTGAGAGTATGAGTAATAAAAAAAATACTCGTAAAAAAAAAAGAAGCTAAATGCAGTGTGTAAGTGCAGATGATTACTCCTTAGTATATCATTTCATCATATTCTGTACATTGGTTGAGATTTAGAAAATCTAGAATGAATAAAAACAGTGTTGTTGCCCTTAGCAACCAAATCAGCTGCCTCTAAAATCCGGGCAGTTGCCCATCCTTTGCATGGATTTTATTCCCCCCCTTTATGATCATGCTACATCTTTTTATTTCGCACTCTTCCAGCCACTATTATATCCATTTTCTTCCCTTCCCCTCCCCTCCATTCTTCCTCTGGTACTAAGCTCTTTCCTCTACACTCTGACACAGCCTGTACAACTTCCAAGGCTCCTGCTGTCAGCTGGGGAATAGATAAAGATAAATGATATTATGTTAAATTCCACTTAATGACAAATTTTTAATTTTCTGAACATGGTCATTTTCTGGCTAGTGAATCAAGTGTAGGGAGCTAATTACATGAAGATCTGAGCAAAAATAACTCCTAATTTTCAAGGATAATGGAAGAGAAATGCTGGAGATTAATGGCACTATTTATCTTTTTTAAATTTCTATCTTTCTCTGTGATAGCAGTGCTCCCCAAGGAAAATATTCATAAAATGAAATTGAAGTCGTAACTTAATAGGTTATTAAAATTTTTGAGTGCATATCACTTTCCTTTCGCAGCACTGTAAATTTAAATTGAAGTTTGCGGCTCCCAGAGTCACCAGCAGAGATTTTTTTTATGATGGCACAATAGAGAGAAACATGCATCTTTGTCAGGAGGTATTTGCTATTCTAATTTTATGGCAGGCCGGATTATCAGAAAGGAATGTCAGCGAGTGGGGAAGCTGACAACACTACAGCCTTTAGCCATGTGTTTCCATTAGCGCCCAATGCTGTCCTGGGGTTTGTCTGGACTGTTATTTTCCATTTCAGTCTTTTATCTTGATTTAAAGTGAGGGTGGTTGGAAATTCAGCTCTTGTCATTTTTCTCGCTCACGCTCCTTCTTTCTTCCTATTTTCTCACTTTTTTTTTTCCCTGCAGCTATTGCATTTGGGCTCTGGACTGGACTTTTTATATATTTTATGAGCCATAATGGTATCAGTTTCAGAAGATTATTGATCACAGGTGCAAGATTAGAGAGAGATCCTTAAAATGCCAGAACAGGTGCATAAACTTAAATAGGAATCAATAAAGGTTCCAAAAATGAATTTCTTCAAATCTACTGATCTTTATAATCTTGTCATTTATAGGCAATGCTATAAGTGAGGAAACTTACATTAAAGAATGTGATGAGACCTTTCCCATTATAAAACATTTATGTCTTTGTCACATTTACATCCAATTGTTCAAAATTAGGTAGAAAAAATAGTTTAATATTGATTTACTCAAAATGCATTTTTTTTCTTGGTAGATTGCAATAGATCAGTGTATCACAATCCGAGTACAAACTACGATGCAGTCAATACTGACCTTTAGGTTTGCTGCCTAAAGGGGGTGGCACTGGATTTCTGGTGATCCTCCTCTCTGAGTAGGTTATTTACATTTTTAATTCACAGAGGAGACTCATAGGTCTCCTAAAAGAGGTGATGTAGCACCCAAAATGGCCATATCATGTAAAAAGGTAGACTTGCCACCATTGCTGGACACAGCCAGAGTTGTGGCTGAAGATACAGTGGTTGTCCTGGTAGCATCACTTTGTGTCTGTGCGGGAAGCACCTCATTTTCCTCCTCCAAATCCTCTGCTGAGATACTCAGCTACGTGGCTCTGGGTTCACACCAAGTGGAATCTACAACTTCATTGTGATCTCTGTTGTCCCACTGCTCGCCCTAACAGTCACCCTCCTCCTCTTTGTGACCTGACATCACAGTACAATATGCGTGTGTTGCGGACGGGGGCCGTGCTGCTGCAGGGGCTGCTCGGATTCGGGTTCGTTACTGCGGCTCAAGTGGTATCCGGATCTGGGCTCGTACAGCTGTCCATCCTCACAACCGTAGGAAAGGGGGTATTTACAGGGGATTTGGTTTGTCAGTGACGCCAACCGTGGGTTGCGGTGAGATTTGGTAGCACCACTGCTGCCTGGTGATGGGACACGCAGGGCTGATTGAGCAAGGCAGCAGGATGGAATCCACTCCACCGGTAGGGGAGGTGTAGTCCCGGGGCCCAGGTGAACGGGAGTGATGACTGCGGAGATTGACATGCAGGGTTGGACCGGGGATGAATGGTGTACTCACAGTTCCAACGAATTGCACACAAAGTCCAGTGGTAAACCAAATTGCCAGTGACCGGTTGCCTCCGGCGGGTGTATTCGGGTCCCACACCCGGGTGTAGCAAAAAGGGGTCTCTTCCTCCTGCACTCAGTGTTTGTGTCTTCAATGGGACAACTCCGCTTGGAACGGGGAAGTCCAATCCTGGTACTTTGTATTTTGGGAGCTGTGGCCCGCGGAATCTGACCCTTGGGATCTCTGTGGGTTCTGGCGGACACCCTATCCCCCGCATTGGGCTTCCATTTTGCTTTCTGGGCTTACTGTGGAACAAGGCTTGAAACCTTGTCCCCGGCTGGTTAATTAATAAGGGGCTTGCAACCTTCCTCATCCTAGGGTCCAGGCACCCCGACTGTGCACGGCCTCCGGACCGGATTCCCGCTCTCGGCACCGGCGGGCTACAACCCTGCCCTGGTCCACTTAAGGTCTCCCAAGAGAGGATCTCCGTCACCTGTGGTCCTGCTTGCCGTCTGCCACATAGTAGTCCAAGGGCCCCAACCCCTGACTCCGCTGTCACTTCACACTCCTCTCTCTTCCTCCTCCTGAACTTCACTCCAACTCAGACTGTTCTGTTCTCTTGTCTGCTCTCTTCAGTTATCTTCCCTCCCCTGACACCTCAAGACCCCTAGGTGGGCGCTCCAGTCCACCTGGTCCCGCCCACTGGTGTGTCCCTATTGTCATGGGGGGTGACTAGGCTTTACTGGCTGGTGTTGTGCACCTGTGTGTGGGTTTTGTGTTGGACTGCCAAGGAGGGTGGAGTTTTGTACCTGAGAGATTTGTACAACCTCTGTGACTACCTGGTTTTGCCAGGGTGTCACATGTGCGCTTTAGGTATCTGAGTCTCATCATCATCACCTCCCCCCCCCGGCAGATAACTCCTGTTTATGAGGGTCTGGATTCTGCTCGGACACAACTTCGTCCGACACTTGATCCAACTGCCAAAAATTTTGGGCATCGGTGCAGATGCTTTTCTCCTGTTCAGTCTTTGAATCTTTGGAGCAGATCATGGGATAGAATGTGTGAACAACTCTGCAGACTGTGTGGTTCCCCACAGTCAGTTGGAGAGTTGTGACACGGGGTAAAACAAGTGAAATTGGGGTGTCACCTCTCAGGAATGAACTGTGTGTGATGTAGAGGTGCAGGAAGAGTAGGAGAGGCGACTTGCTATCCATTCTAGCTGTTTTTGGCCCTCATTTACAAGTTGAAGCAATGTGCGGCTGCCAAAGAAATGGAGTGGAGTAGCTCGTCCAGTAATGGAAGTAGTTCTCAGTTCTCTTGGGATAGGAAAAGCCAGTGTTTGCTTAGTAGAGCTTTGACTAACATTAAAATAATAGCCACGTACACCTCAAATACCCTGCCTATTCTCCCTTCCACCATGACCTCGTGATTTATCACTTATGTTTTATGTACCCTTCCACTTTGAAACAGAGGGTTTGCAACCCTAGGCCCACACCTCTCAGATACCTGACACAAAAGTAAAATTCTGTATTTTTTGGCTGAGATGGCAATATTGGGATGACCCACAGAAGTACTAATACTTAATTAGATGATTCACTGTCAATTTTTTTTGCAGGCTCTAAAAAGTAGCAATACCTTTTGAGATGGTTCACTGGCAATTTTTTAGCAACCACTAAAAGTACCAATACCCAGTTAGATGGTTCACTGGCAAATGTTAAGCAGCCACTAAAAGGTAGAAATACCTATTGAGATGGTTCACTGGCAAATTTTTAGCAGCCACTAAAAAATAGCAATCCCTATTTAGATTGTTCACTGGCAACTCTTTAGCAGGCACTCATATGTAGCAATCCCTATTTAAATCATGAAATGCCTATTCGTGGCACACATCTTTCCCTACACTGCATGTCTCTATTCTACACTATCGCTTTCCTATCTATCTCAACTGCTTATGATTAAACCCCTAACTAAGCTAACAGGCTAGCAGCAGTGGCAGTGCCTTCCCTAAGCTTTAACATTCAGAAAATGGCGCCGACACCACATGTCCTCATTTTATATGTAGATGGACATGTGACTTAGGCAGCCAATGACAAAAGCCCTTGTGTCTGAACCTTGTGGAGGTTTTCTGTGCTGTGATTGGCTCCAGGAACATCCACAAATAAAGTTAAGAAAAAAGTGCCTCTCCCTATCTCTTCCCATCATTAAACACATCATACAGCACCACAATCCTATCCAAACGCATCATATGTTATTAGAAAAGCATTTTGGAAAACATAGCAGATCATTACCAGGTTTTCCCCAAAATGCTTGGGTACACAACCTAGAACCAAATAGACCCCTTTCACACTGTGTTGTGATCTCCGTTCAGTGGTCCCGTCAATGCTTCCGTCCGAACCCCCCACAAAATGGGTTTCAGATGCATGCGTTGACGAGGCAATTGACTATAATGGTGCAGATGGAGTCACCGTGTGCTCTGTAGTTCACCATTTTCAGGCATATACACTTTCTGGAGGCGGACACCCAGACACAGTAGAAATCGGTGGATTTCCTGATGAAGCAGTGCAGAGACATTTCGAAACGCATTGAATAAAACCACCTTCATTCAATGTTCCTGGATTTATGTCATATCTTCAGCAGCGCAGTAACAGTTCTACATCTCCTTTGTTCCTGATCTGCTTGTTGTGCACATACACTCGAGGTATGTGCACATGACAACTTTTTAAGTGTATTCTCGCTGGTAAGTAGCTGAAAAATTGCTGCAAAACCACTGCAAAAAAGAATGTGGTATACTACAAATGTTAGTTGAGCAAGGTGAGCTGCCAAACAGAATTGAAAATATGCAGGCGCCACTGGACAAAGTTTTCAACTGGATAGGTAATTGTTTAAGCAAAAATTATGCAAATGTTGCGGGCAGGGGACGGACCATGGCAGGGGGGGCTGCTCGAGACGCTCAGATCCGAGGTCGTGATGGTGGCTCGGGGTAGGCCAGACCCGGGCCTGAACACCCATCCGTTGCCCGCAAGTGAAAAAGGGGGAATATTATATTGGGGAGATTTTGTCAGTGACGCCACCCGTGGGTTGTGGTGATTGTTGGTGACACCGCCGCTGCCTTGGTATGGGGTGCTCGGGGCTGATGGAGCGGGGCAGCAGGATGGTATCCCCTCCACGGCTAGCGGAGGTGTTGTCCCGGGGCCCAGGTGTCGGTGAGATAGAGTGATTCAGCACAGTCTGCGGGGATGGACCGGATGATACCGGTGTACTCACTGTTTTGAATAACATCACACAGAGTCCAGATAGTAAACCAACTGCCGGTAACCGGTAGCCTCCGGAGGGGTGTGCTCGGGTCCTGCACACCGGTGGACAGAACAGGGGCCCTTTTTCCTGCACTTTAGGTTGGTGTTTTGTGTGTTGACTAGTCCGCATGAAACGGGGAAGTCCACTCCCGGTGACTTTTCCGTGCGAGCTGTGGCCCGTGAGAACTGACCCGTGGGATTTTTGCAGGCACTTGCAGACGCCCTATCCCCCTCATTGGGCTTCCGTCTTGCTCTATGTGGGCTGTTAGTGGGACAAGACTTGGAATCTTGTCCCCTGCTGGTTAATTGGGAAGGTGCTTGCAGCTGTCCTCGCCCTAGGGTCCAGGTACCCCGACTGTGCACGGCCTCCGGACCGGATTCCCGCTGTCGGCACCAGCGGGCTACACCCCTGCCCCGGTCCACTTAAGGTCTCCCGCGACCGGATCTCCATCGCCTGTGGCTCAGCTCTGCCATCTGCCACCTAGTCCGCTCAAGTAGTCCAGTAGTCCGGGAGCTACAACCCCCGACTACCACTTCACTCCTCTCACTTCCACTGTCTCCTCTCAACTCCTCCGCTTGACTGACTTGTTCCCTCCCCTTGACACCTCAGAACCCATAGGTGGGTGTCACCGTCTGCCTGGCCCCACCCACTGGTGTGTCCCTATTGTCCTGTGAGGGTGACTAGGATTTTGTGGCTGATGTATGTACCTGTTTGGGGTTTGTGATGGAAGGCCAAGGAGGAGGGACTCCTGCACCTGGAAGAGGGGTGCAGTCATCTGTGACAACCTGATTTTGTCAGGGCGTCACACAAACATACAAATAGGCATGGTTTGCAAATTACAGTAGGTGGAACCCTTTTCATCTTTATTGGCCATGCAGTTATGTAGTAAAATGCAGCTTACTAAGCATGCATTACAAAGAATGAGATTTTACCTACCCTAATTTTTTTAAGTTTGGGTCACATTAGCGTATAGCAGGGATCTCTAACCTGTGGCTCGGAAGCCACATGTGACTTGCGGACCCGTGACGTGTGGATGTCCTCCAGCTTGGCACTAAAGCACCAAATCTAGCACACAGTTATAAAGAGCAGGTCTGCAGATGGGGACTTTTGTGAGTAGCCCCACATAATAGAGCACATCTGAATGAGGGTAAGCTAGGATCACATGGATCTTGGTATACTGTGTTATTTCTGTGGAAAATCTTTGGCTGTCATTATACCAGTAGGGTGCTCGGGAGGGGTCACTATTGTGAGGGGGCAGGAGATGGATGTGGCTTGTGACTCTCTCACAGAGCTGAATGCGACTTTAAAAGTCAGAAAGGTTGGGGACCACTGGCATATAGCATCCGATGCAAGAGCATCGGATGCTATATGTTAATGACACTCAGCTCAAACTTTGCCGAGTGTCTTTACACTGTGCTTTGATTGTCTTGCATGCTAGAATCAAAGCACAAGTGCAGAGAAGATGGAGAGATTAGTATCTCCATCTTCTACATTGCCTGTGCATATTTCAGACTGAACTTGGATGTCAGCCGATGTTTCACACGCACCTATAGACTTCTATAAGGGTGAATGATTCAAAATATGAGCCAAATGTAGCATGCTGCAATTTTTTTCTCATGCTGATTCGGCATGAGAAAAAAAAAATCGCAAATCTGCTCTGCCGTGAATAATATTGTATAAGATTTTGGGTACGCTCACACTGGTGTATAATACAGGGTATTGTAATGTTAAAAAATAAGTGTTGAAGAAAAGTAATGCTCCAGTGAAGAAATCCTCCATATAGACTATGATGAAGATTTTATACCATAATGTGTAGTCTTGTTCTAAATATTTTTGCCTAGATATCTATGCTGGTTTCCTATTTTTAATACTCTTTTACACAAGAAATAAAGGAGAACTTTTATATACACCGACCTTAGAGTCTTTCTTAGCTGGACCATTCCTTTTCTTCTGTTTTGCCTTTGTGCTGGGCTGCTCTACCATCTATGTGCATGGACTCCTGGGAGGACTTTGGACTGTGATCCGGGGGATAGACAACACTGGTGAATTGGCATACTTTTCTATTTTTTCCAAAATAGGTATTGGGGTCCGTCCAGACCCCAGAGCATAATAACTGTAATATGTAAAAAATTATGTAAATCTTTATACTCACCTCTCCCCTCCTCACTGCCACCCATCCACCGTCGCATCTTTGGATCAGTGTTGTTGATGCTGAAATCCCCAGGGCCTCAGTCACTAGGCTGAGGCATCTGGGTGGTGTACATGATCCCACAAATATCATGGTGCTCACCAAGACATCTTGACTTTTGTGGCTACACACACCAAATTTTCCATAGAGACCAAGACCTGGGATTTGAAGATGCAACGAGGACCGGACAGGTGGCAGTGAGTAGCGGAGCAACCAGAGAGATGAATATAAGGGGTTTTCTTTTTATATTTTGATGACCTTTTATGGCTCTAAATAAATATCAGCCGTAAGCATTTTTCCACTCAAACTTATTTGCTCATCTCTAGTGACATGTGAGTGATATTCAGCATATGACATAGGTAAAAAAAACAAGTGGCAGCTTTATACATATGTTCAATACATAAATAGAACTTCTCTTTTTTCCAGAAACGTCTGTAGAGAATGCTATAGAACCTGCAGAATGCTGTTGTTCCCCTTTCAAGTAGTCTTCTGTTATAATTTCTTTACTCTATCTTGCTCTTCTGTGGGTTTACACTTTTTTTTAACTTTCCTTTTCTGTTCATCACAGGGAAGGATTGGCTGAACAGATACAATAGTACAAAGAAATGCAAATGGGACTAAACCTAATACTTCTGTTGCAGTGAGAGGTTTCCAGTTTTATGTAAATGAAGCTTAATCATTGTAAAATGTGAAGTAGTAAAATTTTCTAATATACTTTGTGTTACAATTCCTCTTTGTTTTCAAAGTCACTTCTTGTTTTTACTGAATTTAAACAAGTTTTTTACATGTGACGTCTGATATACTTAAAGGGCTTGTATAGGTAAAAAAAAAAGTTCTCCTGGATGGTTAAAAATAACAAACTATTGATGCTCAACTATTGGCATCCAGCATCCGTGGTCTGCACTGGCACAGGAAGTAGATACATCATCTTTTAACCGTTCCCAGGACCGTTCTGATTTGCTGCATGCTGTTCAATGTCACTTGATGGCTGCAGCCAAACACAGGTCCCAGTAGTTCTGTGAGGGGATGAGTCAAACCTCATCCTCTGTGGTTGAGGAAATGCATTGGCTCACCAGCGTGATACAGATGTGCCCGGCTGTGTCCATATAAATATAATGTTGTGCTAGTGGTATGTGAATATCATTTCAGTAATTATCAGGCAATAATGTTGTTATTCGGCCTCCAGGGATTGCTGTCTTACAAAACAAACATAAAGACTATATACACATGGTTGTTAAACACAGGAAGGGGAAGTGTAGCCATTTTGAAGTGCAGTCTGCAATTATCTAGGAAAGAGGCAAAACCTGCAAGACAGGATCCAGGGTCATCTGCATAGAGAAATATCCCTATGAGGCCAGAGTTGCGGCTGAGTGAAGCCTATTGTGTCTGTCACCAGATCAGTGACAAACTCAAGTAGATGGCTGCCAGGGATGCCACAAATAGAGGGGAAGAGACCAGTGTGAGCTCCGTTAAACACCATGTGGGGGTTGAGCCATCTGCACCACAGTTTAGTTGCTAGAGAGAAGTCTTATCCAGTCATATAAATTGGTTAGCTGTCTGGAACACACACAGGTTGGTAAAACAAATAAGGATAACTGTGCCACCACAGTGAGTAACCATGCATGTGACAAATTTGGCTCCAAAACACTTGAGATTAAGACCAGACCTGAAGTTAGTTAAATCGTTATATTGATTGGTTCAGGATGAAGTTTATCGCAAGATCAGCAACCAGATCCTCTGTTGGTGCTGCCACATTCCTTATTTCCTTGCTTTTATAAAGGACTTAATAACCACACAAAGGACTTCAGGCGATATCTAAATGTGACGCCCTGGACTAGTCAGGTCGTCCCAGGTAGTCACACACAACACCACACCCCCTCCCGATTAGGTGACATCAGTCATACTAAAAACCTTGTCACCACCCTCCAGGGTTGATGTCCACACCAGGGGGAGGAGCCAGGCGGTTGGCTCCGCCCACCGAGGAGTTCACAGGCCTGGAGGCGGGAAGACACTGACTCAAGTTCAAGTTGAGGAAGAGAGTAGTTCTGACAGAGAAGGAGGAAGGTTGACTCCAAGGCAGACCTGCGCCCAGGCCTGCCATAGACTACTCCGATGGCTGGGTCGGAGCCCAGTCACCTTTGGCACGGAGGCAGACGGTGATGGCCGCCTGCAGGAGCTGGGATTACAGCCGGTGGAACCGTAGGGACCGGGGTCGGGCAGTGGCCCGCTGGTATAGAACCGGAAAACCGATTGGAAACTGGAGCACCAGGAGGGGTACTCAGACCCAGACGAAACCCCGAACCGACAGGGCCGAGTCAAATCAACTGATTGCGGACTGAACTTTAGGACCTATCCCACACAAGACCAGTTAGAAGAAAACAGCCCAACCATACAGGGTAAAGCCACCACCAAGGCATAGAGACCCAAAGGGCCAGCGTCTGCGGGCAAACGGACTCCCACGGCATATACAAGTCGGGGAGCGGACTACCGGTGTCTAGGCATAGGAGTCAAACATTTACACACAGAGGTGCAGGAGAAAGGCGGAAACCACCAACCTATACCGGGAGAAGCTGCAGCCGGCTGCGGGCCCTGTTCATCAATCCGTTTGGTTTACCAGAGACTCGAGTGTATTGTGTCAGAGTGAGTACACCAGTGCTTTCGGGCCGCGCACCGCGCAGCATCGCACCAGCGTCCAACCCGCTCCCCCACCTCAGCACCTCCCTTGGGCCCCTGGGACTATCGCTCCCCTACCCACGGAGGGGTCAACACCAAGTTGCGCAACACCATCCCCAGGAGGCCTAGTCAACGGCAGCGGTGGTGTCCATCCATTCACCACAACCCATGGGTGGCGTCATGAACTTACAATCCAAACCAAACAACCGCGGCCCCGGCTGTGGAACCCCTCACCCAAGTTCCTGGGTGTAATGCCAACTCCCTTGCAGAGCGACGTGACCCCCAGGTCCGTGAGAGGCTCGAGCCACCACCCGCAGTACGAGCACGGATCCGAGTGGCTCGGCGGTCGCAGTCGAACCCGCGGGGCGGTACATAAGATTTTACAGGAGTGAGCCTCTGAAAGACATTTTACTGTGAGATGATTCATTAACTTTGTTAAACTTTGTTTTCAGCTTAGCAACTGCTGAATTTTTTTAATCGATTAGGTATACTCAGCGTAATTGAGAAATTATTATTTCCCTGGTTTCTCTAGAAGTCACTTCGGGGTGAGAATGCATTTGGTTGGGTTATACAGATAATTGAATATAACTTTCTGAACTGTTGTGCTGCACCACAGGTGAGCCCAGACTTTGCACACATATAATTATTCCAGGTTCAAAGGGGATTAATAGGTAATTGGTACCCGGTTTAGACAGGTTTTGACAGTAAGTAAATTTATGGTATATATAGTTGGTACATATTGTGAGGGTGCTCAGCTGTGCAGCACAAGGGTTTTGGCCTCCTGGGTGAGTGTTTGTAAAAAATTTTAAGTGTTTTCTTCACTTTTGGGGTATGCGCATTCACATCACTTAAGTATATTTGGTAAGAGATTTGGTGTTGGATTCGGTTTTCTCGTTTATGACTTCACTGTATTCTGAGGAACTCCTCTGGTCCATGGCTTACAGTTCTGAGGGTGGTAGAACAGTTACATCTTACCTTTCTGTGCCAATTCAGATGACAGAGTGCCTGCGCTGAACCCAGGTGCGTGCCAGTAGATGCGAATCAATACGTTTGTTTTTTACAAATGTAAGCCACTGAAGTACTTTTCTTTGTACTTGGACAACCACTTAAAATGGTTGTTAACTACTTTAACTTAGTTCAAAAATAGGCTAAGGATGGAGGTAACAAAGAACCTCATATAATTACCTACCAAACTTGTGGTATCCCCCTGTAATGCTGTCCATTTTCCCCACCTGTCTCCTGCCTTCATCTACCTGGTAGAAAGGGGTATCACCATGTGACCACTCCAGACAGTTAGCGTCCACTGATTGTCATCTGCACAGTCAAATTCCACCTTAGCTGAAGGAAAAACCAAGCAGACTGTTTCTTCTAGCTCAGACATAACATGACCTATATAAACAGAAGAAACAATCTTAAAGTTCAGTAGTGTCTGTTGACCTGTTGCAGCAATTACCTGAGACTACCTACCAGAAGTAGAAGCCAAAAACAAGCAGGTAATACTAGGATCAGTATGGGGTGAGGTGAGGGTTCATTAATTAGATGAGTATTTATTTGAGTATGTTTTCTCTACCAAAGGTTCAAACTGAAAAAAAACTATTATTTATTTTTTATGGAGCATTAATTGGTGTCTTACAGGTGTCCGAATGGTCGAGGAAGACCATTGTTAAAAAGTGGAGGAATGTAAGCAGGGTAGCCTGTTGCGGTTGCGTTCCTACCCCTGAAGACACCAATTGCATCATTGTTTTGTATTGTAGTGTAATGTGAATAATGTCTTGCGTCTTTTGTGAACATTGTGTCATGTAGATTATAATGCAGCATGAGGTTTGTGGTTGTAGCGCTCTTCCCGGTGTGAATTTAGCGCTAACAATGTAGTTTTCCAATAGGATTTATTAAAAACTTGATGCAACCGATAGTTGATCAAGGTCATTGGAGGTTAAAATAAATTAATATTAATATTTTAACCTCCAGTGGCCTTGATCAACTATTGGTTGGATTGATTTTTTTATGAATTATATTGAAAAACTACATTGTTAGTTCTGAATTCACTCCTGGGAGAGTGCTACAATCGGATACCTCATCCCGCATTACAGCTTGGTCTGTGGAAGTCCACTGGATCAGATCTCCACATCCACCAGTGGAGTAGCACTTCCAAGACTCCAATGTGAACATTGTTCCAACTTTTGATTTACCCACAGTGAAGGTGAGTGCGATCATACACTCGCCCCTATCTTTTTACAAAACACTCCGCACTCATATAGCACCGTTTATTTGTCTCTTGTAGTGCATCCAGTCTATAAATTCTGTAGATTACAATGTAATGTGTTCCTGTAATATGTACTAATGTATAATGTAAAGTATGGCATAGCACTTGTGTATAAGAAGTTACCAGACTAGGATAAGCAATAATTAAGTGTTGGTACTAGCCCACAGTAGGAGGGGTTAGTTGATAGGGTGAAAGACGGTTCATTCTAGCATAGTCAGTAAGGTGAAGATTTAGTAAGCAATAGTTACGTACGGCCAGTCTGAAGGTTGTGAAGGTTGCATACAGTGGATGACTTGTGGTAGCAATGGGAAGAAAGGAGACTAGAGACGAGATAACGCTATTCTTGAGTGTTGACTGAGACATGGAGTGAGAACAGAGTTGAAACAATAGACTGATACTTGAATAGAATTGCCTCAGACAATAGGAGCTCGAAGGCAGGACTGTGGGGACTAGGCCACTTAGCCGTCAAGGTAACTGGTTAAATTCTCACTGGCATGTGACTTAAGTTGGCTTTTCCCAGCGGACTGTCCTCGAGTGTCTGAGAGCTCAAGGCTCTACTCTGATCATGGTGATAGGACTTCTGATCCTCAAGTGAAAGTGACCACACACATTGTACTGTAACATTGGTCTGGATTGTGCTATAACTCAAAGGACCAGAAAGATAAAAAGCAACTTACTGGGACCTAGGACTGTGTCTGAGTATGCCTTGTAGAACTGTAATATGCTGGCAGATACAAACTGGAGTGAAAAGTTCTTGCAGAGTATGAACCATTGAGTAAAGTGTTGTTTGAAACAAACTGTTGGTCTCCTTTTGAGTATGAGCTATCATCCAGTCCTTTGCCAGCCAACGTCGGCAGTAGTATGTGGCCTGCATGGGTTCGTAGCCCACACAACACAAGTTCACACATCCAGCCAGGGTCAGTTTCTCTATGTAGCGTGCTGGGGCATCTGGAGACAATATCTCGTCCATCACTCGTGCCCGTGACACCCTACAGCAGGAACCAGTTTTGAGCCTTCTCTGTGCATTCCACTATTTTGTGACATGTTAATTCAAAGTTTAAAATCACTTATCAAATTACCTTTTAAAGAAATGGTTTTTCATTTTGATAAATTGTCTAACGTGAATTCAATATAATTCTAATATATCTAGCTCCAGTATTTCCTGCTGCAAAGCATTTTGTTGACTGCATGGCAAACACTCTGCTGAGAAGATATGAATGAAGAATTTGCTGACCAATCTTCCCGGTTTTTCTGTCTCATAATGTACAAATCAGGCAGCTACTGACACGATGTCGACTGTTTTAACACTTATAAGTACATGCTTCATGTGCTTATGGCAGTATTGATTTCTTATTATCCATTGGTTCTCATCCAGTGTCTTTACATCTACATTAATAACATGATAAGTCAACTGTGACTGCACGTCAATCACGTCTCCGGGTTTAATGCAATAAAGTTGTATCACTGGAAGAAGCAATGTACTGTGCATTACAAAACATAGCAACAGGGAAGGAAGAAAACATTTGGATCATCATTGATATTATTACAGACTAAATAGTATCAAGGACTTGCTAAATTCACAGGAAGGTTTGTTGTAAAAACTGTCTTTATTTATTATCAGAATGACTTTGCATGTTCCACAGTAATGTCTATGGTCACAATCATGATTTGACTCTCCCTGTCTCCATAATTTAGCTGTCTATATTTTTCAATGATTGGTAAAATATAGTTCTGTAATATAGCCAGGGGCGGTAGTCAAGATGAGGGCTGAACTCCTCCACCAGCCCCAGGTATGCTACAGACACCGATAGAGTGGATAGTGGAGTGGGTGTGGAGGTGTTACCTGAGTGCAGTAGTGCCTCTTGGTTACAAACCAGCTTCTTACCATCTGGTTCTCACTGTGCGGTTCTGCATTCAGAGTTACTAATGAGTTCACACCAATTAAACACTGTATGTAGTTTACTTGCAACAAATTTCAAACACCAATTCACTTTGCTTACAACAGGGTTCACACTCAGCTCTTCATCAGGTGTGACGTTTTGATACATATTGGCTCTTCCATTATGTCTACAAGGAGGTTCACACCAACTACCGAGGAAGGTGGAGGTTTGGCACTTTGCTGTTCCCTGGCTATTCAACCATACTATGTTGACACATCACATATCAACCGGTTAACCGGTAGGCCAAAAGACCTTTGCAGCATTGCAAGTTGATTAGCTGCGGAGTGCGAATGGCGGAAGTGAGCATGCAGCAATAATGAATTCTGCAGCAGCGCTTCCAGGCTTGGATAGTGGGCTAGAGATTTCTGTACAACCAGGTTGAGGATATGAGCCATGCAAGGCACATATGTGATATCGCCCAGGCGTAGGGCCGCTAACAGGTTTGCATCATTATCGTACACAGCCTTCCCTGGCTCCAAATTCAGTGGAGACAGCCATTTATCAAACTTGGCCAGGATAGCACTCCACAACTCTGCAGATGTGTAACTGCATTCTCCAATACATATTAATTTCAGCACTGCCTGATTGCATTAAGCCCTGGCAAAGCTGTATGGAGGTGGGGGGGATTCTCTCTGCACTCTTGGAACATGTGTTACAATAAGGGAGGGGTTGAGGGCGCAGGTAGAGGTCCTAGAGTAAGTGGAGGAAGCAGAAGCAGTAGAGGAAGCGGTAAATCCAGAGGTTTGTCCCCAAGCCTTGGGGATTTCAAGACTTGGAAATAAGTCCCTTCCTCACCTGACCCCGTAGCAGCCAGAGTAACCCAGTGCCCATTCAGCGAGATGTAACGCGCCTGGCCATGCTTGCTTATCCAGGTGTCAGTGGTGAAATGCACTCTGAGAGACACAGAGTTTTTCAAAGAAAAGGTAATGTTGTGTGCAACATGATCGTGTAGCACAGGTACAGCTTTATTAGACAGGTAATGGCAACAGGGCAATTGGTACTGTGGGACTGTGATGGCTATCAGGTTTCAGAAACCATCTGTATGAGGAAATGCAGCATTGCCATGGCCAACTGTTTAGATATGGTAAAGTTCAAGCTCTTTGCTTTGCCATGTGTAGGAGGAAATGACGTGACCAAAACTGTGGGACTGATGGCTGGCTGCTGTGCTGAGAGAGGGTGGAGTAAGGTGTACACGACCGACTGCTGGACTGTGGGGAGGTGTAGGGGGAGATTTAATGCTGAATTGAGAAACATGTTGTGTGCTCGGTGTCTTATATGGGTCAAAAGCATCAGGCATGGCCACTTCTGTAACACCTGACAGGCCCTATCTCACCTTCCCTTGAGTGGGTAAACAAGAGGAGGTTCTGCAATCGGAGCCCCGAGAATAGTTTTGACAGTGACGCAGGAGGAGGGAGAGGAAGCAGCAGATGCGGTTGATTTGGTAGCTGTTAGTTGGGTAGTCTGCATTTTAGCGCAGTAAGATTTCCACAGTAATGCATTTGGTTGCGCAGCTGCTGCTTCATGCATGTAGTAGTCAAATTAATTGAACTTTTGCCTCTACTAAGTCGTTGTTTACAACGTTGGCAGGTAATGAAAGTTCGGTCATCTTTTGGGGTCTCAAAAAAGGCCCAGGCTAATTAACTTTTCCTGCAAACTGCAGACTCGTGACCGCTGTTGGCCACAGACAGAGTTGTGGATGAGGATACAGTGTGCTTCTCATGGTTGCATCACTACGTGTTTGTGAGGGAAATGCCATCATAACATCCTCATCTTTCTCCTCCACATCTGCTGAGCTACTCAGCTGCGTGCCTCTGGATTCACACCAAGTGGGATCTACAACTTCATCATGATGCTCTATGTTGTCCCACTCCTCCTCTTTCTGACCTGACATCACAGAACAGTATGCGTGCACCTCAGATTTCTGAGTCTCATCATCATCACCTTCACCCTGTCAGTTGACAAGGGTCAGGATCCTGCTCAGACCCTACTTCATCCGTTACACCATCCAACTGACAAAGATTTTGGACATTGGTTCAGATACTTACCTCCTCTTTAGTCTGGGAATCTATGGAGCAGACCTCTGATACCCATGGGATAGAATATCTGAACAGCTCTGCAAACTTGCCCATATGTAATTCCCGACAGTCAGTTTGCTGGTTGGATATTTGTGACGCGGGTGGAAACAAGTGTAATTGGCGTGGAACCTCTGAGGAATGTACTGTGTGATTTTGACGTGCAGGAAGAGGAGGAGAGGCCACTTGATGCAGCGCTTGCCTTCCAATTTAGCACATGTTGTTTATGATGTGCGACTGCCAAAAAAATCTAGCATAGGAGGCTGTCCAGTAACGGAAGTTGTTCTCATTTCTTTTCGGATAGGATGAGCCAGTATTTGCTCACTAGAGCTTTGACTAACAGAACTTTCCACACATACAGTTGAACACCCCACCTATTCACCCTTTCACCACAACCTTGTCATGATTTACCACTCATGGTTGATGTACCCTCACCTTTCAAACAGATGTTTAACAACCATAGGCCCACACCTGTCAAACACTTGACACAAAAGATAAATTATTTATTTCCTGCCTGAGTTTGCAATATTGTAAAGGCACTAAAAAGTACCAATAACTAGAAATATGGCTTACTGCATAATTTGGAGCATACACTGAAAAGTGCCAAGAACTTTTAAGCTAGTTCATTACTAACTAACAATACCTACAAATGTAGTTGTCTGTATAATTTTGAGTAAGCAATGAAAAAGGTCAAGACCATTTTAGCTAGTTCACTGGCAATTTTACAGCAGGCAATACTAATTAAAAATACTTAGAAATGTGGTTGACTGCATAATTTTGAACAGGCAATGAAAAGTGCCAAGACCTTTTTAGCTAGTTCACTAGCAAATTTACAGTATGCACTACTAACTAACAATAGCTAAAAATGTGGTTGACTGCATAATTTTGAGCAGGCAATGAAAAGTGCAAAGACCTTTTTAGCTAGTTCACTAGCATATTTACAGCGTTCACTGCTAACTACCAATTCCTAAAAATATGGTTGACTGCGTAATTTTTAGCTGGCAATGAAAAGTGCCTAGATCTGTTTATCAAGCAAATTTACAGCAAGCACTACTACCTTTCAATACCTAGAAATGTGTTTCACCAACTAATTTGGAGCAAGCAGTAATACATAGCAATACCTATTTAGATCCTTCACTGGCAACTGTTTATCAGGCACTCACCAGTAGCAATCACTATTTCTATCATGAAAGGCCGATTTGTGGCACACACATTTCCGTACACTGCACGTCCATCTTCTACACTATCTCTCTCCTGTCTATCTCAAGTACCTATCATTAAATCCCTAGCTAAGCTAACAGTCTAGTAGCAGCGGTGGCAGCAGCACTTTCCCTAATGCTTAACATTCAGAAAATGGCACCAACACCGCATGTCTGCATTTTATATGCAGACAGATATGTGACTTAGGCATCCAATGACACAAGCTGTTGTGTTTGAAATTTGTGGATGTTTGCAGCGCCGTGATTGGCTACAGGAACATCCGCGCCTCTGGTTTCTCCCGAGTCCCCACCCCCTCCACTCATTAAACACATCCCCCGATTGATCATACAGCACCAAAATCCTATACAAAAGCATAACATGCTATTAGAAGAGCATTTTTGGAAAATGCAATTAGTGATCGAACAAAACCGAACATTGCCGACTTTTGAAGAAAGTGCTCGGGTGTACCGAGCCCGAGTCGAACAGGCTAAGGGTCATACTGAATTTGAAATTAGCAATCCTTTATTAAACAGGTTCACTCATCTCTAATCACCGGTAACATTATACACAGAAGCTCTGCATATAGTGTTTAGAGTACAGGTAATGTAGTGCTCAGGGTTGACAATATTCACAGGAGCTCTGTATATAGTATGTAGTGTACAGGTCATACAAGGATCACCAGTGACATTATACACAGGAGCTCTGAATATAGTGTATAGGTATTACAGGGATCACCAGTAACATTATACACAGGAGCTCTGTATATAGTATACAGATAATACAGTGATTACCAGTGACATTATACATAGAAACTCTATATAGTGTACAGGTAGTACAATGATCAATAAAATTATGCACAGGAGCTCTGTATTTAATCTATAATTTACAGGTAATACAGTGATCACCAGTAACAATATGCACAGGAGCTTTACAGTATATATACTATATTATACAGTGTAAGTGTACAGATAATGCAGAGATCGCCAGTGACATTATACACAGGAGCTCTGTATATAGTGTACAGGTAATGCAGGATTAACCGGTGACATTAGACACGGATGCTCTATATATATACTATATAGTGTATAGTGTAAGTGTACAGGTAATACAGTGACCTAGCAGTGATGTCTGTAGTTGAAGTCATTCATCTTTGCTTTTCCTCTTCATCTAGCAAAGACTGCTATTGCTTCTTCCTGCTAAGACTCAACTCCAGAAAATAACACATAGTCATCTATAACTGATTGCTTCTAAAACACATTCCCACTTTTTTCCAACTTCTACACTGCGCTAGTTGAAGAAAAAATTGACATAGATTTGCCCTGCACAGTAATAGGACCTCCCTTTTGTTCCCCCCATGGAAAACAATATCTTCCAAAGTAAAAGATATTACAGCAGTAATAATGAATAATAATTAGCCCCTACAGTAATTATGTCCCTCACTTGCTACTGTGGCACCCCTGACCTGGGCAGGCACCACAGAGTACTGCACCCATGCTGGGGCAGTGCTTCCAGGTAAAATCCAAAGGCTGAAATAGGGTGTGTACGCACAGAAACATAGCAACCAGGTCTCCCACACACTAGAGGGGACCCTTGGGCAGACCCAAGAGGGGGCGTTCCTCCACATCTCAGCTAGGTGTGCTGGGGAGGGGCTGGAAGCTAAGGTGGCAGTGGCAGTCAGAAAAGGAGTAGGAGAGGAGCAGGCCAGTCTGAAGCGGAGAGCACAGGGAGAAGGAGCGAGCAGGCATGCTGACACGCTAGTCAGACCCTGCCCGTGAAGTAGCCGTTAGCAGGGGAGAACGGTCACCAGTAGTTGGACAGAAAGACGCTGAGCAAGTCAGCTGGTCGTGTACGGAGATCTCTGGTGGCTAGGCACGCACGGGGAACAGGTCCCTAAAGTCAGACATCCATTTAGTGGTCTGCTAAACCTGCCGGTGGGGAGGACCGCAAGTCCCACACCAACCAAAACAGAGTCGGAGCATCAGCACCAACGAGGGGGCCCAGAAGGAGGATCGAGCCTGAGGCCATCTTCCTTGGTCCACGCTGCCAGCAAATGGGCCAGAAAGTGGAGAAAAGGCAGTTGCGACTTCCCTGGATGAATCCCACGGTACTTTAAATCAGGGGTTGTCCGTAACAAGAAGTGCTAGGAAGGCGAGTTAGCAGTCACACTTAGACCAGCCTGACGGATACCTGGTTCCACCTGGTCTATCTCAGCATCGCCCGGGTTACCTCACAAAAACACCTGAAAGTGAGTCAACAAGTTGAAAGACATCTTGGACTGCGACTGAGTTATTCTGTGACCTGTTGTTCTACACACCCGAGCCCCTGGGGCCAGCCTCACTCACGGGAGGCTATACCACCAGACTGCAGACACCATCAGCCCCAGACGCCTGTTAAACTGGCAGTGGTGGTCACCCATACTCCTGACCGCAAAACCGTGAGTAGCATCACGACTCCCATGTAAATAAACCTGACATACCTGTTGCCAGTGGTAATCAAGTGGAGCCCCTGTGGCGTCCCAGAAGGTGGAGTGACGTCCCTGAGGCGACCGCTACAGGTGGGCGACACACTACCATAAAACAATAATCTATTTTCCTAATATTAGCCCCAATATTGTAATTATGTAACCCATTTAGGTCCCTTTATGTAATAATTTTCTCCGTTCTGGGCTTCTTCTGTAATAATGTCCCCCATCCTGTAATAATTCCAACATTCTTGCCATTTCCTGTAATAGTGGTGTAACTCCTGGGCCCCTTCCTGTGAAAATGTACTCCCTTTTTGGCCCCCTCCTGTACTGTCCCTTATCCTAACACCTTTATGTAATAATATACCCCATCCTGATCCCCATATGTTCTCCATCCTGCCCCTATATAATCCTCATTCCTGGTCCATATACAATATGTTCTCCATGTATCCTTACCCTAGTCCCCATATGTCTTCCATTCTGGTCCCCTTATAATCCCTCATCTTAGTTCCCATGTGTCCTCCATCCTGGTCTCCTTATTCCTCATCTTGATCTCTTTATAAGCCCCCATCCTGGTCACCATATAATCTCACATCTTGGTTCCCAGAAGTTATCCTTCCTGGTCCACATAAAATCCACCATCTTGTTCCCCATATAATCCCCCATATTAGTACCCATGTCATCTATTCTGGTCCACATATAATCCCCATCCTGGTCCCCATACAGTGACTAGCAAAAGGGTAACAATGTTTTGAACTTTTGACTTTCAGGCTCTCACCATCCACTACATCTTTCAGCATGAGACTATCTTCGTTTTATAAACAATCATCTGGGCTATCTCATACATAAATTTGACTTGCAACTATTACGTTATAATTAGTTTTGCAGATTCTTGTCATGCTATTGCTTTGTTACTGTTTTTCTCCGTTGTTTGATTTTTTTTCTTCTTGTACAGTGCCTTGCAAAAGTATTCAGCTCCCTTGAATTTTTCAACCTTTTCCCACATTTCAGGCTTTAAACATAAAGATAAAAATGTTAATGTTATGGTGAAGAATCAACAAGTGGGACACAATTGTGGAGTTGAATGAAATGTATTGCTTATTTTAAACTTTTTTAAAAAATAAATATCTGAAAATTGGGGCGTGCAATATTATTTGTCCCCTTTAAGTTAATACTTTGTAGCGCCACCTTTTGCTGCGATTACAGCTGCAAGTCACTTGGGGTATGTCTCTATCAGTTTTGCACATGGAGAGACTGAAATTTTTGCCCATTCTTCCTTTCCAAACAGCTCGAGCTGAGTGAGGTTGGATGGAGAGCGTTTGTGAACAGCAGTTTTCAGCTCTTTCCACAGATTCTTGATTGGATTCAGGTCTGGACTTTGACTTGGCCATTCTAACACTTGGATTCTTTTATTTGTGAACCATTCCATTGTAGATTTTGCTTTATGTTTTGGATCATTATCTTGTTGGAAGACAAATCTCCGTCCCAGTCTCAGGTCTTTTGCAGACTCCAACAGGTATTCTTCAAGAATGGTCCTGTATTTGGCTCCATCCATCTTCCAATCAATTTTAACCATCTTTCCTGTTCCTGCTGAAGAAAAGCAGGCCCAAACTATGATGCTGCCACCACCATGTTTGACAGTGGGGATGGTGTGTTCAGGGTGATGAGCTGTGTTTCTTTTACGCCAAACATATCGTTTCGCATTGTGCCAAAATAGTTCGATTTTGGTTTCATCTGACCAGAGCACCTTCTTCCACATGTTTGGTGTGTCTCCCAGGTGGCTTGTGGCAAACTTTAAATGACCCTTTTTATGGATATCTTTGAGAAATGGCTTTCTCCTTGCCACTCTTCCATAAAGGCCAGATTTGTGCAATGTACAACTGATTGTTATCCTATGGACACACTCTCCCACCTCAGCTGTAGATCTCTGCGGTTCATCCAGAGTGATCATGGGCCTCTTGGCTACATCTCTGATCAGTCTTCTTCTTGTTTGAGATGAACGTTTGGATGGACGGCTGGGTCTTGGTAGGTTTGCAGTGGTATGATACTCCTTCAATTTCAATATGATCACTTGCACAGTGCTTCTTGGGATGTTTAAAGTTGTGGAAATCTTTTTGTAACCAAATCCGGCTTTAAACTTCTCCACAACATTATCACGGACCTGCCTGTTGTGTTCCTTGGCCTTCATGATGCTATCTGCGCTTTAAACAGAACACTGAGACTATCACAGAGCAGGTGCATTTATACGGAGACTAGATTACACACAGGTGGATTACATTTACATCATCAGTCATTTAGGACCACATTGGATCATTCAGAGATCCTCAATAAACTTCTGGAATGAGTTTGCTGCACTGAAAGTAAAGGAGCCGAATAATATTGCACACCCCAATTTTCAGTTATTTATTTTTTTTAAAAAATTAACATAAGCCATAAATTTCATTCAACTTCACAATTGTGTCCCACTTGTTGATTCTTCACCATGACATTAAAATTTTTATCTTGATGTTTGAAGCCTGAAATGTGGGAAAAGGTTGAAAATTCAAGGGGGCCAAATACTTTTGCAGGGCACTGTATACTACAAATTACAACCTTTTCTCACATTCCCAAATAGCTCAGTATTTTACTAGATTGAATCCTAAGTGAAAGGTCACTGGTTTGAATTGAGAAGGAGTCATGAAGAAGAATTCCCAAGAAAAGAGAAATAGTATCACCCAGGACATATCTCGCAGCCAAGGAAATTGCCAAACTGCATCACGTGAGTGCCATGAAAGTTGAAATAATACAAAATTAAGTCCATTCATCCATTCAAAACCAAGAATTGGACATCCAGGCAAATTATCGGTGTTAACAGGTGTGCTAATCACAATTTCTATCAGTTCTAGTGCGACAAACATGGTAGTGGAGGTGGCTTGTATGCTTCGTAATATTGAGATCACAGACATCTATGCAAGCACCATGTTACACAAGTCTGGAAAAGTGACCTGAAAAAAGGTGAAGAAGTCTCAACCTCAATATCATCATAAGAAGTGTCGGCTCAATATTGAAAAGAAGTACAAAAAGTGGACACTAGAAGATTGGAAACAGGTGATTTGGAGCGATGAGATAAAAGTCAATAGACGAGGCTCTGATTGGTGCAAATGTATCTGGAATAAGCAAGGGAAAAAGTAGCTAACTGATTGCGAAATTGAAGGAACTGTCAAGTTCAGTGGAGGAAGCCTGATGATATGGGGTTATGTCACAACCAAAGGCTTTGGATACCTGATCAGGATCAATGATGGTCTCAATGCTGAGCTATATGTGAGTATTCTACAAGACAAGCTACTTCATACACTTGAGTGCTATGGTTAAGAAAAGTCAAAATTTCCAAGCATTGTTAACCTTTTACTTGTCTGTGTATATCATCCATCCTGTTCTCCGTATACTCCTCTGTCTTAGTCCCCATGTGTCATTAATCCTCGTCCCCATATAATCCCCTATCCTGGTCCCCATATGTCATCAGTCTTGACCACCATACAATTTCCCATTTTGGTCCCCATATGTCAGCCATCCTAGTCCCCATATAATCCCCAATCTTGGTCAACCTAAGTAGAGATGGCTGGACTCGCCAAAAACCGGGATTGGCAGGTCCCAGTTAATTTTTAAAAAAAAATCCGGTTCCAGTCCAGAATCCGGTACCAATATAAGTCTATGGGAACTAGAATCTGGTGATTAAAAATGTTGATGGAAGGGATAGGGGGATATGAGCGCATGCGGTCTACTCACTGAAGCTTTGTGCCATGGTAGGCCATTACTTCCAGGTCGCGCATTCACTTCCAGGGCTGCGTGCATCTCTATCGTGCACTAAAAATAAAGGTAGATTCTAGAATGTAGTGGCTCTTTTCAGGTATGATATAATTTGTCACATGATGGGGGGGTGTTCAAAATGCAGCCTGGTTTAGAATAAACATTCTTTTTCTAAGTCCACATGGGCATGGAGTTGTTTATAATAGAAGCAGAGGTCTGGGCATAAGACCCTAGATGGGGAGAGAGGAGGATGAGCAGATCTCTACGCCTGCGATGATGTGTCTTCCTCTGCTCATCCTGAGCCACTTGCTGTATGCAGCAGGAGGCTCCAGATGAGCTGAGCCCAAGATGATGTGTTCTCTTCTGCTCATTGTGGCCACCTGCTGCATGCAGAAGGAGGCTCCAGATGAGCTGCAGCCAGCGATGATGTGTTCTCCTCTGCTCATCATGAGCCTCCTACTGCATGCAGGTGGAGGCTTTGGATGAGCTGCATGTAAGGAAGAAGGAGTAATCTTCAGCTCACCTGTTGCCTGCTGATCCTGATCATATGATTAAGGACTCTTTCTTGTTTTTATGCTGAACTCCAAAACGCGTAAAGCTCCCATCGATTAACTACGTTTTTTGGTCTTCACGGATGATGTTTTTTAATATTTCTAAATAAAGACTGTAATGATTTTATCCTAAGAAGAAGTTGTGCCGGATCCTTTCCTCTCTCCTTTCTTTGGATGAGCTGCACCCACTGTAATGTGTCCTCCACTGCTCATCCTGAGCCACCTGCTTCATGCAGCAGGAGGCTCCAGATCAGCTGCGCCCGCAATGATGTGTCCTTCTCTGCCCATCTTGAACCTCTTGCTTCATGCAGTAGAAGGCTCAGGATGAGCGCGATGTGCCCTCCTCTGCTCATCCTGAGCCTCTTGCTTCATGAATCATGATTCTGATCCGCAGACAGTCATAGGATGCAGGCAGACACTGTCACACAGGCTGGGGGCATATCTGAAAGCAGCCAATCACAGACGCCAGGACGGCTGGTGGGGGGGGGGGAAGCAGGGAAACCTGTACTTATGTATGAGCAATGATGATTAGCTCAGGAGGGCTGCAGGAGCAGTTTGACAGTCGTGTGGGAGCAGCGTACAGCTGGGCCGAAGCCTTGGTAAGTATGAAGTGCTAGCTTCATTTTCATTTTTTTAATTTTTACTTTTTTTTTAATTTATCAAGTGCTGGATCTGGATCAAACACTCGGATCCCCGGGCCCGGGTCCGGCACCGGGCACCTTTGAAACCACACGGATCCGGGCTTTTACAGTTTGGGTCTGCCCATCACTACCCATAAGTCACCCATCCTGGTACCCATAAAATTACCCATATGAATAAAATAACAAAATAAAGTAAAAAAAAACTATTCTTCTTACCTGTGTGTGGTCCAGCAGCGTTCTCATCTTGCTTCATTGGTGAAGGATATGGGCCAGTGCATGGCAGTGACATCATACGTCATCAATGTGGGTGCTGACGTCAGCTGTTGGCCTCTGATAACCCCAGTTACTGATGCCAGTGACATGTACGCACTCATGTCTTCTGTCTGCCTCAGGTAGGCAGGTGGCTGATGCCGGCGACGTGCATATTCATGTCAGCTGCTGGCCTTCATAAGCTGGCGGCTAATTTAACTATTGTAGGGAAGGACACAAATTTAGTTGAAAAAAGTGGGCCCCCAGAACTGGATGGGGGTGCTGCTTCTTGCAAGTTTGGGGAACCGACTGCAATTTTAACAATTGGTTCCTCCGAACTGGAGAGAACCGGCTAAATCCCACCCCTGGAAAGAATTTCTAGCAAAGTCACGATCTGCAGCCATCATACCAAAAAATGTGAATTTCTAGAGGGTTTTTTTTAAAGGACATTTTATAACTGCATTTTTAGTTTCAGTTTTTTAGTTAGAATTTTTTTTTTCAAGTCCTAAGTACAAATCTATAGAAATAATGCTAGAAAAACACCAAATACAGGGAGTGCTGCTTTAAAAAAGAAAAATCCCACTGACTCTCAAGATGTCACAAAGCAAACCACATTGTAGGTTGACTTTTTAAAATTTAATTTTAGATTTTAGGTGATTGCACACAAACACAGACTGGGACATATTTATGCAGCCTGTCTATTTTTTAGACAGTTTAAAGCTAGGTACATACTGTGTTTATACCCACTGTTGGAGGTGTGGTGCCCCTGAGGCGTCAGGTGCCACAGGGCATTGCATCCAGTAACAGGTGTGGTGCTAACCCTGGGTTCCTGGAAGACCAGTGCCGGTAAATACCATCAAATACATATATCCATGCCCTTTTTCCCAGATGGGGTAACAGGCTACAGACGGGTATGATGGATGGCCACTTATTGGTTGGGACTTATCCAATCCGCTAGTCAGAAACCCAGGAGGGGGAGGGGCTGGTCAGTGCAGTTGACAAGAGACGGATATCTTGACATAGAGTCAGTTAGACAGTCAGTCAGCAGTTGACGTACAGACAGAAAGTGAAAAGTGGCTCTAATCTGCTCATTACCACCAGCCCCAGCAGTGAGAGACTTTGCAGAGGCGGCTTTTCCCATATAGAAGCATAGCACAAGTGGCATCACGAAAAACATTTTATTTTTATTTTCCCTTTTATTTCCCCTTTCTATTAAGTGACCCCCAGGGTCATGGAAACGGGAAACGGACACCCATGACATATCCCCATGATTCAAGGCCCAGGACCGAGTACCCCAAGGTCCTGGGGTGAGTCAGAGGTATGTACTCAATATGCTCAGGAGGTATGTACCCAATAGTGGCCACGGTCAGGATGGATGTCTGGGTAGGAGCGAACAGAAATAGAAAAGGGTCCCTGCGCATAAACAGTATATTGACATTTTGCAGTCCAATTATTCATGAAAATGCACAATTCCACCTGCTTTGGAAGGTGGAATAAGACCCCAGAACCTTTTAGGCCCAGTGGCGTAACTAGAATGCAATGGGTTCCGGTGCAACATTTGGATTAGATCTATCAGCCCCTGTAGTAATGTCCTCCACCCTGTATAAATATCATCATACTGTAATAATGTCTCCTATCCTAGCCTTTTAAATAAACACTTAATTTCTGGACCCTTCCTGTCCTAATGTACCCCGTCCTATAATAATGTCCCACATTCTGGCCCCATCCTGTAATGTGTATTATTGTCCCCCATCATGTAATATTGTCCCCTGTTCTCAATCCTTTAATAATGTCCCCCATCCTGGAGCCTTCATTTAATAATTTCTCCATCCTTAGCCCCTTCTTGTAATAATTGTCCACATGCTGAGCCCTTCTTTATGTAGTAATTCCTCTATCCTGGCAGAATTTTTTAATTATGTCTTCCAACCTGGCCCTCTTTCTTTATTAATGTCCCCCATCCTTGACCAACCGTTTTATAATGTCCTTCATCTTGGGACCTGCATGTAATAATGTGCCCCATCCTGAGCCCCTTCCTGAAATAATGATCACCGTCCTGCGTACTTGTTCAGCTATCCAGGCCCAGTTCTTAATTAATGTCCACCAACATGGCTCTTATTCTTTAATAATATCTCCCATCCTTGCCCATTCCTTTAAAAATGTCCCCCAACCTGGTCCTAATTCTTTAACAATGTCCCCCATCCTGGTCCCATCCTTTAAAGGCATCATACAGTACTTTTCATGTACATTGTGCCTAAGATGAAATAGGTAGGTAGTTGCTATCTGCCTGTTGTCCCGGCACTATTCTTCACTGGCTCAGAGCAGTGCCAGACCAATTCTGCCTGCGATTCAGTGGCTTTCGCTGATGTCTGATAGACAAATTTGCAGCTTATTTGCTCTGCTCTGTGGATGGCATGTGTTGACAGTCAGCTCCCCGCTGACTAACTGCGGGAAGCCGGCTGTCAATCAGCATGGCGTCAGCAGCCATGCCCCACCGACATAGCAGCCCAGAAAAATAAAAGCTGCTCATCTAATGTGGAGCAGCTAAACTGCTGGCAGGAGTAATCAATGACCGCTCTGAACCAGCACCAAGTACAACAGGCAGGTAGTTGGCTCTGTTAGCAACTACCTGCCTGTTAGTTTTTTAGACACATAGTAAAAATAAAAAAATAAAAACCCAAACCATCCCTTTAGTAATGTCCTTCAACCTTGTCCGAACCTTTAATAATAGTCCCCATCCTGGCCCAGTCCTTTAATTTCCCCCCAACCCTTGACCCTCTTTTTTTAATATTGTCCCCTATCCTGGCACCTTCCTATAATGTTGGCTCATGTCTTTTGACCCCCCTCAAACACTTTTAAACATAAATAAATGATTGCTCATACGGTTCTGCGTTCCCCATGAGGAACAGCGCCATCTGCCTCCTCCACAACTGGCGCAAAGAGAGGTGGGTGGCGCATGGCAGTGACGTCAAGCGACACCTGACACAGGTGTGCCGATGTTAGCTGCTGCCCTGTGATAGGTCGATTGTCACTATAGCTAATAGCTAGTGTGGTGCAGAAAGCTGGTATCTCCATGCACTCAATGCACAGTACACTTTAGCTGAATGTGTATCAGTATGTCAGTCAGGAAAAGCTCCAAATGTACACTTTAAGCTAAGTGCATAGGCGGTGTGGGAACTTAGCCTAAGATAACTAAACAACCTGAAAATTTGCCAAATTTATGACAGTGACAAACTGGATGATTGTAATGCTACCATCAGGGGGCAAGTACACACTAGAGATGTAGAGCTCCTAGGTGTAATGCGGTGTCTGCCCACTAGATGTCACCGGTATCTAGACGGGGAGGTAGCAGAATGGTCGTACAAGCCGAGAGTCACAGCCGGGAGATCACGTCAGTGCAAAGTAGGAGGAGCCGAAGTCACGTGGAAGACTAAGATCGGTAGCCGGGAGGTAAAGTCAGGTACAGATGTGGAGCAGAACCGTAGTCATAGAGAAAGTTGAGGTCAGAAGCTAAAGTGGAACATTAGTACAAAAGGGGGGAAACGGGACTGAGGGAACCAGAGAAAAGGAGGGTCAGGAAGTCAGGGAGCACAGACAAGAAGGACGGAGCAGAGGACTGGGAGAGGAGACAGGGAGAGAAGTCGGGGTACCGGGATGAGGATCAGAATGAACTCACGGGAACCAGAAGCGCACACTGCAGAGCAGGAATTATCACTCGTGAAGTTCCAGTGAAAACAGCCCACAGATAAAGCAAGGTGATTACCGGAACGAGGCACCAAACAAGCCCTGCCCACTGGCAAGGACATGGGGAATACAAACAACTGAGCAATAGACAAAACCTAATAGCTCTGCAAGAAGAAGAGCCAAAGGGGAATCGTGACAATGATATTTTGATCTAACTTTACATAACCTGCTGTTTGGCTTAATTTTAGTGCAAAGTGTCTTGTTGTGTGAGATCCAATAAGTCTCTAAAATACTTAATAAACATGGTGCAAAGCATGGATGTCAGTAAAGGACTGGAGTATGGTTCTGTTTAGATTAAAAACAATGTTGTGGCATAAATTATGTTGGTTTTGTTAGGCGCACTCAGCCATGCTGCTCCCACGTAGTGGTGATTGCACCCTAACTGATTCTGGTGTGCTGCTCCCCCCTTACTGCTCCCCCACCCCACTCTGCCGCTCACCCTCCCAGTCCGCCGCTCACACCCCTCCCCCGCCACTCACCCCCCCACTACGCCACTCCACCACTCACCCCCATTCCCCCACTGCTCACCCCCCTGCTCCCCCACACTCACCCCCCCTCCCCCATGTATTCTCACCTCAGGCCTCTGCTCCAAGCAGCTTCTCAATGCTCTGTGCTGTCATCGATGATGGGAGGAACAGACACCGGGCTGACAAAAGAGGCTGCCGGGCTGGAGATCTGAGGTGAGTGCATGCGGCTGGGAGCGGTGATTGTGGCGTGACATCTGTAGTGCAGTACCTGCCTCAGGTGACAGAACACCCCTTCTCGCAGCATGTCATCTCGGACCTCCGATCCCGGCCGGCAGCTACTCTTGCCAGCCTGGTGTCTAGGCAGTTCCTCCTCTCAGCACTCAGAGTACAATATATTGGTCAGAGTATATGGGGCGCGGTATACATGGGGGCACAGAAATATCAGGGCACAGTATATGAGGGCAGAGGAATATGGGGGCAGAGTATATGGGGCATAGTATATAGTGGGGCACAGTATACAGTGCGGCACAGTATACAGTGGAGCACTATGCCAGCTGTCCTTGGTGACACTTTAGACATTTTAGGATCACTTTGCAGTCACCAACAAAATGGCTCTACACTGTGATCCTAGACTTCACCTTCCCTTATCCTTTTGGAAACACTCAGAATGGGAGGGGGAGGCATGACATCACACACGAGAGCAGATTCTGCCCACTTTTACTGCAGTTGTAATGTGACCTAGTTGTATAGTAGGTTCAGCAGCTGTTAGTGTTTAAGAGTGGAAAATATCAAACTTTTATTTTTTTTTAATATTTTGCTCAATTAAGAACAAATAATATTATTTAAACAAATCATTAAAGCATTAATACTTTTCATTTTTTCAGTTACTGACATTTTTTTTTGACGACACCTTCCCTTTAAAGGAGTTATCAGGGACTATTTTTATTTTGTTTACCATTGGCCTAAAGGTACCGTCACACTAAGCAACATTGCTAGCAACATCACTGCTGAGGCACAACTTGCTAGCGATGTTGCTGTGTGTGACATCCAGCAACAACCTGGCCCCTGCTATGAGGTCGTTGGTTGTTACTGAATGTCCTGGACCATTTTTTAGTTGTTGCTCTCCTGCTGTGAAGCACACATCGCTGTGTGTGACAGCGACAGAGCAACAACTAAATGTGCAGGCAGTAGGGAGCTGGCTTCTGCGGACGCTGGTAAGCAATGTAAATATCGGGTAACCAAGAAGCCCTTTCCTTGGTTACCCGATATTTACCTTTGTTACCAGCGTCCGCCGCTCTCAGCTGTCAGTGCCGGCTCCCTGCACACATAGCTGGAGTACACATCGGGTAATTAACCCGATGTGTACTGTGGCTAGGAGTGCAGGGAACAGGGAGCCGCCACTGGCAGTGTGAGAGCGGCGGATGCTAGTAACGAAGGTAAATATCGGGTAACCAAGGGAAGGGCTTCTGGGTTGCCTGATATTTACATTGGTTACCAGCATCCGCTGAAGCCGGCTCCCTGCTGCCTGCACACGTAGCAGAGTACACATCGGGTAATTAACCCGATGTGTACTGTGGCTAGGTATGCAGGGAGCCAGCGCTAAGCGGTGTGCGCTGGTAACCAAGGTAAATATCGGGTGGGTTACCCGATATTTACCTTAGTTACCAAGCGCAGCATGCTTCCACGTGTAGCGACGCTCCAGCGATCCCTGCCAGGTTAGGTTGCTGGTAGGATCGCTGGAGCGTCGCTTAGTGTGACTTCTCACCAGCGACCTCTTAGCAACTTACCAGCAATCCCTATCAGGTTGTATCGTTGTTGGGATCACTGGTAAGTTGTTTAGTGTGACTTGGCAGAGCTAGCAGTCAGGTTAACTTCCTGCGTGTTCTATCTGACATTGGCTCAGATCAGTCACTGACTGTTGCTGCTGGTGATTCTGCTGCTTCATGTCAACAGATCAGCTCTTCCTCTTCCAGAGTGCTCTGTCGACCGGGCGTGACTGCTCGAGTTATGTTGATTGATGGCCAACTCCTTGCAGTTAGGCACAATGTCGGCAGTCATGCTCATCAACAGAGTGGAAGAGAAGCTGCTGCTCTGTCAACATGACATCAGGGGAAAAAGCAGAATCTGTGACTGCTCTGTCCTGGCAGAGATCTGAGGTGGGCAGAACAGTGAGGTCTGGACAGACCCTTTAAATATATTTTATTTGTTGATAGACCAAATGGGCAACAATTGGGAATTTGATTACCATTTAATTCCATTTGCTGATAATTTCCACAGCGCTTTACAGACATTATCCTCACTGTCCCTATTGGTGTCTACAATCTAAATTAAATATCAGTTTTTCTTTGGCATGTATGAAGAAATTAGAGCACCCATAGGAATCCCATGCAAACATGCAAACTCTTTGAAGATGTCCTAATGACAAAAAATGTAAAATAATTAGGTCTCATAGAATGCACCTCCAAATCATGTGTATATTTTAAGATATGTTTTTCGCACATATCTAAGAAACGTATATAGAGTGCCAACAACACAGACATAGTTATACCGTTCCTTACGTAAAATTGCCTATTTGTTGACCTACTTCTTTATATTTAGGAAGATTTCTCTTTGGACCAGCACGGTCAATTTCCATATGAACATAAATATAAATCCCCTATAGGGCATAGAAAACATAATTCAATATTCCTGGTGATTTATTCTTTAGGGAAGCCTTTTTTGGCAAATAAATCTACCCGTCATCTAAAATACTTTGTGTCGCTTTTATGGAATTCAGGCGTCTCTAAGGGATGGAGAGAAAGAGAAATAAATGATTTTGCATTTTCGATACCTCTTTCCCTTTGCCCATAAGGAATCTGAGTAACAAATGAGACACTTATCTTTGCATTAGACTGATGTATTTCTTTACATTTACCCTAGGAGTCATAGGAATGTAAGGAAGAGACTGAGCTTGGGGGAAGGGGTGATGAGGTTTTATCCTATGCACTCTATGAATGCATTTTGATAGCCAATCACACCAGAATTCTACAAACCATAGAACATCTAGACAACATGTTACCTTGGACAATCATTCAAAATGTGCTGGATTTCCAAGCAGATATTGGGAAGCCACTAACAAAAATACATATTTGCCCCTTGTTCATAGGTATGCATGAAAATCCTGTCCTACATCTTATAAAGCAATATATAGCATATCCAAAGCATAGAAATATTTCATTATGTAAGCAGCTAAATGTGTCAGATTAGAGAAAGTAGGATATCAATGCCTTGGCAGCTTTGTTCTGGAAGGAGACAGCTTGTTTCTCCTCCAACTGTCCATTGATTAATGTCCTCACTTAATTTCCCCCTATCCAATAGACTCACTAATGTGAGCAGATTGGGCAGCACCCAGTGGGGTGGAGACTGACCTTACCACCTCTTTCAGACAACAAGGCCAATCAACCTTTAGTAATTGAACATTAATGGACTTGAGCAAGAAGAGACTCTTCTCCCAAGGGAAGTCCCCAGGTGGTGAAATACTGCAGATTCTCATTCATATTCTCTTTTTGATTTGTGGGTAAAGTAAGACCCTGCACACGCACCCAGAAAAAGGGATAAAGTCTGTAGCTGTAGCGTTTAAAGCACCCTACTCTCACCTCTTGCATTTACCGTCGTATTGACATAACAGTATATCTTCATTCGATAGTTTTCTTCATAGCTGTACTCATGGGAAACCTGTGTCTTCATAGCTCTTCCTTAACACGGGCAAGTCCCTCACCTCTAAATTTATCTTCAAGCACCCGTTCTCCTATACACAATCTCTTCTGCTGACACACAGTGTATCTTCATAACCCGTGAAACTTAAAAAGACAACCTGCACAGTATATCTTCATAACCTCTCCTGTCACATATAGACTAGCACTTCTCCCTTCTATCAAGACAGAGCCATTTCTGATCATGAATTTTCGGGCAATTACTTCCTAAGCTACACACTGTCAAAGTTTTTTTTTTTTCTTCTAAGCCTTCCCCTTTGTAACTTCTATTAACCATGAATGTCCAAGGAAATTACCATGTCTAAGGACAAAGCACATACATGCTGTGTCTGCAATTCCAATTTTTGTGATGTTTTCTACAGGGATTAATTAAGCAAACAGTAGATATTGGACTATGTTTCATGGAATAAAATATAAATTACTATAGTTTCATTCTCTCTCCAGTTATCGTGCATAATCTATTGACTTCTGTATTTTCAGATTATTCTCCCTGTAACTTCTTCCTTAACTGATATCACCATTAAAGGGGTTATCTGGCTTATTTTGCCTATTGCACTATTGGGCTACATAGGGGCAGGTAAGTAGATAGCAAATACCTACCTGCCCTGCTGTCAGCCCCTCTCCCCAGGCTCAGAGCGGTCAGTGACTACTCCTGGTGGGATTTTGCTGCTTCGTGTGATGTCACGTCTACAGGGACAGGAGCTTATGTGTCAGGGCCGGGCGGTCGGGCAGACCCAGGAGGTGGATCCACTGGACCGAACTCTAAGATGGTGGTAGGGAGTCCGGTAGCTGAAGCACTGATGGGCAGCAGAACAGTCCGTGCAAGTGAAGGTAGCGAAGGAGTCCCTGGGACCACGGAGTCACAGATGGTAGTCCGGGTGACGTAGCTCAGGTTCGGAGGCCGAGATGATGTCAGGCGGGGTCCGGAACCTTGGGAGCGAGATGACAGGTCACCGCAGGGATCCGAGATGGTACGGACTGTCAGATGGCAGACGGACAGCGTGCGGGGCTCGGGATTCAGCAGGACTGGATGGCGAGGCGGGATCAGCTCTAGAAGAGAGATACGTAAGTATGGCAGGAAAACACAAGGAGACCTGACTCCTAGCTCAGAAAACACGAAGATCAGGCCCCGCCCCCTTGGACAAGAACCCCCTTTATACCCCGTACCTGTCTAACCTCATTTCCTGTTAATGGGCGCTGGCCCTTTAAGAAAGGGTCAGTGACCGCGCGCGCGCGCCCTAATGCGCGTGCGCGCGGCCCGGGTGCCAGAAGCCAGGGAAGGAGGCTGAGAGGAGGACGCAGGGGAGCCGAGCAGGGCCTGGGAGGCCGTCGGGCGCCGGGATCGGCGGCCAGGAAGCCCAGGAAGGACGGGCACAAGGGACTGGGACGCGGGGAGCGTGGCAGGTGAGCCGGGGAGCGGGGCAGGGGACCCGGGAAGGGGAGCCGAGGACCCGGGGAGCGTGACAGTACCCCCCCCCCACGCCCCCCTCCCCGCAACCGAGACATGAAGGCACGGATCAGAGGAGTGCCCACATTCTCCCTGGGTTCCCAGGATCTATCCTCAGGACCATACCCCTCCCAGTCCACCAGGAAGAACTGCCGGCCACGAACAGTCTTCATGGCCACGATATCTCTTACCGCGTAGATGTCGTCCTCAGCAATAGGAGGAGGAGCCGGGCTGGCAGCAGCGGAGAAGGGACCAAGGAACACCGGCTTGAGGAGAGAGACGTGGAAGGAGTTGGGTATTCTCATCGTGGCCGGAAGCTTCAGTTTGTAGGAGACCTCATTGATCTTGCTGAGGACTTTAAACGGCCCGATGTAGAGAGGACCCAGCTTGTAGGAAGGAATCTTCAGTCGGATGTACTGGGAAGCAAGCCAGACCAGGTCACCAGGAGAGAAACACGGAGGGTCTAGACGCCTTTTGTCAGCGTGTTTCTTCATCCGCTGGGAAGCGCGCCCAAGGGACGCCTTGACAGAGTCCCAAATGGTAGCGAAGTCACGGGCTACAGTATCAGCAGCAGGGACATCCGAAGAAGGGGATATAGGCAACGGGACGGAAGGCTGTAGTCCGTAAACGACATGGAAGGGAGATTTGGAGGACGACTCACTGACGTGGTGGTTATGGGAGAACTCAGCCCAAGGCAGAAGCGTGGACCAGTCGTCGTGATGGACGTTGACATAGTGACGTAAGAAGGATGTCAAGATTTGATTGACCCTCTCCACTTGGCCATTAGACTGAGGATGGTAAGCGGAAGAAAAGTCCAGAGTCACTCCCAGATGTTTGCAGAGAGCCCTCCAGAAGCGGGAGGTGAACTGAGTTCCTCTGTCGGACACGATGTGGGAAGGAAAGCCATGTAAGCGAAAGATGTGTTGTATATAGGCTTCCGCGAGTTCCTGAGCAGAGGGCAGTCCGGGCATAGGGACGAAGTGAGCCATTTTGGAGAACCGATCCACCACGACCCATATGACTGTGTGTCCGGAGGATACTGGCAAGTCCGTAATAAAGTCCATCGCTATGTGTTGCCATGGAACTGAGGGTATCGGCAGAGGCAGAAGACGGCCATAGGGCAGGTGTTTGGGCGTCTTGTTCCTGGCACAAGAGGGGCAGGCAGAGACAAAGGCGGCAACGTCCGTGCGAAGGGATGGCCACCAGTAATGGCGTACAATCGCACCCCATGTTCTCTTCTGGCCTGCATGGCCGGCTGTTTTCGAGGCATGACCCCAGTGTAACACTTTTTCCCTGTCGGTCTCAGAGACATAGGTCTTCCCGGGTGGTATCTGGGCCAGAGCGACAGGAGCCACCGGAACAATCTTGTTAGGAGAGATGATAGGTTGGATAGTCTCTTCCTCCTGCTCCAGGGGCATGAGAGACCTAGACAAGGCATCAGCGCGTATATTCTTGTCCGCGGGTCGGAAATGAAGCTGGAAGTCAAACCTGGCAAAGAATAAGGACCACCTGGCTTGCCGTGGGTTCAGTCGCTGAGCGGACCGCAGGTATTCCAGGTTCTTGTGGTCCGTGTAGATAATCACGGGGTACACTGCTCCTTCCAGGAGGTAGCGCCACTCCTCCAGAGCCAGTTTGACCGCTAATAGCTCTCGGTCACCGATGGTGTAATTACGTTCAGGTGCTGAGAAGCTTTTAGAGAAGAAACCGCAAGTCACCATCTTCCCGGAGGAGGATTTTTGCATGAGCACTGCTCCGGCTCCTGAGGAGGAAGCATCCACCTCTAAGGTGAACTGGCGGTTTAACTCTGGTCGGTGGAGTACAGGAGAGGAGGCGAATGCTCGCTTCAGGGAGCAAAATGCGGCGTCGGCCGCAGGTGACCAGTCCTTTGGATTAGCCTCCTTTTTGGTCAGAGCGGAGAGAGGAGCAGTCAGGGCGGAGAAGTGAGGAATAAACTGGCGGTAGTAGTTGGCAAATCCCAGGAACCGTTGGATTGCCTTCAGCCCAGAAGGGGGAGGCCAGTTGAGAATGGCGGAGACCTTCTTGGGATCCATCTGCAGCCCAGTCCCCGAGATGATGTATCCCAGGAAAGGAAGAGAAGACTGCTCAAAGACGCACTTCTCATATTTGGCGTAGAGACGATTCTCTCTCAGTCTTTGTAGAACCAGCTTTACGTTCTCTCTGTGGGTCTGGAGGTCCGGAGAGAAAACAAGAATGTCATCCAGATAAACTACTACACATACGTAGAGGAGGTCCCGAAAAATGTCGTTCACCAGTTCTTGGAATACGGCAGGAGCGTTACACAGACCGAAGGGCATCACACAGTATTCATAGTGCCCATCGCGAGTATTAAACGCGGTCTTCCATTCGTCCCCAGAGCGGATACGAACTAGGTTGTAGGCACCCCGAAGATCCAGTTTGGTGAACACACGGGCTCCTCTGAGCCGATCGAACAGTTCGGGGATGAGCGGTAGGGGGTACTTGTTTTTTATAGTAATCTGATTCAAGCCCCGGTAGTCAATGCATGGGCGAAGGTCACCCTCTTTCTTCTTAACGAAGAAGAAGCCTGCTCCCGCAGGAGAGGAGGATCTCCGGATGAATCCCTTTGCCAGGCTTTCCATGATGTAGGTGGACATGGCCCTGCTTTCGGCTGGAGACAACGGATATATCCGTCCTCGAGGTGGTGTTGTTCCTGGGAGCAGGTCGATGGCGCAATCGTAGGGACGGTGTGGCGGAAGTACCTCAGACTCCTTCTTGTCAAAAACGTCCGTGAAGGACCAATAGGCCGAGGGCAGACCCGGTAGGTTCTCAGGAACCGGAGGTCGTCGGACTGGTTGTATAGACTTTAGACATCTCTCATGACAGGCAGAGCCCCAACGGGTGATTTCGCCAGTACCCCAGTTGACTGAGGGTTCGTGTGTTCGCAACCAAGGAAGTCCCAGCAGGACTTGGTGGGACATGTGTGGAAGGACGTAGAGAGCAATGTTCTCGGTGTGCAGAGCACCGATACGCAGTTCCACCGGCTTCGTGATCCAGGAGATGGTATCAGAGAGGGGTCTCCCATCCACCGAGGCAATCAGTAGGGGCTTCTCGAGTAGAGTAACAGGCAGCTGGTATTTGTCCACCGTGGCCTGCTGGATAAAATTGCCTGCTGCTCCGGAGTCGAGGTATGCCTCAGCCGTGAAGCGCGTCTCTCCTGTTGATACTTGTACCGTCCACATAACTGGATCGGAGAGAGTCCCAGCACCTAGGGTGGCCTCTCCTACCAACCCTAGGCTTTGGAGTTTCCCGGCCTTTCCGGACAGGAGCGTAGGAGATGTGTGTCCCCTCCGCAGTAAAAGCAGAGGCCCTTGGCGAGCCGCTCTGCTCGACGTTGGTCAGACTGTCGTACTCGATCAACCTGCATGGGTTCGTGGACAGGAATCCCAGCGGTAGATGACTGTGGCACAGAGGACTTCTGTGGCGGAGAGGAGTGCCGTACCGCACGTCGCTCACGAACCAGCTCTTTGGAGCGCTCCTGAAAACGAATGTCCACTCGCGTGGCTAGGGCAATCAGGGCATCTACGGTGGAGGGCATGTCACGACCCGCCAACTCATCTTTGATGCGACTTGACAGTCCTTCCCAGAAGGCGGCTGTCAGGGCCTCATTATTCCACCCGAGTTCAGAAGCCAAAGTGCGGAAACGGATGGCGTATTGGCCCACCGTCAGTGTTCCTTGACGTAGGCGGAGAAGTGAAGAAGCAGACGCAGAGGCGCGTCCCGGCTCGTCAAAGGTACTGCGAAAGGCCTGCAGGAACTCTTGAAGATCCTTGGTCATGGGGTCCTCCTTCTCCCATAAGGGGTTCATCCACGCCAGAGCCTCGCCCTCCAGGTGAGACATTATAAAGGCGACCTTGGCTTGGTCGGAGGCGAACAGATGGGGCAGCTGCGTGAAGTGAAGGGAGCATTGGTTTATGAAGCCCCTGCAGGTCTTGGGATCTCCAGCATAACGAGGAGGTGACGCCAAACGGAGTCGGGAAGCATCCGACGCGGCTGCCACTGGTGCGGGAGCCGTGGATTGCCTAGTGGGAGACCTGGGTGCTGCAGGCGTCATTGATGCTTGTAATGTGTACAGGCGAGTGTCCACGGAGGTCATAAATTGCAGCATGCGGGTCTGGACTTCACGCTGGCGTTGGAGTTCCTCTTGCAGGGCCAATAGTGCTGCAGCGGGATCCATGGCCTGATCTTACTGTCAGGGCCGGGCGGTCGGGCAGACCCAGGAGGTGGATCCACTGGACCGAACTCTAAGATGGTGGTAGGGAGTCCGGTAGCTGAAGCACTGATGGGCAGCAGAACAGTCCGTGCAAGTGAAGGTAGCGAAGGAGTCCCTGGGACCACGGAGTCACAGATGGTAGTCCGGGTGACGTAGCTCAGGTTCGGAGGCCGAGATGATGTCAGGCGGGGTCCGGAACCTTGGGAGCGAGATGACAGGTCACCGCAGGGATCCGAGATGGTACGGACTGTCAGATGGCAGACGGACAGCGTGCGGGGCTCGGGATTCAGCAGGACTGGATGGCGAGGCGGGATCAGCTCTAGAAGAGAGATACGTAAGTATGGCAGGAAAACACAAGGAGACCTGACTCCTAGCTCAGAAAACACGAAGATCAGGCCCCGCCCCCTTGGACAAGAACCCCCTTTATACCCCGTACCTGTCTAACCTCATTTCCTGTTAATGGGCGCTGGCCCTTTAAGAAAGGGTCAGTGACCGCGCGCGCGCGCCCTAATGCGCGTGCGCGCGGCCCGGGTGCCAGAAGCCAGGGAAGGAGGCTGAGAGGAGGACGCAGGGGAGCCGAGCAGGGCCTGGGAGGCCGTCGGGCGCCGGGATCGGCGGCCAGGAAGCCCAGGAAGGACGGGCACAAGGGACTGGGACGCGGGGAGCGTGGCAGGTGAGCCGGGGAGCGGGGCAGGGGACCCGGGAAGGGGAGCCGAGGACCCGGGGAGCGTGACATTATGCTCGCCTTTTAGACGGGTATCACAGCTGACGTCATGTAGCCGCCCTGCTGGGCACGTACATTGCAGCAGAGTGCCCGGCCAACCTTCCCCCACACCCTCCCACACATTCCGTACTCTCCCACACCACTTCTGTAAGACCCGTTAGCTGGAGGAGTGGCTTGGAGGCAGCTGCCCACAGTGGCAGCACCAGCATCTGGCCCCCTGCTCAGGATTGCACGTTCAAATGTATCGGTATTGTATGTAAGGTATTAATATCACCAATGGAGATACTGCTGCCCGAGAGGTAAAGACCATGATAGATGACCAACAAAAGGTGCGGGTAATGTATAATGCACGCATGCACATAAAAAACACACATAATACATCATAATACATACACAAATACTAACATACCGCACATACATACAAACACACACTGAATGATTTATAGTGTTAACCTCCCTTAGTATGCCCGGAGGAAGGGCAGTACAGCGGCCATGGATTCCCTGCAGGTTTCCTCCACTGGGGGTTTTTCCTGACCTGAGTGTCACTGTACGCTCTTCGTGAGTGATGAGAGGTAGCAAACATATACATATAACACATACTAAACTATAATAAATATCACTTAGTTTAACTTTCAAAAATGTATCGGTATCACAGAGGCCAATACATTTCAAATCACTGATGAGAGGGAGCGCTGCTCTGCATCTCATCAATGTCACGCTGTCTGTGGTCTCGGACCGTTCAGTACAGTGGTGACATCACTACTGTGCTGATATGGGCAGAGCACAGACAGTGGGCATTCGTGGGCAGAGGAGCAGCGGCGGGGACCGAGGTAAGGTGACTATGTATTTATTCCCTACACAGTGGGGGCATATAATGCTATAATGGGCTGCACAGCACTGTGTGGTGGGTGTAGAGCTCTGTGTGGGGGTTGTAGAGCCCTATGTGGGGGGGGTGCAGAGCTCTGTGGGAGGGGTGCAGAGCCCTGTGTGGAGGGTTGCAGAGCCTTGTGTGGAGGGGTGCAGAGCGCTGCATGGAGGGGTGCAGAGCCCTGTGTGGGGGGGTGCAGAGTGCAGTGTGGGGGGGATGCAGAGCGCCGTGTGCAGGGTGCAGAGCACCATGTGGAGGGGTGCAGACCGCCGTGTGGTGGGTGCAGAGCCCTATGTGGAGCTGTTACTTGCAATTCTGTAGTGAGGAGAGGTCAGTGCTGGGTAGAATACTGACAGCCAATGAGTGTGCAGAGGGTGGGCAGAGGGCAGGTCTGGACAGTGAGGCCAGGCAGTGCCAGCTCTGACTGTGAGGTATGGCATAGGAAGATTTCATGTTTGGTTGAGCTGCAGATAAATAAAGTGTCTACAGAGAATAAAGGGATAATTCAAGAGGAACAAAAGTTAAAAAAACAAAACAATAATGTAGGGGTCTTCTACATGACAATACAGCACAGATTAGCTTAAAAAAAAAAGTTTGAGTTTATGTCGGACGACTCCTTTGACTATTCCTCCCAAAATGTATGGATGCCAGGCAGAATTATTAATACCTATTTATGCTACTAAATGTATTCTTTAAATCTTACATGAATTATTTATGTGTTTGGCATATTTTTCCTTTGAAACATTTGACAGAGATATCATATCCATCAATGCAATATGGCTGACAGGAAGTAGGTTTGGATTTTCTGAAAAATGATGGGTTACTGCATATAGGAATTCTTAAACACAGCCAAGTACACCATTTTTTTATTGAACGCAAAGCCTACGATGGCTGTATAGGTGGAATCTTATGTATTCCTAGCTATTTATCATGTAAGTCCTCAGTGTAAGCTTGATTCGACAATATTTTAGACTTTCGGTGTGTCTACGTAAACACCAATGAGCATAATGGGCCCTATGCACATCAGAAAAACTCAGAGTCAGAGTAATCAAAGTGCTTACCCCAGAAATATGGCAAACATGGCAATTATGCAAAAATACAGCTACACCAATATAGGTTTGGAATGGGCGAAATGGAGTGTGGACTGACCTGCCCATCAAATTCATCATAAGTTACGCCACTAAACTTACTGCAGAAATGTATTTTAGCCAGCCGCGGGTTGAAGTACATTTCTGGCAGTAGTGCACAGTGGGAATCAGACAGGATTCATTAAGTGGCAATTGCTGCAAAGTGTACTAAAGCCAGAACTTTATTAAGATTGGCATGTGCTTAGTCAATCACCAATTTTCTAAGTAAATATATTTCTAAAGTTCTATTGATATGAATTTCTTACTAGATGTCGGTAACAACCTATCCAATCCACACAGGCAAATAAATCAAACCATAGATGTTCATAATTTAAGTAATGTGTGATAATGAGAAATGACACAGGTAAAAAGTATTAAACACATGAAGAAAGAGAAGTGCAAAAAGCCATGGAATGTCATCATACCAGCTGAAATCTATCAGTAATTAGAAATTAATCCTGCCACTTTGTGAAAAATATCAGCTGGTTCAACTGATGGCCTATTGAAAGGTGTCTCAATACCAAGGTGTCACACAAGAAATATCTCATGATGGGTAAAAACAGTGACCTGTCTCAAGACTTTCGCAACCTTATTGTTTGAAAACAATCTGATGGCATTGGTTGCAGAAAAATTTCTAAACTATTGATGGTTCCAGTAAAGCTGGGGCCATAATCTGGAAATGGAGATAACATAATTTCACCACAACTAAATGCTCCCCGAAGATTTCAGACAGAGGAGTTAAAATAATTATCAGAAGAACTGTCCAAGAGCCAAAAACCACCTGTGGAGAGCTACAGAAAGACCTGGAATCAGCAAGTACAATTGTTTCGAAGAAACACTAACGCATCAACCTTCATGGTCTTCATGCATGCTCACCACATAAGACACCATTGCTGAACAAAGAGCAACAAAGAGAGGGGGATTTAGAATTGGGTGGGGGGGTGTCATATTTTTTTAAAAAAAGAATCTTATTCTTCTGAATAGTCCCCTTAGGGGACTTGAACAGGCACTAGTTTGATTGCTTGTGTTATATACAACAAAACCATAGCATTGGTGCATATAATGAAAATCACTGTCTCCTTTGAAGCTTGGCCACAGGCTTCCTACTTGCACTGTATATGTAAGTTGAATATCATGAAAAAATGAATATATACCACCAGGTCCTCAGACAGTTCTCTTTTCCTCTTTCTGTTCTCCAAGGTTAGTTTGGCACACACGGACTCACAATGCAAATATGGAATCAACTTTCCCCTTTTAGTCCGGTTTCAGGTGAGATTTTAATTTTCATTTAATGTAAGAGCACCTGAGGAAGAGAACAGCACAGTCCTTGAAACGTGTAGTGCAATAAAATAAATTATTATTCCTTCATTTATGGTCTGCAGCGTTCTCTTATACACCGCTTTCTCTTTTACCTCCTAATACTGACATCACAGTAACATGAGAAGTCAGATGATAAAGATGTCAACAAAGGTCCTGCCTTGCAGAGTACAAGACCTGTGGTGACATTATGATCACATGACCGATCATATAATTGTGATGTCACCAAAGGTCCTCAAGCAGTCTCCGCATTGGATGCAGCACTCATGGTAATCAGTGTAGCTCCTCCTGTAGATGCTGGTGGCCCCCAAGTGAGGGGGCCCTGGCTAACTGCCCATTTTACCCTACTCTAACACCGGCCCTGGGAAAAGCCAATTACCTAACCTGAGTCTAATGGAAAATTTATGTAAGAAATAAAAGCTCAGAGTTCATAGAAAGAGACTATAGGACCTTAAAGATTTGAAGAGTATTGTGTGGAAGAATGGGCCAAATTCCAGCCTAAGCAATACATGCAACTAGATTCTTCAAGCAGGAGGCATCTTGAATATTCATCACCAGAAAAGGCTTTTGTACTAAGTAATTAATCAGTAAATCAATTTCAGAAAGAGTGTTCAACATTTTTTTCTTCGTCATTTCTCCTTATTACACATAACTTAATTTATGGACATCTATGGTTTGATTTCTTTGCCTGTTTGAATTGGATGGACTGTTACCGACAACTGGTAAAATAGTGATTTGGAAATCTGTTATAGCCATATTATATTCAGAACATAGAACACAGATGAAAAGTTGAAAGTTAGACATTTTTTCTATTTAATTAAAAAAAATAAATGGTAACAACACATCTACAAAAGCATTGCCCTTTGTGCACAAGGATGTCTCCATAATCTGAATCTTTTGATGATATTATGTACTGTTCACCGACTTTCCTGGTGTTTAACAAACAGTTTGTCAAATATCCAAACCTCATTAAATTCAATGGGAGGCAAAAGCAAAGGCATAAACAACACCTTCAGGGAGGCCAAAGCTTCCAAAACAGGTCAAAACACATCCATTAGCGTCCTAGACTGTTAACATAAGACAAATTGAGATGGATGTGTTACTGGTGTAGGCCTGTTGTGCTGGGAGCCCTCATGCCTCATACCACAGCTCAACCTGCATTTCTGCTTAGCCACACTCAGGTGGCACCAGTATTAGCTTCATAAAGTGGTATTGGTAGACATATTGAAGGATAGTAAGAGAGCTACATGAATGAAAGGTAGCTGCATGTGTACCACCCCCGTGTCAGTGGCCGAGCCACTCGGATCCGGAAGCGCAGTGGCTCAGGGGTCCCCAGACCCAGAAGGGTGGGGGGTCGTGTGGACACTCGAAGTGTAAAGGGGGGAATTATGTACGGGTTGAATTAGATGGACTTAGAGTCTCCCTTCAACCTTAAAAACTATGATACTATGTACAGGGGAGTTGGAAGTTCATGACGCCACCCACAGTACGTGGTAAGATGGTGTACTACCGCTGCTGTTGGGAGCGCCCGGTGGTGGTGGTATGGCAGCAAGGTGTTTAACCCCTCTGTGGGTAGGGGGTTTTGCCCTGGGGGCCGGTGATGGTGGTGGAGGGGTGCTGTTGGGGAAGAAAGGGTTTTCTTCGTAGTCACTCAGTCCAAGAATACTGACACTGACAGCTTGTAAACCAGAATTCTGAGCACTGCTTCAGCAAGGAGGGAGCACGCTTGGATCCGTGCCTTTGGTGTTGCTTGTTAGCCTGTGACCATTTCTGGGGCACCTTCTTCACTATTTGGACCCTGTAGTGTAGAACTAGTCGGGTCCCGCTCACCTGTATGGCTAACGGAGTGAGCTTGCTCTCAGGGTTCACGCTTGGGATTTTCTGGACTATGTTTGGGAAAGTCCTATTCCATCGGTGCACTAGTACCCTGATTTTGGAGCGGGTGAGGGATGAATCTTGAAGACTTCACCCCCATCTGGTAAATTACCAGGACGCTTGAAGCTAGTTCCCGGCCTAGGTTCCACGTACCCCTTAGTGCCCTGGACCCTGCCCGGAGATGGCTCAAGGCCGCCGGCTGCCCTCATCGGCAGATCCGTAGCCCCTTGACACGATCCCCTGTGACCGGGGTTCCAGCTCCTACCAGACCCAGACCAACATCTGCCACCTAGTATTCTACAAGGAGCCTAGCTCCTGACCTCCTCTCTCTTCTCCTCACACTTCACTTCTCTCTCACTGACACTTCTGACTTTCCCCTACCAAGCCCCCAAGTGGGTGGCCCTATTCACTTCAGGCCCCCCAATGGTGTGTCTGGTGGGTGTGGTGCAAAGTGTTCCTAGGGTTTTGACTTTCTCTGATCTTAGCAACACCAAAGAACAGGAATCCGTAACCAATGAGCATGCGGATACTGTGCAGAAGGGCAGGTTGCACAATACCCTGTGATGACTTGATTGGCCAGGGCGTCACATTCTCCCTTGGTTAAACGTAGCTCGTCCCCGACACCCGACACCAGAGGTTTATTTTGTTTCAACTGCAGGAAAAGTTAAAGTAAAATGGTAAAAACACTTAATAAGGGGATCCATCCCACACAGGGGAAGCACTTTTCTTAAACGTTACTAACTTTTAAGAGTTCATCGTCCAACAGTGGGACGCTACCGGTTTCATTGGTAACGGAGGCTTAACCTACTCCGTTGCAGCCCCTTCCTGCGACGGTCCAGTCCCAACGTCCCGGACCCAACAACCCACCACCCAAACAACCTGACCCCCTGGAAACCTATCCGCAGGTCCGTGACCAGGTTAAGGTCCCGGGTGTTGTCTTTAGACGACCCCGATTGGCACAGGAGGTGCAACTTTGTACAATACACAAGTTCGTGTTGGTCACGCCAATCCTGTGACCATGGTCCATATTTACTTATATATACACCATTAAAATATAACGGAGTCCATGTACCAGTTGTACATTCTGAAAAGGAATTTGGTTGTTAATCAGGTAACTTCTTCGTTCATTTTCAATTATTTACTCAAACTTTCATTTGCTGATATCTATATGAAAAATAACAAACTGTGAAAAAAAATAAATGAAAACACCGATACCAAACAGTTCTATGGCATCGTAAAACTACTGGCATTGTAACATTTTCAATAATACACTGCCGGGTCCCGTAGCCACGCTTCCTTGCGACTACGTGCCACTGACACCGGCACAAACCCTTCCTCAAACATCACATGCTTGGTCACCTCCAGGGCATACCAGCTCCTCTCTCCGCAATGCCGGGTATATGTAACCATCTCCTCAGGTTGAAGGTTGCGCTCAGGGTGCCCCCAAGGGAGGTGCTGCCCCACATCCCGTTTGGGACACATATACCCCAGCTGTGAGGCCTGCTTCGCAGATGAATCCCCACCCCTGCTTGGGGTCAAACTGCTCCACAAGGCCACGGCACCGTGGCCATTTAACTCGAGAAGCAGTGCCCCTCACTTGCTCCTTTTCTGTTCTGTCATGGGTGGCAAGCTCCCGTCGTCGCCGGTTTTGGGTTGTGATCTCCGCTTGTAATTGGTATTGGTGTCGTTCCCAGTAGGAGGCATCAGCGTCCGGCCTCAGCTCCCTATCTGGCTCTTGTGTTATCTGGACTCTTGCGGCCCCAACAGCCGTTGGGATGCCGCGCGGTAGCGGAATTGGTGGATTTCTGGGCTCCGCTTCCATAGCTGAAGGTAGAAAGACCGACTGCTCCGCAGCCAGGGATGCAGGGTCCGTGTGCTCTGCCTCTGAGGACGGGCCCGGTGAGGCAGCTGGGTCTGGTCTGGCTGGTGTCTGGTTAACCGCTGCCGTGACTGGAATGAGGGCCATAGTCGGGATCTCCGCAGCTGGAGCTTCTTGTAGAGACACCGAAGGTTCTGCTGCCGGGGTTGGTGTGGGCAGCTCGGCATCCGCCGAGCACGGGGTAGATGATGGTGGAGTGCTCACCGCGAGCGGGGTGCGGTCCGGATCCCTCAGCCACTGTGGCCGGATTTGAGCAATCAGTAGGGACTGGGTAACCGCTTACCCTCTCTTCACGTGGGATTTCGATCTCACGGGCTCGCACTGCCATCATCGAGCTCCTCATCTCTTCCCTCCAGTGGTTCAGTATAAACAGGAACTGCGTCTGCATTCTCCTGCACAACTGCTCCGTCTCCTCCTCTATCCATGTCGCGGTCACAGGGACAGCACGTTCTGGGGACCAGTCTCGCTCCGCCATCTTGCCACTGCATCGTCAAGGAACGTTATGGCCGAGTCCCGGCATCCCTGCTCCACTTCCCCTGGTATTATATTCCAGCTTGCCCCCTTGGTCTTTTCTCAGCACTCTTTCGCGCGCTGTGGCCCTCTGGGAACTTCCGGTTCTGGGCTCACATGCAAGACAAAGGGCGGGGCTTAGGCTTTGCGCGCTTTCTCGGAGAAGACAGCGCTTTGGCGCAAAAAGATGGCGGACAATGGTGGAATTGGCGGGAAAAGGACTCTTGACTCGCGGTTTACGGCTTTCAAGGCGCACGTCACCCAGGTAAGTGGGTCCTGCTTGTATCCTGTTCGTGACGCCAGGTTTTTTGAGGTGTACCGCCCCCATGTCAGCGGCCGAGCCGCTCGGATCCGGAACCGCGGTGGCTCGAGGGGTCTCCGGACCCGGGAGGGGGATCGTGCGGACACGCGAAGTGAAAAGGGGGGAATTATGTACAAGGGAGTTGGAAGTTCGTGACACCACCCACGGTGCGTGGTAAGATGGTGTACTACCGCTGTTGTTGGGAGTGCCCGATGGCGGTGGTATTTCAGCAAGGTGTTTAACCCCTCCATGAGTAGGGGGTTTTGCACCGGGGGCCCGATGATGGTGCTGAAGGGGTGCCATTGGGGAGGAAAGGGTTTTCTGCGTACTCACTCAGTCCAAGAATAATGACACCGACAGCTTGTAAAACCAGAATTCTGAGCACCGCTGCAGCAGGAGGGAGCACGCTTGGATCCATGCCCTTGGTGTTGCTTGTTAGCCTGTGACTTTTTCCATGGCACCTTCTTCACTATTTGAACCCTGTAGTATGGAACTAGTTGGGTCCCGCTCACCCGTATGGCTAACAGAGGGAGCTTGCTCTTAGGGTTCACGCTTGTGATTTTCTGGACTAAGTTTGGGAAAGTCTTATCCCATCGGCACGCTAGTACCCCGATTTGGAGCAGGTGAGGGATGAATCTTGAAGACTTCACCCTCGTCGGTAAATTACCAGGACGCTTGAAGCTACTTCCCGGCCTAGGGTTCACGTACCCCGTCGTGCCCTGGCCTCTGCCCGGAGATGGCTCAAGGCCGCCGACTGCCCTCCTCGGCAGATCCGTGCCCCTTGACACGATACCCTGCGACAGGGGTTCCAGCTCCTACCAGGCCCAGACCAACATTTGCCACCTAGTATTCTACAAGGAGCCCAGCTCCTGACCTCCTCTCTCTTCTCCTCACACTTCACTTCTCTCTCCCTGACACTTCTGACTTTCCCCTACCAACCCCCCAAGTGGGTGGCCCTATTCCCTTCAGGCCCCCCCAATGGTGTGTCTGGTGGGTGTGGTGCAAAGTGTTCCTAGGGTTTTGACTGGCTCTGATCTTAGCAACACCAAAGAACAGGGATCCATAACCAAGGAGGATGCGTATACTGTGCAGAAGGGCAGGTTGCACAATACCCTGTGACGACCTGATAGGCCAGGGCGTCACACATGCCTGCCAGTCTGGGAGCTCTACTGCTAGAAGCAACACACAACAAGGAAACCCAACTAGGAGTCGCCCTTCCCATTTCCCAAAATTAGAGGAAGACACCAGGAAAGTGGGATCAATTATCCCAGACTACAAACAGTACAATAGCAGAGCAGTCAGGCCTGGGCCATGCATGAGACAGGGTCTGGGCCAGCATTTACAGCTTTCAAATTATTATAAAATTAATACATGGGTGAGTGACCGGTGTAGGCCTGTTGTGCTGGGAGCCCTCATGCCTCATACCACAGCTCAACCTGTATTTCTGCTTAGCCACACTCAAGTGGCACCAATATTAGCTTCATAGACTGTTATTGCCAGACACATTTAAAGATAGTATGAGAGCTACATGAGTGAAAGGTAGCTGCATGCCTGCCAGTTTTGGAGCCCTACTGCTATAGCAACACACAACAAGGAGATCCAAATAGGAGTCCCCATCCCAATTTCCAAAAATTAGTGGCACACACCAGGAAATTGGCATTAATTGCAACAGACTACAAATAGTAAAATGACGCAGTAGTCAGGTCTGAGCCATGCATGAGACAGGGTCTTGGCCAGCATTTATAGCTTTAAAATTAATTTAAAATTAAGAAGTTGGTGGGTGAGTAACCAGTGTAGGCCTGCTGTGCTCTGAGACCCTTGCCAATACAGGCAACACACAACACGGAGACGAAGCTGGGACTCTCCAGATTAAAAAAAAACTAGGGGCAGACACCACTAAAATAACATCAATTGCCCCACAGTACAAATAGTATAATAGAGCAGCATGGATGTATGGCACCCCTGAGCCTTCGGTCTCCACAGGGTACTGCACCTCACTTAAGGTGCAGTGCTCAACCCGGATCCAGAGGCAGTCGGTACCGGTTTCACAACTTACACAACTCAACTACACAACTATGGTTCCCTCCCTACTGGGGACCGGGCTAGGGTAGGGTCTTAAGGCAGTCTCCAAACATGGGGGGCAGCCACCCACTAGTGACAGGGACCTGGTGGAGGAGCATCCACTAAGGGGAGTTAGAAGCCAACACAACAGTTAAAGAGTTCTCCAGCAGCAGAGGAAAGGAGCAGACAAATTTACCGGTGGCTCTAGTGGGACACAGGAGTTCAAACGGTTGCCGAGGGGAGAGCTTCATTGCTCCCTCGGGACTGGCGCCAGACAAGGTACAGGACCCTAGGGAAGATCATTCTTTAAGCTGGTTTTCCAGAATCTGCCGGGATGAGGAGATTGCAATTCTCCCTGGCCAACACAGTGCCTGAAGCATAGTGCCAAATAGGATCTGGGGCCTTGATCTGCATCAGGCCACATTGCAGAACCGTGGCACCTGCAAAGGGGATGGGCGTTTTACTCCACACGGACTGGGGTCCCCAAGAAGCTTTCAGCCACGGGGATCAATTTCACACGACGTTAGGGGGAAGGGCCCACCGACCACTACACCGGACTGACCTCCGAAGGAATCCGTGTTCGACGGTGCCCATCACAGCGGGCTCTGAGCATGACCAGAACCACAGGTGTCTTCTTAGAATGCGCAGTGCGTGTCTGAAGACGAAAAACAAGCACCCTGATAACAAGGCTGTGGGAATGGCAAGTGCGCATGCGCTGGATCTCAAGCAGCGACGGTATGTCGCTCCTTGTAAATCCATAGTATCACGCGCCCACAGGGGCGTGATACCATGGAAAACATGCAAACACCCACAGGGAAATGCGACGCCCATGGGGCTAGAGCCCCTGCTCCTTTTACATAGGGTACACGTAAGTAATAAAAAATATTTGTATACATTCACATTACACACTATTACAACACAGGTATGAGTAGGAAGTGGTTACTAGGCCACACTTTACACTGCTACTAGGTTAGAACACATAAATTACCTGACAGGTTCCCTTTAAGGGGAAATGTTTTGTATGGATTGATTCACACTATTGATTATTCCATTTTGCATGTGTGAAAATGCTGGTGATTTCAGAGTAAGTTCACACAATGAAATCACAGTGCATTCTTTTAGGTGCAATTTACAAAAAATGCGTCATCACTAGTGATGAGCGAGCATGCTTGTCACTACTCGGTACTCGCACGAGTATCGCTGTACTCGGGCTGCTCGGCGGGGACCGAGTAATCTCGCGATACTCGTGCTGTACTCGTGGTCTTCATTTCTGCATGTTGGCGCTCTTTTGAGAGCCAGCCCTCATGCAGGGATTGGCTGGCAGACCACTGCAATGCCACAGCCCTGTTAGTTGTGGAATTGCAGTGATTGGCCGGCCTGCACAGCGTGACCGAGCCTTTATATCGGCCGGCGCGCTGTGCTCTGCTCACAGCTATCCAGACAGTGAGTGCAGGGAGAGTGTCGCTGATTCAGGGAAAGCTTTGCGGCCCTTTATAGTTAGTTCCGGAGCAGGGCTGCAAACAGTGTGACCAGAAGTCCTTCTCAGGACTATTCTAGTTGTATACAGGCAGGCAGGGTATAGCCAGGTCGGAGTACAGTAGCAGAGTCCTTCTCAGGACTATTGTTGCTATATACAGGCAGGGTATAGCCAGGTCGGAATACAGGCTAGTGACCAGAAGAGTCCTTGTCAGGACTATTGTAGCAGTATACAGGCAGGCAGGCAGGGTATATAGCCATTCCTAGTGGTGACCGTATACCAGCCTTCATCATATCTGGGGCTGGTGTACACAGTGTAAAACAGTCCAGATAGTGTCAGACTTCTCAGTAATTGTCGCTCCTAAAAACCAGTTAGGTTCTTATTGCGTCCGTGCTTGCATTTAAAAACAGCACGTGTGTGGCAGTCGGTGGCAGGGTACAGGTGCGCGTTTTGCACAAACTATTATATAACGCACAAGTCTAGTGTATAAAACACGTCAGTCAGCAGTGTCTGATAGTGTCAGACTTCTCAGTAATTGTCGCTCCTAAAAACCAGTTAGGTTCTTATTGCGTCCGTGCTTGCATTTAAAAACAGCACGTGTGTGGCAGTCGGTGGCAGCGTACAGGTGCGCGTTTTGCACAAACTATTATATAACGCACAAGTCTAGTGTATAATACACGTCAGTCAGCAGTGTCTGATAGTGTCAGACTTCTCAGTAATTGTCGCTCCTAAAAACCAGTTAGGTTCTTATTGCGTCCGTGCTTGCATTTAAAAACAGCACGTGTGTGGCAGTCGGTGGCAGGGTACAGGTGCGCGTTTTGCACAAACTATTATATAACGCACAAGTCTAGTGTATAATACACGTCAGTCAGCAGTGTCTGATAGTGTCAGACTTCTCAGTAATTGTCGCTCCTAAAAACCAGTTAGGTTCTTATTGCGTCCGTGCTTGCATTTAAAAACAGCACGTGTGTGGCAGTCGGTGGCAGGGTACAGGTGCGCGTTTTGCACAAACTATATATAACGCACAAGTCTAGTGTATAATACACGTCAGTCAGCAGTGTCTGATAGTGTCAGACTTCTCAGTAATTGTCGCTCCTAAAAACCAGTTAGGTTCTTATTGCGTCCGTGCTTGCATTTAAAAACAGCACGTGTGTGGCAGTCGGTGGCAGCGTACAGGTGCGCGTTTTGCACAAACTATTATATAACGCACAAGTCTAGTGTATAATACACGTCAGTCAGCAGTGTCTGATAGTGTCAGACTTCTCAGTAATTGTCGCTCCTAAAAACCAGTTAGGTTCTTATTGCGTCCGTGCTTGCATTTAAAAACAGCACGTGTGTGGCAGTCGGTGGCAGGGTACAGGTGCGCGTTTTGCACAAACTATTATATAACGCACAAGTCTAGTGTATAATACACGTCAGTCAGCAGTGTCTGATAGTGTCAGACTTCTCAGTAATTGTTGCTCCTAAAAACCAGTTAGGTTCTTATTGCGTCCGTGCTTGCATTTAAAAACAGCACGTGTGTGGCAGTCGGTGGCAGGGTACAGGTGCGCGTTTTGCACAAACTATTATATAACGCACAAGTCTAGTGTATAATACACGTCAGTCAGCAGTGTCTGATAGTGTCAGACTTCTCAGTAATTGTCGCTCCTAAAAACCAGTTAGGTTCTTATTGCGTCCGTGCTTGCATTTAAAAACAGCACGTGTGTGGCAGTCGGTGGCAGCGTACAGGTTCCCGTTTTGCACAAACTATTATATAACGCACAAGTCTAGTGTATAATACACGTCAGTCAGCAGTGTCTGATAGTGTCAGACTTCTCAGTAATTGTCGCTCCTAAAAACCAGTTAGGTTCTTATTGCGTCCGTGCTTGCATTTAAAAACAGCACGTGTGTGGCAGTCGGTGGCAGGGTACAGGTGCGCGTTTTGCACAAACTATTATATAACGCACAAGTCTAGTGTATAATACACGTCAGTCAGCAGTGTCTGATAGTGTCAGACTTCTCAGTAATTGTCGCTCCTAAAAACCAGTTAGGTTCTTATTGCGTCCGTGCTTGCATTTAAAAACAGCACGTGTGTGGCAGTCGGTGGCAGGGTACAGGTGCGCGTTTTGCACAAACTATTATATAACGCACAAGTCTAGTGTATAATACACGTCAGTCAGCAGTGTCTGATAGTGTCAGACTTCTCAGTAATTGTCGCTCCTAAAAACCAGTTAGGTTCTTATTGCGTCCGTGCTTGCATTTAAAAACAGCACGTGTGTGGCAGTCGGTGGCAGCGTCAGGCTCCATATTGTCCCTGGATAGAGACGTGCATGATGGCCTGTAAACATGAAGTGCCCATTGTAAGGAAGTGGGTCTATTGTAGTATAGCCCTTAGGCAGGGCAGCCAAAAATTGGGAGGCTCCATATTGTCCCTGGATAGAGACGTGCATGATGGCCTGTAAACATGAAGTGCCCATTGTAAGGAAGTGGGTCTATTGTAGTATAGCCCTTAGGCAGGGCAGCCAAAAATTGGGAGGCTCCACATTGTCCCTGGATAGAGATGTGCATGAGGGCCTCAAAACATTGTTCCCATTGCAAAGGAGCGGGTCTCCTGTCGTTGTAATGCCCATTCAGAAAGAATGGGCGAAAAAATTTACCACTGGGGGTATACCTGAAACAACGGCTTAACTATTGTAACGGTCACCATGATGGCGCATGAGGAGAAGGAGGAGCAGTCCAGCGATTAGCCAAAGTCCAGAAGTGTGTTACCATGGGTGAGTGGAGGTACATGGCAAATTCCCGTTACAAACTTTAAATTCCGCTGTAATTTGCTGTTGGTGTGTGTGGTGAAGTCTGGCCAAATCCAACCCTTGTTCATCTTGATCAGAGTCAGCCTGTCAGCATTTACAGTTGACAGGCGGGTGCGTTAATCTGTAATGATTCCACCTGCGGCACTAAAAACACGCTCTGACAAAACGCTAGCGGCAGGGCAGGCCAGGACTTCCAAGGCGTAGAGAGCCAATTCATGCCATGTGTCCAGCTTGGATACACATTAATTGTAAGGCACAGAGGAATGTCGGAGTACAGTTGTTTGATCTGCAAGGTACTCCTTGAGCATCTGGGCAAACTTAGGATTTCTTGTGGCACTACCCCTCACCTCAGGGGCTGTGGTATGTGAGGGGCTGAGAAAACTGTCCCACATCTTAAAGACTGTTCCCCTACCTCTGGCGGATTGGACTTGTGCCCCTCTCGGCTGTACGCCTTGGTTGTCCACTGATTCCTGACCTATGCCGCTAGCGTTTTGTGAGGGGAATGCTTTGCCTACTTCCGTGACTATGGCCTTCTGGAACTGCTGCATTTTGCCTGACCTCTCCGCCTCGGGAATAAGAGACATAAAGTTGTCCTTTTAGCGTGGGTCTAACAGTGTTACCAACCAGTAATGATTGTCGGCCAAGATGTTCTTAACGCGAGGGTCACGAGACAGGCAGCTTACCATAAAGTCAGCCATGTGTGCCAGACTCTTAACAGCCATCACTTCAGTATCCTGACCAACACGATGACTGAACATGCTGTCCTCCTCCTCCTCCTCCTCCTCATCATCTACCCTGTCCTCTGGCCAGCCACGCTGAACCGAGGATATGACTGCATGTCATATCCTCAATTTGGCCAGAGAGTTGCTCCATGTCTTCATCCTCCTCCTCGTCATAGTCCTCCACTGCACGTTGTGATGAGACGAGGCTGGGCTGTGTGTTATCATCACCCACACCCACTACTGTTTCTTGCTCAAACTCATCGCGCTCCACCTGCAATGCATCATGGTTGTTTTTTGAGCAGAGACCATTTTAGAAGGCAGAGAAGCGGTATGGTGACGCTAATAATGTCGTCATCGCCGCTCACCATCTTGGTGGAGTCCTCAAAGTTTTGGCGGATGGTGCATAGGTCGGACATCCCTCTCCACTCCTCAGGTGTTATGTGTGGAGTTTGACCCATTTCCCGACGGCTTAGGTGATGCAGGTACTCAACAACTGCCCTCTTCTGCTCACATATCCTGACCAACATGTGCAGAGTTGAATTCCAAAGCGTGGGGACATCACACACAAGTCTGTGTGCCGGAAGATGCAAACGGCGTCTTAAGCCGGCAAGTCCGGCTGAAGCAGTAGGTGACTTTCGAAAATGTGCAGACAGGCGGCGAACTTTTATCAGCAGATCAGACAGCTCTGAGTATGACTTTAGAAACCGCTGAACCACGAGGTTGAGCACATGGGCCACGCATGGAACATGTGTCAGCTGGCCTCGCCTCAAAGCCGCCACCAGGTTCCGGCCATTGTCACACACGACCTTTCCTGGCTTTAGGTTCAGAGTTGTGAGCCAGTGATCTGCCTGCTGTTTCAGAGCTGTCCACACCTCTTCTGCATTGTGGGGTTTGTCACCTATGCAGATTAGCTTCAGCACTGCCTGTTGCCGCTTCGCCGACGCAGTGCTGCAGTGCTTCTGTGTCGCCCTGGACAAGCCAGGGGCCACAGAGCACAACACTTAAACACCCCACACTCCCTGCAGGCATATCATAGTCAAAACACAAAATCCTAGTTGCCTTCCCCAGGGGCTGTTGTCCACACCAGGGTGTGGAGCCAGGCGGTTGGTCTCCACCCACCGAGGAGGAGGGAAAACACAGGCAGTGAGAGTTAAGCTAAGGAAGTGGAAGGAGGAAAGTAGTAGAGAGGAGAAAAGTGACAGCAAAGAGCCTGAAGTTGGTCCGGGTGTGTGGACCGGACAGGACAGCAAGGTTGGCAGGATGTGGTGACCGTCTGCAGTTGAGGCCGATTGGAGTCTGCCGTAAGGACCGTGGACGGGTGGTGACCCGGCCGTACCGGACCGGTATACAAAGAGAAGCCAGCACCATTGGCAGAGGACTTTCGGATCCCGGCAAGGCTTGGTGTCGCCGTGAATTTGCCAAATCCGTTAGTGAAGGGAACCTCAGGGTTTCCAAACAGCCAAGTCCAGATAGAAGGCAACCGTACAACCGTGAAGGGGAGACACCGCCACCGCCAAGGGCAACCGTCTCCCAGGGCCAGCGCCTGTGGGCAAAAGGGGCTCCTCCGGCCCATATCCAGGTCGGGGAGCGGGTTACCGTTGGGAAACCATCACTACCAACACTTAACTTAGGTGCAGGGAGAGACAGTCATCACTAACCTGCAGGGAGGAACAACCGCAGCCGTCCGAGTGACCCGTCCATCCAGCCACTTGTTTTACCGTGAACTGTGTCATCATCATTGGGCTGAGTGAGTACCTCCATGCCGTGCGGCACAGCGCTGCCCCTGCGACCCTGCACCTCATCAGGCCCCGCAACCCGCCTGTCATCCATCTCTACCCCATCACCAGGCCCCGGGACAACCAACCCCCCTACCCACGGAGGGGAGAAATAACAACAAAGCTGCTCCCTGTCATAGGCTCCCGGGATCCCCGTCCAGAGCAGCGGTGGTGTCCACACAATCACCACAACCGTGGGTGGCGTCACAGACAATATCCCCAAAACCCAAACCACCCCTTTTCACTCACGGGCGAGTAGCGCCACTCGAGTCCCCGGGATCCGGCCATCGCTCGAGCCAACGAGCGATAGCAGCAGCCGTAGAGCAGCGTCAGCCGGACCCGAGCAGTGGGAGAGCGCACCGTCCCCTCCTCCGCCCGCGACACTTCCAGCTTGGGACTGGTGTGGAGGGTAAAGTGGATGAGGATGCGCAGGAGGAGGAGGAGGCTGAGGAGCATGACATTCCGGAGCTGTAGAGTGTGTGTGAAACCCTGACTGAGGTAGGGCCTGCAAAACTTGGTGTGTGAAGGACGTGTTCCGTCCCTCGCTCAGACTGGGTCCCAGCTTGCACAATATTAACCCAGTGTGACGTCAACGAGATGTAGCGGCCTTGCCCACATGCACTTGTCCACGTGTCTGTGGTTAGGTGGACTTTGGCTGAAACAGCGTTGTTCAGGGCACGTGTGATGTTTTGTGACACGTGGTGGTTATGCAATGCGGGGACGGCACACCGGGAGAAATAGTGGCGGCTGTGGACCGAGTAACGTGGGACAGCTGCCACCATCATGTCGCGGAATGCTTCTGTCTCAACCAGCCTAAAAGGCAACATTTCCAGCGCAAGCAGTCGCGAAATGTTAGCATTTAGAACTGTGGCATGTGGGGTGTTGGCAGTGTATTTGCGCCTGCGTTCAAAGGTTTGCTGAATGGATAACTGAACGCTGCGCTGGGACAAGGACGTGCTTGATGATGATGTTCTTTCTGCGTAGGCAACTGCAGGTGCAGGAGTGGAGGAGGCTTGTTCTCAGGCAGCATGGACAGGGGATTGGCTCGCATGCACAACCAGCGAAGACGTAGCAGTGACATCAGCAAGCACTGCTCCTCGACTCTGTTGTACTTCCCACAAAGTCGGGTGCTTGGCTGACATGTGCCTGATCATGCTGGTGGTGGTCAGGCTGCTAGTTTTGGTACCCCTGCTGATGCTGGCATGGCAGGTGTTGCAAATGGCCTTTTTAGAATCATCTGGAGCCAACTTAAAAAACTGCCAGTGTCAGAGTTCCGGGTTTTCCAGTTTTCTTTTGAAAGAGCTTGCCCTTTGTTAACATGGAGTTTTCTGTTCTGTTGCCCTACTTCCTGTCCATCTGTTTAAAAGCCGCCCCTAAAGCTTAGTCCAGTGCCTGAGTATACTGCTTCCTGTGTGCTCCTGCCCTGCTGCTTTTGGTTCCTGATTGTTATTCGGATCCTCTTGGAAAACAACCGACACCGACTCTGGACTTCATCTGGTATCATCTAGCTGTGCCCGGACTCCGTTTGCCGTCTTTGGTCGGCACTTCTGCCCGGTTCCTTCCGTTTAATACCACTCTGGACTCACATCACGTACGAACATTTTTGGACTTACCTATTGCCCTTTTGTGTCCCGGCTGCTGCGCATTTAGGGCTTCTGGGGTGATTGCCAGACAGTCCCTGTATAGGGGTTCGCTCTTGGTGGTCTCCCTGGGGGAGTCCGGTGCGCGGTCCCGGGAATTCCCTTTCGCTCCGTCCCTGGAAGGTATTTCCTGTATTTATGTTCTACTGTGTTTTTGTTCCGTTTATGTACATATTTGCTGGTTGCATATTATAAACGTCTTGCACCAAGAACTCGTCTCTGGTTGTCATTGCCCTAACGCAATCGAAATCCTCAATACATACAATAGTATTACAGCCAGACTCGGGAAGACCTAACATTTGTACAGGCACCTTGTGTCGTGTTGTTCCGGGGAACAGTTGCCTGACGTCTGCCTGGGGCCACCACTCTGCTTCTTACTGCCTGTTGGGATGCTACGCCTCCCTCCCCCTGTGCACTGCTGTCCTCGCTCTGCATATCCTCCTGCCAGGTTGGGTCAGTTACTGGATCATCCACCACGTCGTCTTCCTCTTCCGCACCCTGCTCCTCCTCCTGACTTCCTGACAATTGTGTCTCATCATCGTCCACCCCTTGTTGAGACACGTTGCCAACTTCGTGAGAACGTGGCTGCTCAAATATTTGGGCATCTGTACATACAATCTCGTCATGGCCCACTTCAACAGGAGCTGGCGAGAGGCCAGAATTTGTGAATGGAAACGTGAACGAACAGCTCTTCCGAGTGTACAAGTGTGGGATCAGTAATGTCCGTGGACGTGTACTCGGCCTGGTGGTAGGAAGGAGGATCAGGTTCTGAAATGTGCGGTGCAGTATCACGGCTACTGACACTTGACCGTGTGGAAGACAGAGTGTTTGTGGTGGTGCCAATCTGACTAGAAGCATTATCCGCTATCCAACTAACAACCTGTTGACACTGGTCTTGGTTCAAGAGCGGTGTACTGCTGCGGTCCCCAAGAATTTGGGACAGGACGTGCGAGCGACTAGATGTGGCCCTTTGTTGTGGCGAAATTAGAGCTTGCACACAACCTCGGTCTCTGCCTGCACCACCATCACGTCCACTTCCTTGTTTGTTGACAACGCCCTTGCGCATTTTGCAATGCTGTGCTGATGTGTATTATTCACTAGACTTGTGCGTTATATCCAAGTTTTTGCAAAACTCACACAAATGCAGCGGAAAGCTGCCACCAACAGGCACACACGTGCGGTTTTTAAATGCAAGCACGGAGGCTCTAAGAACCTAACAGGTCTCTATCCAGGGACAACGTGGAGCCTCCCAATTTTTGGCTGCCCTGCCTAAGGGCTATACTACAATACACCCACTTCCTTCCAATGGGCACTTCAGGTTTACAGGCCCTCATGCACGTCTCTATCCAGGGACAACGTGGAGCCTCCCAATTTTTGGCTGCCCTGCCTAAGGGCTATACTACAATAGACCCACTTCCTTCCAATGGGCACTTCAGGTTTACAGGCCCTCATGCACGTCTCTATCCAGGGACAACATGGAGCCTCCCAATTTTTGGCTGCCCTGCCTAAGGGCTATACTACAATAGACCCACTTCCTTCCAATGGGCACTTCAGGTTTACAGGCCCTCATGCACGTCTCTATCCAGGGACAACGTGGAGCCTCCCAATTTTTGGCTGCCCTGCCTAAGGGCTATACTACAATATACCCACTTCCTTCCAATGGGCACTTCAGGTTTACAGGCCCTCATGCACGTCTCTATCCAGGGACAACGTGGAGCCTCCCAATTTTTGGCTGCCCTGCCTAAGGGCTATACTACAATAGACCCACTTCCTTCCAATGGGCACTTCAGGTTTACAGGCCCTCATGCACGTCTCTATCGAGGGACAACGTGGAGCCTCCCAATTTTTGGCTGCCCTGCCTAAGGGCTATACTACAATAGACCCACTTCCTTCCAATGGGCACTTCAGGTTTACAGGCCCTCATGCACGTCTCTATCCAGGGACAACGTGGAGCCTCCCAATTTTTGGCTGCCCTGCCTAAGGGCTATACTATAATACACCCACTTCCTTCCAATGGGCACTTCAGGTTTACAGGCCCTCATGCACGTCTCTATCCAGGGACAACGTGGAGCCTCCCAATTTTTGGCTGCCCTGCCTAAGGGCTATACTACAATAGACCCACTTCCTTCCAATGGGCACTTCAGGTTTACAGGCCCTCATGCACGTCTGTATGCAGGGGCATTGGTGAACCTCACAATTTTGGACTGCCCTGGCAAAGGAAAATACTACAAAGACTCACTTCCTCAAAATGGGCACATTAGACTCAAGAGGCCTTCATGTACGTCTCTTCTCAGGGACATCGGAGTGCCACACAATGTTTTCACGTAAAATCTTTCATGTATTAATCTCAAAAAGTAACATACACCAGCTCTATCTCACTATTGCGTATGTGCCCTTAACATTTCTGCCATGAAAAATCATTTTGGGGTCATTTTGGAAGGTTTTCTGGTGAGTCCGTAAAAATGGCGTGAAACGCGGACAAAATTGTTCACAGCTGTGACTTTTCAGTGATAAATGCTTCAAGGGGTCTTCCCCATGCTGTTGCCATGTCATTTGAGCACTCTTCTGAGACTTTTGTGCCATTTTTAGGGTTTCTCCATGCTGCCGGGGGGTCATTTCACAAAAATACTCGGGTCTCCCATAGGATAACATTGGGCTCGTTGCTCGGCCCGAGTACACGAGTATCTTGGGATGCTCGGCCCGAGCTTCGAGCACCCGAGCTTTTTAGTACTCGCTCATCACTAGTCATCACTACTTTCTGTGAATCTCCTGTGTCCAGGATGCAATAATTGATGGCTTATCCCAGGTGTTGGATCCCATCGATCTTATATTGATCTCAGGAGAAATCCCTTACAACACTTTTTTCAAACAATGCTATAAAAATTGGGGCACAATAATTTGATTGGTTTCTTAAATCCCATCTCCTGTAAGTGTCAATTAGGTGTGTAGAAGGAGCAAAAATGATGTGGTGAGCATGGCTGCTTAAACAATTGTGTCTCTTGACTGACAGGACAGGAACATGAGCGATAACATGGCTACGGTTGGGGTAACAGACAAAGTGAAAAGGACATAGACAAGGCCAAGGTCAGTACCAAGCACAAGTCCAGGAGACAGAAATAAATATTAGTGTTTGCTCAGATATGCGTTTAAAAATGGTGAGTGCAATGTGAGAAAACATTGCATTGCATTTGCATCAATGTTATTCAATGAGGCATTGTTCCTCAGCTGTAATCGGGTTGCTGAAAAAAATTGCAGAATTCTGCGTATGGCTGCACATATTGGCCTAACTTCGCCAATGCAAGACTATGGGTGTAAGAAAAAAAAACGGACGTCTCATGGACCATCCATATGGCATCCAATTTTTACATACATCTCAAAGGAAAAAAAATAGGTAAAGATATAGATAGATGATAGAAAGGTATTAGATAGATAGAAAGAGAGATATCCTGCAGATATATAATGTCACTTCCTAACATGTTATAAACTTCCACCCATTGAGTGCCTTTCACGGGACACTAAAGGGTGTTTAGCGTGGTTTGACTTAATAAATAATTAAATTAATAAATAAATAGAAAAAAATGACATGGGATCCCCCCTATTTTTGATAACCAGCAAAGGTAAAGCAGACAGCTGGGGGCTGATATTATGAGCCAGGGGCGGTCCATGGTTATTGTCTCTTTCCAATCTAAAAATGTTTTTATGCAGTGTCAACTGAACTGTGGTGCATTTTAATCCGAAGGTAAAAAACACGTGTTTCCCTGTGTTTCCGTAGCCGAAATGCACTAAAAATGCCAAATAACAGAAAGTATCCAAAACAAAGTAGTTTGATTGAAAACATGACATTCCAAAAAGAGAGAAAAATAGCAGTTGTATTAAACCACATGTAATAAATGCAATGAATAAAGGCAAGAAACTTAACAAATAGGTGAAGAAATGCACCATCAAAAAATCATCGTGGAAACGTAGCATTAAAGCTACAGGCAGATGATGGGTAGTTTGACTATTACTGTACGGCCGGGGCCACACGGGGACTAATGTGATCCTCACATGACACTCGGCTCACGCTGGCAGCACAGCGGGAGCCGAGTATCATGCAAGTGTCACTGCGACTAAGGCCGGCGTCACACGGGACGATCTATTGTGCAATCGCACGAGCGATCGTACCCGCCACCGTCGTTTGTGCATCACGGGCAATTAGTTGCCCGTGGCGCACAAAGTCGTTAACCCCCTGTCACACGCACTTACCTCCCGGACGACGTCACTGTGGGCGGCGAATATCCTCTTCCTGAAGGGGGAGGACACATTCGGCGTCACAGCGACGTCACACAGTCGCCGGCCAGGAGTAGGAGGGGCGGAGATGAGCAGGACATAACATCCCTCCCACCTCCTTCCTTCCGCATTGCTGGCGGGATGCAGGTAAGCTGTGTTTGTCGTTCCCGGGGTGTCACACGGAGCGATGTGTGCTGCCTCGGGAACGATGAACAACCGGAGCACAGAAGGAGGACCGACATTTTGAAAATGAGCGACGTGTCAACGAGCAACGATAAGGTGAGTATTTTTGCTCATTCACAGTCGTTCGGAGGTGTCACACGGTATGACATCTCTAACGATGACGGATGTGCGTCACGAATTCCGTAACCCCGCCGACATATCGCACAATATATCATACCGTGTCATGCCGGCATTAGGTCCAATCATGCAATTGGACCTCAGCTGCGGGGGGAGGGCTGGCGCTGAAGAGTCGTGGGCCAGTGCTGAGGAGGGGCGTGCCGGCGGTGAGGAGGAGAGGGAGGGATTTATCTCCCTTTCTCTTCCGTAGCCGGCTATTGTGATTCTCGCACTGCACTCGCGGTACACCGGTGTACTGCGAGTGAAGTGCGATCTTTCTCTCGCCCCATAGACTTGAATGGGTGCGAGAGAAAGAGTCTCGCATTACACCAGCAGCATGCTGCGATTGTTTTCTCGGTCCGATTGGGGCCGAGAAAATAATCGCTCATGGTTGCTGACACTTAGGCTAATATTGGTCCGAGCGGAATGCCATGTTTTATCGCACTCCGCTTTGTCCGATTTTTATGCCGTGTGTCTTAAGCCTACTAACGCAAATAAAGATAATTTCTATTTCTCTGCCTAGTCTGACCCTTTAAATTGCAATGTTAGATGTAATGAAATGTAAAGCTAGAGGAGCCTACAGAAGAGATTGTCTCTTATATATGAATATATTCAGCTAAAAGTTTTGTAAGTAATCACATTTCTGCCTTTTGAACTTTGTGTGCTGGTCTCTGCATGAGTGTGCTGGTAAACAGGAAGAAGGAATTAAAATTGGTAATTAAAGTGTTTTCATCAGGCTTGTGCTGCCTATTAAGTTGTGCAGTTTTGCAGAGAAAATCATTAATATCTTTAATGCAGGCAGGATGCAGCCGGGGAAAGGGGGCTTGGCTGCAAACCAATAGATCAAACGCATCTCTTATTCACGTGAGGCATGTTACTGGTGAAAATGAGATAGCAGAATCTGCACTGTGAACATAACTCTATGGTTATTTGGTTTAATCACCTCACTGCCCAAGTGTATTAAGCCTTCTGCCAATATACACCTTCGAAATTGGAAAGTGTTAGAATATTCTTTATTCCACCCTGTTCACTAAAAGATAAGAGATGAAGGCTGAAGGGACTGTGGTTGTGCAAGTACAAAATGTGCACCCAGAGATACAATGCCGAAACATTGGAAAATCATACAATTAAATATGTATCTAGGTCACTGATTCTAAAGGAAAGATGTTTACGTCAGATATTGAGAAAATAGCCAAATAAGTATAATACCTTCCCTGGGAATAACTTATTTTGTAAACCTTCATGTTTATGACATTCTTACCAATTTCGATCTGTATCTTCCCAAATGTAAGGGTTTATTTATGCCCTGGTATCTTCAGTCCATGTTACATTGCTTTGATGGGATCCATTTAGTTTGTTTTTTTGTATACATGTTCCCCATCTTGGTATATATGTTCCCCTTCCTGGCATATATGTCTACATCCTAGTATATATCTCCCCCATCCTGGTATATATGTCCCCATCTTTGTATATATGTCCCCTATCCTGGTATATAAGTATCCATACTGGTACGTAAGTCTCCATACTGGTATATATGTTCCCACCCTGGTATATGTCCCCCATATTTGTAAATATGTCCCCATCCTGGTATATATCTGCATCATACTGGAATATATGTCTTCCATTCTAGATAACATTCTTGTAAATATGTCCCCATGCTGGTGTATGTTCCCCATCCTGCTATATATGTTCCTCATCCTAGGCCCCAACCTGGTAAATAAGTCCCCATCCTATTATATATGTTCCCCATCCTGGTATACATGTTCCCCATCTTGGTATATATGTTCCGGATTCCGGCATATATGTCTACATCCTAGTATATATCTCCCCCATCCTGGTATATATGTCCCCATCTTTGTATATATGTCCCCCATCCTGGTATATAAGTCTCCATACTGGTACATAAGTCTCCGATCCTGGTATATATGTTCCCATCCTGGTATATGTCCCCCATATTTGTAAATATGTCCCCACCCTGGTATATATCTTCATCATACTGGAATATATGTCTTCCATTCTAGGTCACATTCTGGTAAATATGTCCCCATGCTGGTGTATGTTCCCCATCCTGCTATATATGTTCCTCATCCTAGGCCCCAACCTGGTAAATAAGTCCCCATCCTATTATATATGTTCCCCATCCTGGTTTACATGTTCCCCATATTGGTATATATGTTCCCCATCCCGGCATATATGTCTACATCCTGGTATATATGTCCCTATCCCGACATATATGTCCCTCATACTGGTATATATGTTCCCATCCTGGTATATATGTTCTCCATTCTGGAATAAATGTTCCCCATCCTGATATATATGTCCTCATCCTGAGCCCATCCTGGTATATATGTCCCCATCCTGGTATGTATTTCATCAACATGGGCCCATCCTGGTATATATGTCTCTCATCCATGCCCCATTCTGGTATGTATGTCCCCGATCCTGGTATATATGTCCTCATCCTGGTATATATGTCCCCATTCTGGGCCCATCCTTGAAATATATGTCCATCATCCTGGGCCTACCCTGGTATATATGTCCTCATGCGGGGCCTTATCCAAATATATATGTGCCTCATCCTGGGCCCATCCTGGTATATATGATCCACAGCCTGATATATATTTGCTCTCCATCCTGGTATATATCCCCTGTCCTGGTATATATGTACCAATGTCTCCATCCTGTTATATATGTTCCCCATCCTGGTATACATTTTTCCCATCTTGGTATATATATTCTCCATCCCGGCGGCATATATGTCTACACCCTCATCCGGGGCCCATCCTGGAATATGTGATCCCCATACTGGTATATAAGTCAGCCATCCTGGTATATGTGTTCCCCATCCTGGTATATTTGTTCCACATTCTGATATATATGTCCCCATCCTGGTATATATGTGTCCATTCCTAGGCCCATCCTTTTATATATGTCCTTATCTTTGGCCCCATCCTGGCAAATATGTCCCCATCTTGGTATATATGTTCCATCCTGGTATTTATGACCCCCTTCCTGGTATATATATCCTTATCCTGGTATATATGTTCCTATCCTGGAATATATGTCCCTTATACTGGTATATATGTTCCCATCCTGGTATATATTTTTTCCATTCTGGTATATATGTTCAACATCCTGATATATATGTCCTCATCCTGAGCCCATCCTGGTATATATGTCCCCATTTTGATATGTATTTTCTCATCATGGGCCCATCCTGGTATATATGGCCCTCATCCATGCCCTTTTCTGGTAAGTATGTCCCCGATACTGGTATATATGTCTCATCCTGGGCCCATCCTTGAAATATATGTCCCTCATCTTGGGCCTATCCTGGTATATATGTCCTCACGCGGGGCCTCATCCAAGTATATATGTGCCTCATCCTTGACCCATCCGAGTATATATAATCCTCATACTGGAATATTTGTACTATATCCTGGTATATATGTCCCCATCCTGGTATATATGTACCAATCATGGGCCCATCCTGGTATATATGCCCCCAGCCTAGGCCACATCTGGATAAATATGTCCCCATCCTGATTTATATGTTCTCAATAATGGTAAATATGTCTCCATCCTGATATATATGTTTTCCATCTTGGCATATATATTTCCCATCCTGATACATATGTCTCCAACCTGGTATATATCCCCCATCCTGGTATATATCTACCAATGTCTCCATCCTGTTATATATGTTCGCCATCCTGGTATACATGTTTCCCATCTTGGTATATGTGTCACCCATCACGGCATATATGTTTACACCCTCATCCTGGGCCCATCCTGGTATATATGATCCCCATGCTGGTATATAAGTCAGTCATCCTAGTATATGTGTTCCCCATCCTGGTATATTTATTCCCCATTTTGGTATGTATGTTGCCATCCTGCTATTTATGACCCCCTTCATGGTATATATATATATATATATATATATCCTTATCCTGGTATATATGATCCACATCCTGGTATATAAGTCACCCATCCTGGTATATATACAGTTAGGTCCAGAAATATTTGGACACAATTTTCGCGAGTTGGGCTTTGCATGCCACCACATTGCATTTGAAATGAAACCTCTACAACAGAATTCAAGTGCAGATTGTAACGTTTAATTTGAAGGTTTGAACAAAAATATCTGATAGAAATTGTAGGAATTGTACACATTTCTTTACAAACACTCCACATTTTAGGAGGTCAAAAGTAATTGGACAAATAAACTAAACCCAAACAAAATATTTTTATTTTCAATATTTTGTTGCAAATCCTTTGGAGGCAATCACTGCCTTAAGTCTGGAACCCATGGACATTACCAAACGCTGGGTTTCCTCCTTCTTAATGCTTTGCCAGGCCTTTACAGGCGCAGCCTTTAGGTCTTGCTTGTTTGTGGGTCTTTCCGTCTTAAGTCTGGATTTGAGCAAGTGAAATGCATGCTCAATTGGGTTAAGATCTGGTGACTGACTTGGCCATTGCAGAATGTTCACTTTTTTGCACTCATGAACTCCTGGGTAGCTTTGGCTGTATGCTTGGGGTCATTGTCCATCTGTACTATGAAGCGCCGTCCGATCAACTTTGCGGCATTTGGCTGAATCTGGGCTGAAAGTATATCCCGGTACACTTCAGAATTCATCCTGCTACTCTTGTCTGCTGTTATGTCATCAATAAACACAAGTGACCCAGTGCCATTGAAAGCCATGCATGCCCATGCCATCACGTTGCCTCCACCATGTTTTACAGAGGATGTGGTGTGCCTTGGATCATGTGCCGTTCCCTTTCTTCTCCAAACTTTTTTCTTCCCATCATTCTGGTACAGGTTGATCTTTGTCTCATCTGTCCATAGAATACTTTTCCAGAACTGAGCTAGCTTCATGAGGTGTTTTTCAGCAAATTTAACTCTGGTCTGTCTATTTTTGGAATTGATGCATCTAGATGTGAACCCTTTGTATTTACTTTCATGGAGTCTTCTCTTTACTGTTGACTTAGAGACAGATACACCTACTTCACTGAGAGTGTTCTGGACTTCAGTTGATGTTGTGAACGGGTTCTTCTTCACCAAAGAAAGTATGCGGCGATCATCCACCACTGTTGTCATCGGTGGACGCCCAGGCCTTTTTGAGTTCCCAAGCTCACCAGTCAATTCCTTTTTTCTCAGAATGTACCCGACTGTTGATTTTGCTACTCCAATCATGTCTGCTATCTCTCTGATGGATTTTTTCTTTTTTTTCAGCCTCAGGATGTTCTGCTTCACCTCAATTGAGAGTTCCTTAGACCGCATGTTGTCTGGTCACAGCAACAGCTTCCAAATGCAAAACCACACACCTGTAATCAACCCCAGACCTTTTAACTACTTCATTGATTACAGGTTATTGAGGGAGACGCCTTCAGAGTTAATTGCAGCCCTTAGAGTCCCTTGTCCAATTACTTTTGGTCCCTTTAAAAGGAGGAGGCTATGCACTACAGAGCTATGATTCCTAAACCCTTTCTCCGATTTGGATGTGAAAACTCTCATATATCAGCTGGGAGTGTGCAATATGAGATTGTATTTCTGAACATGTTTTTGTAAACAGCTAAAATAACAAAACTTGTGTCACTGTCCAAATATTTCTGGACCTAACTGTATTACCCATCCTAGTATATATGTCCCCATCCTGGTGTATATGTGCCCAATCCTGGACCCATCTTGGTATATATGTCCCCATCCTGATATGTATTTCCTTATCCTGGGCTAATCGTGGTTTATATGTCCTTATCCTGGTTTATATGATCCCCATCCTAGTATATATGTCACCCATCCCAGTATATATGTTCCCCATCCTGGTATATTTGTTCCCCATCCTTGTATATATGTCCCCATCCTGGTATATATGTCCCTCATCCATGCCCCATCCTGGTATGTATGTCCCTGATCCTGGTGTATATGTCATCATCCTGGCATATATGTCCCTAGCCTGGGCCATCCCTTTCCTCCAGGCCCATCCTCCCAAATCAGCCTCTCCGGAGGCGGTAACGGTAAAAGCCAACATTTTTATTTACATGCCACAAGTTTGTGGTTGCCCTGCAAGTTCTCGGGCTTGTCCGTAAGTAGTTCCTTACGCACGGTGCAAAGGGTCCCTACGGAGACAACTTGCCGGCAACGGCCGGTTCAATCACAATGCTAATCTGGTCACAGTTCGGTTGATTACTTCCTCTTATCATTCGGTTACATACTTATACATTCAAGAACATCACACCCCTAAATGTTAGTCTCCCCGTACCTAAGCGGGGGTCGACCTAGGTTGGGACGTGTGGATCTACGGAGGCCAAGGTTGGTGGTTGTAGGCAGTGGGGCAGAGGACACAGCTAGTTCCTCCCCCCGGCTATCGTGTGGGGCAGGCAGAGGCATAGGGGAGTTGGGTACAGGCACTTCCCTGGGCGCTGGGGCATTAACGGCCACTTCCATCTCTTCTTCCTCCACGGGTTGTGGGAACAGTATTACTGGAAGGATCACTGCGCCGTTCTGTGTAGGCCAATCAGCCGGGAAATCGCCCATCATGGTGTGGATTACCCCTTTCTCCTTCTCCTCAGAGGGTTCGGTAGCCGGGGCTTCAGTTGCCGTCCTCAATGGTGGGGGACACCTCTTCAGGTGATCTCGGGAAACCGTGGCCAAAGTCTTCCCCTGGTCACGGCTGATCTGGTAGGCTTTTCCATTCTCCCAATTGGTGGGCTGTATTACATACGGGGCCTCCTCCCATTGATCGTCTAGCTTATGGGCACTTCACTTTCGCTTCAAGACGACATCTCCGGGCAGAAAGGGACCTGCAGGCGCCTTTTTGTTGAAGCACTGCTCCTGCTGCCTCCGACTCCGGCACAAATTCTTTTCCACATAGTCCTGGACCTGTCGGTACTGTGCTCTTCGTCGGGTGTCAATCAGCCTCTCCTGCAGACGGTTACCACCGTCTGCCAACCTTGCTCTCAGGTGCCCGGGCCACGTACCCGGACACGGTCAGTCTGCTCCAGCTCCTCAACTACTAATTCCACCCTTCACTTTCCCTCACGGAACTTCAACTAACTTGCTTTTCCCGCCTCCAGGGCTGTGAACTCCTCAGTGGGAGGAGCCAACCGCCTGGCTCCACCCCACCTGGTGTGGACATCAGCCCCTGGAGGGAGGCAACAAGGATTTGTGTCTGACTTTGGTGTTCCTAACCGGGGTGTGGGGTGTGTTGTTGCAGTACCTGTGACGTCCTGGCTTGTCCAGGGCGCCACAATAGCATGCCGCTGTAAGATGCTGTGGTAGTCATGCTGGTTCAGTATGCCTTCAATTTTGAATAGCAATAAAGATGTATGAATCCAGCGCAGACTTATATTGATTAAAAAAGTTTTTTCTTTCTTTATTGGAATAATAGAATGAATAAAAAATCCAGGGACATGCACAAGTAAATTCTAGCCCCAGTTCAGAGAGAGTTGCTCTGAACTGGGGCTAGAATTTACTTTTGCATGTCCCTGGATTTTTTATTCATTCTATTATTCCAATAAAGAAAGAAAAAACTTTTTTATTCAATATAAGTCTGCGCTGGATTCATACATCTTTATTGCTATTGCTTGGTATTCCTAACCATCCGTGCGCTGGATCTCCACTACGGGACTGCAATATTGGTGAGCTGAACAATTTATTCTGTTTCTATTCAATTTTGAATAAATCCCCAACAGTGTCACCAGAAAAGCACCCCCCCACCATCACACCTACTCCTCCATGCTTCGTGCGATCGGACCTCAGCTGCGGGGGGTGGGCCAGCGCTGCGGAGGGGCAGGCCAGTGCTGCGGAGGGGAGGGAGGGATTTATCTCCCTCTCTCCTCCTTTGCTGGCTATTGCCATTCTCGCACTGCACTCGCGGTACACTGTGCGATTATTCTCTCGCCCCATAGATTTAAAAGGGTGCGAGAGAAACAATGATCGCACTACACCCTCAGCATGCTGCGATTTTTTTCTTGATCCGATTAGGGCTGAGAAAATAATCGCTCATGGGTGCTCGCACATAGGCTAATATTGGTCCGAGTGGAATGCAATTTTCATGCCGTGTGTCTTAGGCATGTTACAAATATATTTACTTAGAAAATGGTTGCCGTCATCAATACCTATTTCACCTGCTGGGATACATGGTAAGGGAAATTTACTGGAATCATACGTGACTTGATATATGGCTAACACGTTCATTTCATCAAATGGACAGATGAAAATCAGCAGCCCCATATATAGTGCCTACAAGTAGTCTTCAACCCCCTGCAGATTTAGCAGGTTTGATAAGATGCAAATAAGTTAGAGCCTGCAAACTTCAAACAAGAGCAGGATTTATTAACAGATGCATAAATCTTACAAACCAACAAGTTATGTTGTTCAGTTAAATTTTAATACATTTTCAACATAAAAGTGTGGGTCAATTATTATTCAACCCCTAGGTTTAATATTTTGTGGAATAACCCTTGTTTGCAATTACAGCTAATAATCGTCTTTTATAAGACCTGATCAGGCCGGCACAGGTCTCTGGAGTTATCTTGGCCCACTCCTCCATGCAGATCTTCTCCAAGTTATCTAGGTTCTTTGGGTGTCTCATGTGGACTTTAATCTTGAGCTCCTTCCACAAGTTTTCAATTGGGTTAAGGTCAGGAGACTGACTAGGCCACTGCAACACCTTGATTTTTTCCCTCTTGAACCAGGCCTTGGTTTTCTTGGCTGTGTGCTTTGGGTCGTTGTCTTGTTGAAAGATGAAATGACGACCCATCTTAAGATCCTTGATGGAGGAGCGGAGGTTCTTGGCCAAAATCTCCAGGTAGGCCGTGCTATCCATCTTTCCATGGATGCGGACCAGATGGCCAGGCCCCTTGGCTGAGAAACAGCCCCACAGCATGATGCTTCCACCACCATGCTTGACTGTAGGGATGGTATTCTTGGGGTCGTATGCAGTGCCATCCAGTCTCCAAACGTCACGTGTGTGGTTGGCACCAAAGATCTCGATCTTGGTCTCATCAGACCAGAGAACCTTGAACCAGTCTGTCTCAGAGTCCTCCAAGTGATCATGAGCAAACTGTAGACGAGCCTTGACATTTGAAAGTAAAGGTACCTTACGGGCTTGTCTGGAACGGAGACCATTGCGGTGGAGTACGTTACTTATGGTATTGACTGAAACCAATGTCCCCACTGCCATGAGATCTTCCCGGAGCTCCTTCCTTGTTGTCCTTGGGTTAGCCTTGACTCTTCGGACAAGCCTGGCCTCGGCATGGGTGGAAACTTTCAAAGGCTTTCCAGGCTGTGGAAGGCTAACAGTAGTTCCATAAGCCTTCCACTTCCGGATGATGCTCCCAACAGTGGAGACAGGTAGACCCAACTCCTTGGAAAGGGTTTTGTACCCCTTGCCAGCCTTGTGACCCTCCACGATCTTGTCTCTGATGGCCTTGGAATGCTCCTTTGTCTTTCCCATGTTGACCAAGTATGAGTGCTGTTCACAAGTTTGGGGAGGGTCTTAATTAGTCAGAAAAGGCTGGAAAAATAGATAATTAATCCAAACATGTGAAGCTCATTGTTCTTTGTGCCTGAAATACTTCTTAACACTTTAGGGGAACCAAACAGAATTCTGGTGGTTTGAGGGGTTGAATAATAAATGATCCTCTGAATAAACCTTTCACAATTTAAAAAAAAAAAAAAAAAAAGAAATAACATTCTTTTTTGCTGCAGTGCATTTCACACTTCCAGGCTGATCTACAGTCCAAATGTCACAATGCCAAGTTAATTCCGAATGTGTAAACCTGCTAATTCTGCAGGGGGTTGAATACTACTTGTAGGCACTGTACATATACAGTTCATGCACAAGTTTCAATTTAGTAAACTGGTATGATATTACATCTGTTTTAATTATTAAAGGGCATGTCCAGTGAATAAAACTTTTTTTAAGAAAGGCTCAATATGGTGTAATAAAAAATAATATTTATGCTCAGTAATTTCTCATAGCTCCAGTTCCAAAACGTCCTTAGCCACAATGGTCTCTACTTTCTGGTTCTATCTCAATACATTTCCATTGGACAAAACCCTTTACTACCATGACATCCTAAATGTCTTTATTAGATAATCAAACGTGATTAGCTCCTGTGACATCACAAATAGGGTTCATGCAGGTAGCCTGCTGTGACATCATTAATGTGTTTCCATTTAATTACTACATGACATTACAAACATGTTTCCATTTGGTAGAAGGTTATGACATAAGTAATGGCCTCAGTAAAGAATAAACTGTCAGCCAAACCTGCTGATTTTGCTGGATATGGCCTACAGACTAACAAGTAAGGGGACCTCCCAATTCCTCCCCAATAGATAAAGTTGGGGAAGATAAGGATCCAGCATGTCCAATTTTGGACTTTTCATCCTTTTGACCACTAAGAAATGAGGCCCTGCCAGAAGAGTCTGGCAGTGGCTCTCTCATAGAGAACACAGGAGCACTTGCTCAGCCGGCTCTGGATGAGTCGGTCGAGATAGCTGCTGGCTGAAAGATCGAACCATTGTTTTAGTTGACAGCTGTCTTAAGGTGGTGTCACACACAGCGACAATGACAACGACGTCGCTGCTACGTCACCATTTTCTGTGACGTTGCAGCGACGTCCCGTCGCTGTCGCTATGTGTGACATCCAGCAACGAGCTGGCCCCTGCTGTGAGGTCGCCGCTCGATGCTGAATGTCCAGCTTCAATTTTTGGTTGTTGCTCTCCCGCTGTGACACACAGATCGCTGTGTGTGACAGCGAGAGAGCGACGAAATGAAGCGAGCAGGGAGCAGGAGCCGGCATCTGGCAGCTGCGGTAAGCTGTAACTAAGGTAAACATCGGGTAACCAAGGTGGTTACCCGATATTTACCTTCGTTACCAGCCTCCGCCGCTCCCACGCTGCCAGCGCCAGCTCCTGCTCTCTGCACATGTAGCTGCAGTACACATCGTGTAATTAACCCGATGTGTACTGTAGCTAGGAGAGCAAGGAGCCGGCGCTAAGCAGTGTGCGCGGCTCCCTGCTCTCTGCACATGTAGCTGCAGTACACATCGTGTAATTAACCCGATGTGTACTGTAGCTAGGAGAGCAGGGAGCCAGCGCTCAGTGTGCGCGGCTCCCTACTCTCTGCACATGTAGCACAGCGACGCGTGTCGTTATGATCGCTGCTTCGGCTGCTGTGTTTGACAGCTAAGCAGCGATCATATCAGCGACTTACAAGGTCGCTGCTACGTCACAGAAAATGGTGACGTAACAGTGATGTCATTGTCGCTGTCGTTTAGTGTGACCCCAGCTTAAGGCTAGAGTCACACTGGAGCATGACTCTCACGAGGGCAATTCGAGAATCTTTTAAGACAATTTAAGACAATGCTGAGCTCAGATCTGCGTTTTTAGTCAGCCCCTAAAGTGACTGAGGAAAAAAATCGCAGCATGCTGGGATTGTCTGTGAGTCTCTCATCTCTCACACCCACACAAGTCTATGGGTGCGAGTGAAACATCGGATTACACTCAGATGACATCTGAGTGAAGTGCGATATACGCACAGGCTGACAATGGAGGAGATGGAGAGATTAGTCTCCCTCTCCTCAACAGATGTGATCCGATTGCAATATCGAATCACAGTAGCATGACACTTGCAGCAGAGGTTCTCGTATCGGATGCTATATCCTAATGTGACTCCAGCCTAAAGTGTATGATGGTGTATAAGTGGCAGGCATGTAACTGTTGTGACATTGCAAATGTTTTTGCATCTGACAACCTGCTGTGTATCTCCATTAGAAGATGTCTGTAGTATTATAAGTGTTACCAATATAGTAAGCTGATGAAGATCAAAAATGTGTTTTTAGCAGGAAGGCCGATGTGACATCACAAATGTGTTTTTTTATCAGGTAACAGCTTTGAAACTACAAATGTGTTTCCATTATGCAAATGGTCAAAATCATATTCTAATAGAAGGAAGGTAAGGGGAAAGTGGTGAAAGGCGCAAATGATGGTGAATATACATTGGGAAAAAAAGTATTTGACACCCTGTCGATTTTGCAAGTTTTCCCACCTATAAAGAAAGGAGAGGTCTGTAATTTTTATCGTAGGTTCACTTCAACTCTCACAGACAAGACAAAAAACTTAATCCAGAAATTCACATTATATGATTTTTAAATAATTAATTTGCATTTTATTGCATAAATTAATAATTATTTGATCACCTACCAACCAGCAAGAATTTGTCTCTCCCACACCTGTTATTTTTTCTTTAAAGTGCCCTCATGCTCTGCACTCATTACCTGTATTAATTACACCTATTTGAACTCATTACCTGTATAAAAGACACCTGTTCACACACCCAATACAACACACTCCAACCTCTCCAAAGACCAAAGAGCTGTCTAAGAACACTAGGGAGAAAATTATAGCCTGTACAAGGCTGGGATGAGCTACAGAATAATAGGCAAGCAGCATGGTGAGAAGGCAACAACTGTTGGAGCAATAATAAATAAATGGAAGAAACACAAGATGACTGTCAATTTTACTCGGTTTGGGGCTCCATTCAAGAACTCACCTCATGGAGTAAGGATAATTCTGAGAAAGGTCAAGAATCAGCCCAGAACTACATGGAAGAACCTGGTTAATGACCTGAAGAGAGCTGGGACCACAGTTTCAAAGGTTACCATTAGTAACACACTACGCCATCATGGATTAAAATCCTGCAGGATATGCAAAGTCCTAGTGCTGCTACCAGCACATGTCCAGGTCCTTTTGAAGTTCATCAATGACCATTTGAATGATCCACAGGAGGCATGGAATAAGGTCATGTTGTCAAATAAGGTCAAAATAAAACTTTTTGATATCAATTCCACTCGTCTTTGCAGGAAGAAAAACACTGAGTAGAACCTCAAGACCACTGTCCCAACTGTGAAGTATGGGAGTGAAAACATCATACTTTGCGGGTGCTTTTCTGGAAAGGGGACAGGGCGACTGTAATGTATTGAAGGGAGGATGAATGGTGTCATGTAGCATGATATTAGCCAACAACCTCTTTCCTCTGAAAATTGGTCATTGCTAGGTCTTTCAGTATGACAATAAACCAAAACACACAGCCAGGGCTATGTAAGAAGTATACGTAGGAATGCCTAAGAAGCATTTTAAAGTCTTGGAGATGCCTAGCAAGTGTCCAGACATGAAGCCATTAGAAAATATTTGGAGGGAGCTGAAACTCAATGTTGATCAGTGACAGCCCCGAAACCTGAAAGATCTGGAGAAGATCTGTGTGGAGGAGTGGGCCAAAATCCCTGCTGCAGTGTGTGCAAACTTGGTCAAGAATTAAGGAAACATCTGACCTCTGTAATTGTAAACAAAGGTTTCTGTTCTATTGCATCCACTACTTATTTTATGCAAAAAAAAAAATCATACAAGGTGATTTTTTTGGATTTTTCTTTATTCTGTCACAGTTGAAGTGTACCTATGATAAAAATTACAGACCTCTCCATGTTTTGTAGGTGGTCAAACTTGTAAAATCAACAGTGTATCAAATACTTATTTTCCCCACTGTATCAATGATTGTTTATTTGACAAATTTAATATTAATTCTGCAGAAACAAGAATCAACAGGCTATCCATTCAAAACCCAACAGCTTGGTCACCAGCAAAGGTTGTCTATATAAAATAGCCATGTACATGTAGCCATCCAGCTGAAACCTGCTTGTTGTCAAAATCAGTTCAACATTGAGACTCTATTAATATCTGTCAGTCAAGTAGAGTTTATTATAAAAAAAACGTTGAGGAGGAAGGAGTAGGGACACAGCACTGGTGCCAGAGTAGAAAAAATATTTCCAAGGAGGTATAAAATGTAGAAACTTTCATTCAATCATTTTAAAATTTCAGCGATTCCATAGAAAACATCATGGCTTGACGTGTTTCGGACAGTAAAAGGTATGAGTAAAGTCCTTAATCATAAGCTTATGATTAAGGACTTTACTCATACCTTTTACTGTCCGAAACGCGTCAAGCCATGACGGTTTTTATGGAATCGCTGCAATTTTAAAATGATTGAATAAAAGTTTCTACATTTTATACATCCTTGGAAATATTTTTTCTACTCTGGCATCGGTGCTGTATCCCTACTCTTTCCTCCTCAACGTTCCTACGGACCTGCCTGTCTGGTGGACAACGTGCAGGCCGTCCAAACTGAGAGAGCACATATACGGGTGAGCTGATATTCTCTTTTTCTCCTAATTATAAAAAACACTTTCAAAGAGATAGACAACAATTGGCATCACAAAATAAATTATCAGATAATCGTGCAATGGCACCATGTAGCAGGTAAGTTCTCATTTCTCATTATTTTAGCTTCATCAGCCTCGTTAACATCCAATACATTCTATTTAATGAAGGGCCACATAATGCTTGACTCTCCATACAGAATCACAGAACATAAATAAAGCCCGTGTGTTGTTTATGTGGAGTTAATTCTTCAGTCATTAAGCAACACAATACAAAAATCAGTTAGCATGGAGAAATGAATGTGGAGAGTAGACATCCTGCTTTATAGAAAGAGGCAATAAGCAGAGAGGAATAAAACTTTAAGCTGATTATCGCTGCAACCACACAATGCGCTTTTCCCCATTATTTTAGGATCATTCAGTTACCTGGCTGTATTTCAATGGATCATACAAACTCAGTCTTATGAGACTGGAAAGATTCGCTCCCTTCATTCATGTCTTCTGCTGCCTTCAGGCCCAGCTGAGTTGAATCCATCTCAGGCTCCCCAGCCACAGTGTCTCGTTAGAAAGAAATTAAAAGCCACTCAATTTTGGCTAATATCCCTCTGTAGGCCTTTAACTCCACCTGTGACTAACCCTTTCATAATAGCTCTGGCTTACTGGCTTAGGCAGGGTCTCAATTCATTTGCTATGACAGATATATTTCCAGGATTCTCCCTACCCACTGGCCTCCTCGCCATCAATCCTGCACATCTTCTAATAGCAAATTATGTAAAAGTACAGGATTTTATACTCTTCAAGCCTGGTTAGCTTTTCTGTCATAATGTAAAGGTTGTCCTAATAAAGTTCAATATATATATATAAGAATATACCCTACAGTTCAAAAGTTTGTGGTCACCTAGACAATTTTGTCTTTTCCATGCATAATCATACTTTTATTTATCAAATGAGTTGCATAATGAATAGAAAATACACTCCAGACATTGACTAGGTTAGAAATAATGATTTTTACTTGAAATAATAATTTTCTCCTTCAAACTTTGCTTTCGTTACAGAATGCCCCTTTGCAGCAATTCCTGCTTTTCAGACCTTTGGCATTCTAGCTGTAAATTTGATAAGATAATCTGGAGATATTTCACCCAATGCTTCCAGAAGCCCCTCCCACAAGTTGGATTGGCTTAATGGCCACTTTTGGCGTACGGTCAAGCTGCTCCCACAACAGCTCAATAGGGTTGAGATCTGGTGACTGGGCTGGCCACTACATTACAGATAGAATACCAGCTGCCTGCTTCTTCCCTAAATAGTTCATGCTTAATTTGGAGGTGTGCTTTGGGTCATTTTCCTGTTGTAGGATGAAATTGGCTCAAATCAAGTGCTGTCCACAGGGTATGGCATGGCGTTGCAAAATGGAGTGATAGCCTTCCTTATTCAAAATCCGTTTTACTTTGTACAAATCTCCCACTTTACCAGCACCAAAGCAACCCCAGACCATCAAATTACCTCCACCATGCTGGACAGATGGCGTCAGGCACTCTTCCAGCAACTTTTCAGTAGTTCTGCGTCTCACAAATGTTCTTCTGTGTGATCCAAACACCTCAAACTTCGATTCGTCTGTCCATAACACTGTTTTCCAATCTTCCTCTGTCCAATGTCTGTATTCTTTTTCCCATATTAATCTTTTCCTTTTATTAGCCAGTTTCAGATATGGCTTTTTTTTTGCCACTCTGCCCTGAAGGCCAGCATCCCGGAGTCACCTCTTCACTGTAGACGTTGACACTAGTGTTTTGCGGGTACTATTTAATAAAGCTGCCAGTTGAGGACCTATGAGGCATCTATTTCTCAAACTAGAGACCCTAATGTACTTTTCTTGTTGCTCAGTTGTGTCGCAGGGCCTCCCACTTCTCTTTCTACTCTGGTTAGAGCCTGTTTGTGCTCTCCTCTGAATGGAGTTGTACACACAGTTGTAGGAAATCTTCAGTTTCTTGTCAATTTCTTGCATAGAATATCCTTCATTTCTAAGAATAAGAATAGATTGTCGAGTTTCACATGAAAGTTCTCTTTTTCTGGCCATTTTGAGAGTTTGAGTTTAATGGAACCAACAAATGTAATGCTCCAGATTCTCAACTAGCTCAAAGGAAGGTCAGTTTTATAGCTTCACTAATCAGCAAAACTGTTTTCAGCTGTGCTGTCATACTTGCACAAAACAAGGGATTTCTAAGCAATGCCTTCTAACACAGTTAGCAAACACAATGTACCATTAGAACACTGTAGTGGTGGTTGTTGAAAATGGGCCTCTATACACCTATGTAGATATTGCATTAAAAACCAGACGTTTGAAGCCAGAATAGTAATTTATCACATTAACAATGTATAGAGTGTATATCTGTTTCATTTAATGTTAGCTTCATTGAAAAAAAATGTTCTTTTCTTTTAAAAATAAGGAAATATCTAAGTTACCCTAAACTTTTGAACTGTAGTATATATATATATATATATATATATATATATATATATATATATATATAGTATATCACAAAAGTGAGTACACCCCTCACATTTTTGTAAATATTTGATTATATCTTCTCACGGGACAATGAAATAATAGTAGTCAGTGCACAGCTTGGTTAAAAGTGTAATTTTGGTGTGCCCTCTAAATAACGCAACACACAGGCATTGATATCAAAACCACTGGAAACAAAAGAAAGTACACCCCTAAGTGGAAATGGCCAAATTGTGCCCAAAGAGTCAATACTCTGTGTAGTCACCACTATTTTCAAGCACTGTCTTAACTCTCTTGGGCATGGAGTTCACTAGAGCTTTACAGGAGCCACTGGAATCCTCCAAAATGACATCACAAAGCTGGTGGATTTTAAAGACCTTAAACTTCTCCATCTTCCATTTGAGGATGCCGCACAGATGCTCAATAGGGTTTAATACTGTAGATATGCTTTGTCAGTCCGGCACCTTTATCCTCAGTTTCTTTAGCAAGGCAGTGGTCGTTTTGAAGGTGTGTTTGGGGTTCTTATCATGTTGGAATACTGCCCTGTGGCCAAGTTTGCATGTCACAGTACATGTTGGCATTCATGGTTCCCTCGATGAACTTTAGTTCCCCACTGTAGCTCCCCATAGCTGACAGCACTCATGCAGCCCCAAACATTCCCCACAACCATGCCTGACTGTACACACACCCTCAACACCATCTGAACCAAATAAGTTTATCTTGGTCTCATTAGGTCCCAGCACATGGTTCCAGTAATCTATGTCCTAAGTCTGCTTGTCCTCAGCAAAGTATTTGTGGGCTTTCTGGGACGGCAGCCATGCAGACCAATTTGATGGATTGTGCGGCGTATGTTCTGAGTACTGACAAGCTGACACCCCACCCTTTTAACCTCTGCAGCAATGCTGGCAGTGCTCATACATCTATTTTGAAAAGACAACTTTTGGATATGATGCTCAGAACGTGAATTCAACTTCTTTGGTCATCCATGGTGAGGCCTGTTCTGCGTAGAACCTATCTTGTTTAACCACTGTATGGCCTTGGCCACTATGCTGCTGCTCAGTTTCAAGATTTTGGCAATCTTCCTATAGGCTAGGCCATCTTTATGTAGAACAACAATTCTATTTTTCAGATTATCACAGAATTCTTTTCCATGAGGAGCTTTGTTAAACTTACAGTGATCGGTATGAGAGTGTATGAGTGATAACACCAAATTTACCACCCCTGCTCCCCATTCACATGTGAGACCTTGTAACACTAATGAGTGACATGACACCGGGAGGGAAAATGGATATGTGGGCACAATTTGTCCATTTTTACTTAGGGGTGTACCCCCTTTTTTTGCCAGCAGTTTAGACATTACTGGCTGTGTGTTGAGTTATTTAGAGGGCACACCAAATTTATAGTGTTATACAAGCTGTACACTGAATACTTTACATTGTATCAAAGTATCATATCAGGGTTGTTCCATGAAAATTTATAATACAGTATTTGTATTTACAAAAATGTATAGGGTGTACTAACTTTTGTGATACACTTTATAAATATCCTGTATATATGTATATATATATATATATATATATATATATATATATATAGAGCAACATTTTCAGGAAAGGTCAGGTTTAGTTACTCCACTTGCTTTGTTTTCTTTTAGGAGATCTGAATATTACTTGTGTAATATAATAAATAAGCCGTGAGCACTTAGTTGCTATAGGATATCTCCTGGAGTATGATGACATGTTTTACTAAATAATATTTAAAGAAATAACCTGAGCTGTGATATAAGCTTTAGCACCCGACCTTAGGATATGGAGTCGGCTTACACTTGTCTTGGAAAAGTTTTTTCGTGATCCAATTCACATTATTAGAGAAATCAAATTCCTCTAATCTGGTGCTACAGATTTATAGGACACACTATACAGAATCATAACAAGAGTTCCATAATAATGCACTGAGTTTTCATAATACTGCCATCTATAGTACGTATCATTTCATAAGGAGCCATCGAGAAGTTATTTTTGTTGGCTCACAAATAAATCTGACAGAAAATGATTAGTTCTACGCCTTCTGTATTAATAATATAATTTATTCACTTATATAGCATTATTAATTCCACAGCGCTTCACATAAAGCAGCAACACTGTCCCCATTGTGACTCACAATCTAAATTTCCTATCAACAATGTCTTTGGAGTGTGGGAGGAAACCGGAGGAAATCCACGCAAACACGGGGAGAACATGCAAACTCCTTGCAGATGTTGTCCTTGGTGGGATTTGAACCCAGGACCCCAGTGCTGCAAGACTGCAGTGCTAACCACTGAGCCACCATATACTGCTTCAAGGGAGGAATATCTCCAAATACCTAGCACTTGACTGAAAATGAAGTGGCAACACATGGAGGTTTTGAGTCTCTTCTGTATGCATGAGCCAATTCAGTATTTAGGATTTCTTAATTAAAATGGTCCACTTTGTCTATATTTTAACAAATATGTTGGGAACGTGATTTTGCGGCATTTATTGATATAGACATATTACAGGTTCTCCTCCTGTACTTGTCTCCTGTTATCATAATGGTAGTTGACCTGTCTGTCAGCCTTCTCTTGCTGAAGAACCCTGCATAGAAATGGAGGTCCTACTAACCAAATTATCCTTCATTGCCTAGATTTAGAAGCTTCAATCAATAACTGAACTTTTTGGAATTGGAGGGTTACTGGAATTAATTAAAAAAGGAATAATTCAGAATCAATGAACATTTGAATTTATTTTTGCAAACATATGAATACAGAACACTCACGCCTTCCACCCACTAATATCTCATACATACAATTCCTATAATCTGGCAATCCAAGAATATTAATTCTGCTGTTTACTTCCTAAATATAAGCGCTTCAAAACACAGACTAAAGTTAATTTTGCACATAATAGATGGATTATATATTATTTGTATGAACAGAATGTGACCTTCAATCGATTATCAACTCTCTCTCTCTCTCTCTCTCTCTATATATATATATATATATATATATTTTTTTTTTTATTTATTTATTTTTTTTACATTATATAGTTTTATATATGAATTCGCTGTAATAGGAGCCTTGTGACATAACAGTCCGAACTCTAGTGCTATTGATATTTATATGTGATCACATAAATGGCTATTTGTATATCGGTCCCTTTGCCCCATTATCATGTGTTCTACTCTATTTCCTCTCTAATGACTCTTCTATTCTTCCTGTCACCTTAACACCTTTCCTCTGTATCTGCTCATTTTACTCTCTTTCTGCCTCATTCACCTCTGCTTCTTCTCTGTATCCATCCATTCCATTACATCCCCTCTGTCTTGTCCCTTATAAGCAATAGCATCCACCTTACTAAACTGTTACACTTAATAGGATTATTTCACTGCCCATTATAAATGCAGCACTGCAAATAACACAAAATCTAGGTACCATAAATCAAAGCTTATAGTAAAATATTTTACATCCATCGCGGTCGATGAATTCAATTATTTAAATACAGAAAGATATCATTAAATAAAATGCAACCATTTCTGACATTAGATGCTACCCCTTCACCAATGGCTGCACTTGTGTGTTTGTAGTATATGCAAATCAATGTATTCCTGTGTATGTGGATTTAAATAAAAATCTAAGATCTCAATATGATTTTTTTTTGCCACAATTTAATTTCTGGCCTTGTTTAAATTTGGGGTTAAACACTATGTAATTATCATTTTTGTTCATTTTATGGTGTTTTTCATTTCCTGACATTTTTTTTTAATCTTCTTTCCTTTTATCTCAATTATTAATGCTAAAAGCTAAAACATCACATCAGTAATTTCTGAGTGAGTTTTGCATTGAAATCGGGCCTTATCAACCTCTCCCGGGTACCACAAATTTTACTTTTGCAATTTCACGCCTTTGGTTATTATCAGACTGCTCCATCCCTGCTCCATCTCTCTCTTTCCCTCTCCCTCCTTCCCACCCTCTGGAGAGAGTACTTAAACTTGTTTTCATTCCCTTATTCTTTATTTTTTTTAATGTCCACTCTCTCTGGAACCGGTAATGTTCCTCCTCTTTTTTCTTCTCCCATTTTGTGTTAATTCTCCACCATCTGCCTTAGCATCTGTTAAAAATAAAATTTCCCTCACAATGAAAAGGCCTCCCAGCTTCTTCATTCTAGCCACTGCCCCTCCTCTCCCTTACTGTCCCAGTCCAAGCCTAGTAATCGTAAGTTCTTGCACAATCATTAGGCCACTTTTAACATTAATCCTTTTGCCATGATTCATTAGTTAAAAGCCTCATTATTGGCCATTGGGTAAAATTTCTTGGCTTGGCAATATATTTATTTTTGCCGCATAAAGAATAAATTTAGTTATATATTTCATGATATATATTTTTATATATATATACATATAATACACTATGGATTTTAGCAAAAGGCTAATTTCTTGCAAATTGTAAATGTCTAAAAAAATAAAAAAAAAACAGATTTTTTTTCAGAATATATTTCACAATAAGGTTTATTTTAATTCTGATATATAATTTCATGCATCGGTGATTTTAATGCAGCCAAAGGCATTTAGCAATATGGTTTGCAGTTGAATGTAATTTTGTTTCAAATCTGAAGAGTGATGATGTCATCAATTCTACCATGATGTCAAGAAAAATAATCTTTAAATGTCTATGACTTTAATATTACTGTATTTAATTATTTAATACAATTTAAGCAATTTAGTTTGTTTAAATTATCAAGAAAAAGAACAAATATAACTTTTTCATATCCACTTGCTTATATTTACAGAAATATTTGATGTCTTATTTAGGATATCTTTATAATGTCCAAAATATATCACATTGATCCAAATATTATGGGGTAATCTTAAAAAATATGGTATTTTTTGAAAGTCTAGGTATATAGCATACACCTATGTCCTAGTATAAAATGATTGATGGTTGCCTGATTTGGGGGTACACAATTTTTCTTACTTACATTATTGATAATTATATATTGCACTTTCAAATATGAATGTGCTAACAGTATATACAACCTACACTAGTAAAAATGTAACCTAAAATTGCAATAGTATTAATGTTAATGACATAAATGAAGACTATAGTGCCCAAAGATTTGCTTATATAAACTATTTTTTGTAAAATGTCTTAAAATTACTTTGTGCATTGACTGATTCATTAAGTCTCATATAAAAGGAGTTTATTCTTTTTGCCTTATATAACTTGAGTTCATGAGAAGAACCAATACAAGTTTATTTCTTTATTGTTGTTATGATACACCTGCCCCGAAAGAACTCACCATGACACCACCAAATTGAAATCTTGTATATTAAGATCTACTATTATGAATTCCATTAATTAAAACAGAAATAATAATTGTAAAGCCAAAATCAAAGAGAATGAGTTAGAATGGCTCTTAGGTTGGTTGTTTAGTTGAAACAACCCTTTTCTAGCTTCTAGGGGAGCATTTTGCTGTGATAAAAATGGAGGTCCTATGAACCAAAATATCTTTTATTGCGTAGATTTAGAAGCCCCAACCAATAACTGAACTTTTGGGGTTAAATGGTTGCTGGAAGCCATGAAAAAAAGCAAGTAAATCAAAATCAATGAACTTTTTAATACATTTTTGAAACATATGAATAAAAAAACGCTCACTCCTTCGTCCACTAATATCTCATAAATACAATTCCTATACTCTGGCAGCCCAAGAGTTTCTATTTTGCTATTTATTTCTACTATATAAGTGCTTCAAAAGACAGTCTACAGTTAATAACTCACATAATTTCTCTCAGGAAAAGATATTTAAGATTTCTATTATTATATTTAATTTTGAAGCTGAATGGTATCTTTTATTAGTGGCAAAAAAATAAAAATAAAAAGCATGTAAGAACTTAAAAAATAATTTAATGGGATATGGTCAATCTGGCCCATCTGTATACATCATACCAGTAGATCATCTACTCTACCATCATACCAGTAGATCCATTATATAACCATCATACAGGTAGAGCCTCTACTCTACCATCGTACCGGGAGATCCTCTACTCAACCATAATACCAGATGATTCTCTACTCAGTAGATCCTTTACTCTACCATCCTACCAGTAAATCCTATACTCTACTATAATACTGATAGATTCTGTACTCTACCATCATACTGGTGGATCCTCTACTCAACCATCAAACCAGAAAATCCTCTACTCTACCATCATACCAGTAAATCCTCTGCTTTACTGTCATATCAGTAGATCATTTACTATCATACCAGTAGATCCTCTACTCAACCATCATACCATTAGATCCTGTAGTCTTCCATCATACCTGTAGATACTGTATACTCTACCATCATACAGGTAGATTCTCCACTCTATCATCATACTTTTTTCGTCACAGTAATGGGATCCAAAGGTCCAGCAGAAAACAAGTCAATGTAATGCCTATTATAAGTTAATAATGAGACTTGTATGTGCAATGATATGAAAATAACAGACTGATGCTGGACCAAAGGGACCTCTGTCTGAGACTGCTTTGGGTTTACATATTTACATTGAACTATTTCTTCACTAGTATCATATCCAGATAACATCCAGGTAAGTTTCCATCCTACTAGACTTTAGCCATATTAATATCTATAACCAATATGCCATTAACTGGGATCCCATTGAAAAAATGGTTGGATAATGATTACTTCTCATTTTTCCTATTATTTTTACCACGGTACACATAAAAATGAACCAACATTCTTGGTTAGACCATAATACGAATTGTTGTATTACCAATAACTACCAAATAAATTCTTCTACATTTGACTCTTCAGAATTTGCCATCTGCCGTTCCTACTCCTCATATAATGCACAAAACTCTCCAAACATGCCATGTCTTAACAGTTTAATCTATCTACTGTGGTGGAAATTGTCTGTTAAGGAAGGTTTTCATTTCTGTATAAATTTTTGCTGCACGGATTTATGAGGATTTCGCTTGTGTATTTCCTTATTGCTTGGGCTCATGCTGCTTTGCATTGCTAGACAAGTTTTTGCCTTATTGACTTTTATTTTTCAATCAATGCATTTATGTTACAGGCAGATCTGAGGAAATACAGAACAGCGAGATGTGCAGTTTCAATGATTTGTCTTATATGAAGGATAGCTAATTGGCGTGAATGGATGGTGACGGCTAATGAAGCAGCACACTTTAGGTTGTAAACTTTCCTGACAGGTGTTTGTGGTAGTGTTTGCATGTGTGCGCTGTGATGAACATATGTGCCGGGGTCAAGCCAGGGTTAGTGATGTAAGGTGAAAGGTGACAAGTGTATAGAATAGGATAAACTATAAGGGAAGCAACTCCTTCCTGTCCTTGTATCCTGCCCGGCTGCTCTGGTAATATCCACATTCAAGATTAGAAGGACTGAGAATTTCTCCACAGACAAAGCTCCTAACTGACTTTGATAGTAAAATAAAAGGACCTCTCCAGCCTCTGTCTGCTTGTGTGCTCAGTAGCCTCTCCATTACTTTCCTCTCCTCTTTGAGCCTTTCCGACAAAACTGCGGCTTGCTGCAGTGCCCATCACCGGGCAGCCACCTAAACAATGCCCCATAGAGCTTACAGGCATTCTTCAGGAGTCTCGTGGTTGCTGAGGAGAGGAGTGGGACCCTTGTCACTACAAACACCATCTCACTACCTCAGGCGCTTTTCTCCTTCCTCATGTTTGACAGACACTGAGCCACAATAATCTCTCCGTCTTCCCCAAGGGGGTCAACAGCATTTGTGAAACAGATTTTTACAAACCGATTTGACCCTTTCAAGCCCTTTCTATTCCCCCCACCCCCCCTCTTCTTTCATCCCAGATCACTGGCTGTATCAGTGTCACATAATTAAATCAGCCTTCTTATTTTTCTCTGCTTCCTGCTAATTGTTTGCTCACAGCCAGGATTAGAAAGAAGGGAAATGGCAATGATGGACGTGTAGAAAATGTGTCAGCAATGATGTCATTTGGAGGCTAAAAGTTTGATTACAAAGTAAAAATGGAACTTGTCTTCTATGTGTTATATAAAAGCCATAATGTAATTATACGGATACAATTCGTAGAATACAAAGGAAGTGTAACAAATGAAAACCAAATATTAAGATATGATTATAAGTTCCTAGGAAAGGATTCTAGAGTACAATAATAATGATTATTAACTATAAAAGAAATAAGAAAATCTACAATAATAATGTAATAAATTATTATTATTATTATTATTATTATTATTAATAATAATAATACAATTTTAACAGAAATATTTTTAAAAAAATACATGATAACAGATGTGCGGATCTGGCAATATTTTAATTCTCCAAATTGTCCATATTTCCGCAGGAAATTTGATTCTTTGCAAATTGAATGTTCGTTATTATGCTCTTAGGTATGGGACGGTTTTGCGCGACTGAGCGTAAGGTCATGATGTCACACATGCGCAGAAATGTCCTGGAACTCATCAGAGCAGTTTGGAGAATTCAGCTCTCAGAGCCAGTGCGCGAACATGCGCGAGTGACCAAGCAGGGGATTGTTCAAAGCAAAGTGGGTGGAGAGGTAAAGTGAGTATATGTTTTTTTTATTTTTTAACCTTTTGATGGCCTTTTATGGTTCAGAAAAATGATGGTCAACTATCTGCCATTTTGTTGAAGTGAGTCACAGAACAATCCGCATTTTGATGAATGCAGATTTTTGTAATATTTGAGTACAATTCAATTCCACTGTAATATATTCACTAATCCTTGACCAATATTGATATTGTTAAGTAAAGTTAATTAGTATTACTCTATAGTTTGTTCCTTCTCGCTTCCTTGAAATATTTTTGACTCTTCATCCACTCTGTACCTCATCCTACATCCTTATACAGTGATACTTTGGTTTTTGTTGACGTCGGTTATGATTAGTTTTGGATTTTGTCGATTTTTAACTCTGAAAATTTGATTCAGTTTTTGTTGGTAGCCTCATATTTTGTTGGTTTTCTTTGGCATCCCCACACAACTGTGCTGCTAATTTTGCAACCACAAAGGGCGATCCACACATTCTCCTGCTGTGTGTGGCACTGTGTGAGTATTACCCCTCGTATCAGTTTCCAAATGTATGTAACACATGTAAGATAAAATGTATTTATTCTTTACATTATTCTTTTATATTAATTTTATATTAATTTCTTACTGTTTTTAGTTTTAAACACTATCGTTATTCTTTATAAAATGTGTTTTTTTTGTATGTATTTTGGAGTGTCTAAAACAAATTTAATTGGATTTACAATGATTCCTATGGGAATAATTGCCTCAGTTTTCATTGGTTTCGGATTTCCCGATTATTATTTTCCTACGGATTATCAACGAAAACTAAGGTATCACTTTATCTCGAATGACACATTAAAACTAAGGTCACGTAATACAGAGCTCTCGGACAAGCACTATGTCAAAGTTTCTGTTGGATCCTCGAAAAAGTCCTTTTTGATTGGAACTTCAATAGAGTTCGGATGGATCCATTCACTTGAATGAAGGCGACAGAGTCACTCTAAACGCTTTATGGCCTCTGTCACGGTAATATTCATATTTTGCAGACACAAACAAAAACGTTGCAAATGAATACAACATACTGTATGCATAAACCTACAAACTTTCTAAGTATGAACCATAAAATAGGATATAACTGTGAGCAAACTAAACAAATACAGTTGTGCTATGCTTATATAAACTATACAATAGACGTAGAATAGAACTAGCAGGAATGTAGATATTTTTACATATATTGCTGATTTCAGGTTACCATGTATTACTATTAGAGATGAGCGAACCCAAACTTTAAAGTCCGATGAATGTTCCAAAAATAGACTTTACATAAAAGTCAGTGTTCAGGTTTGGCGTTTGAGTGCTTTACGTGTGCCAATCATCGCTGTGCTCGGGTACGCTGTGTGCTCGGACAAGTGTGAGCCACTTGTAGTGTTTGAATGGGTTGCAATTGGGGTAAAATCAGTGTTACCGGATGTGGTGTATGCAAAAAAAAAATAAAAAAAACCTCCCTCCACCGAAAGTGTTCTGTTTCTGGCTGGCTGTATATGGGTGCAGAACTACCCAATCAGTGACTTCAGGACATTGATTTCACGTCAACTCCAGGTCCCAAACCGAACGTTACGTAAAGTCTGACTGAACCGTCAGAATGCAAACGTCCACCGATGCGCTCATCTTTAATTACTACATTTTTCTTAGTGCAACAAAGGGAAAGGTTAATGAACTAACCACTAGTGATGAGTGAGCACTACCATGCTCGGGTGCTCGATACTCATAAGAGCATTTGGATGGGCGCGATTTGAGCACCCGTGTATAATGGATGTCAATGGGGTACTCGAGCATTTTTATGTGAAATCTTCCAGAAAAGTGCTCAAGTCTCCATTGACTTCCATTATACTCAAATGTTACGAGTGCCGAGCACCTGAGCATGGTAGTACTCACTCATTACTACTAACCACGTGATATATTTTGTCTCCGTATATATCTGTCTGGGCTCTGTGAAAACTACTGACCTGCAGTAAACTTGTAAAAATGTAAGGGAATACGTGATCACTTATGCTGTCTATGTTTTTCTTATAATTTTGTCAAATTGAATACACATATGTAGAAACAAAATATAGACATTAGCATTGTCAGATTCCTTTTATTTCCAGAATACGTCAATAAAAGTAGCGCTATCAAGATAGGTTTTTCACTGGACACCATATAGCATCCATGATGGACTTGATAAGCATTATTTTTTATAGTTATTTTTGCATAATATTAATCACACATTGGGCAACTGATAAATAAAATGGCAGCAGATCTGTTTTCCTTTTTAATATACAAGATAAATAATTAATTCTACAACAGATCGTACTCCCCCCACATATATTATTTGGACATTTTTACAGAATTAAATATTTATTAAAGAGCTGGAGCATAATATTGTTATTTTATGTGTGAGGGCGAGTTATTTTTTAAATAAAAAAGTACACCCACTCTAAAAAGCATGAGCTCAATGTCAGACGGTCATGACTTGACACTTCTAATGATGATAACATATGAGAATATACATTTTAATTTGCAGATTTGGAAGGTTTCGTAAACCTCATCGACTCTGACCACCTTTAGGAATGTTTTTTTCTCTGTTCCACTGCACAGTATTTAACTTGCAGCTATTGATTTCCCTAAATAACTCCTCTACCAGTGTTTGCCGTCCCCTGGATTTATCCTCTCACCTCCTGACGTTTATAGCTTGGAATGTCCATTCTGTGCACATTTTCCTTTTTCAGCAGCTCCAAGTGTCTTTAATTGTACATATTTTAACATAAAATCAATATTACAATTCCCCCAATTTATAACACCATACAAATGAGTGAACAGATTAGTATTTCTCTAGCAATAACACAAGGATGTTTTTGGAGCCGTTTTATGACTCTTTAATGATATAGATCTTTTCAATCCATAGTGTAAATTAATAGGTCATTAACTAGCATTAACACACATTTATATATAATGGTGATATTGCTTATGTGTTGTTAAATTTAACTTACTCTTCTCTTCTGTTTAGTTCAGGGAGAAAATAGTTTGCTGAGCTCTGTCCGTGGTGCTGAACTGGATGAACGGAAAAAAGCAAGAACTCTCGCACCAAATGTCAAAAAACACCAAAAAGTTAAGGAATCAAAGAAAATGAATTGTATGGTAAAAGTATACACATCAGATATTCTTCATTGATTATTGATAGTTTAATAGCATGTAGAAATAATGAACATATTGTCTGGAAATATACATTTTTTTAGAATGCAATGTTTTAGGGAAAACACTAATATTTTACTATGTCAATATTTGATTTTTGTCCATATTTTGGGTACCCAATGCACAAATATAATAAATACTCAATGCTTCCATTCAAAACAATATGGCCAAACAAAAGAGGAAGGATTGCTAGCAGTATGATTGCAAAGGCGAGTCTGCAGCAGCCGATCACACTGCTAACAATCCTTCCTCTTTAGTTTGACTAAATTTCCCTCCACACCTGTGGGTGAGGTTAGCAGTCAGATCTGCAGCAGATCCATTGGAGAAGCTTCAACAGCTGACACAGCTCAACTCAGAGACCGCTATCCACCCAAAGGTCTACATGGTACCGATGGCAGATACAACTGAATCAGTGGGATCGTAGTGGTTTTCCTTCTCACCGCTGGGGCTCATGAAGAGTCACTACATTTACAGTCCGCACTCTTACGCTAATTATTGGAGATGTGTGGGGGTGCGCAACCTCCGAAGGTGAGTGCAATTACCCTCCATCCCGCAACATGATCTAGTTTCTACTATGTACACACAGGAGTGATCCTTTCTGTTTCTTTATTCTCATAAATTCAAAACAATATGACACAATGGAATACATCATTTTCTTTGCACAATTGTTGCTCTTGCCAATATGGTGACTAGCTAGTGTATGAACACCCTGCAAAAGGAAAGTCCAAGTCCAACTGGTCAACAGGTTCCAAATTTAGTTCAATTAGGTTGTGTTCACACTAGCAAGATGGGTCGTTGTAATCATAACAGAGTCCCAATAACTACGATAAATCCACTATAAGAACCTTAGCAGATCTCATAGACTAGTACAAGTCAAGTAATGAAAAGACAGGTGGCGTGGTACAGATTGACCCAAAATGGTTAAAATTAGCACTTTACTTCAAACATTTAAAATCCATACAAGAGTGGGAAATGGATTATCAATTGATTTCAAGCACTAAATATTTTCTTCATTATGATTAAAAATACATTTAGCACTTGAAACACGTTGCTTTAACCAAGCTGGACAATCTCACCTTTACTCCCGGTTCTCCAAAAACTGAAGTTGGAAACATAGGTGACCTGGGGATCTCCTTTTTCACTCCTAGTCAATTACATGCAAGCGAGTTTTAATTTGTTAAGTAAATCTTAGTGGAACACGCTTTCTAAAAACTGCAACAGTATCATTTTCTTTTCAATAAGAATCAGTTGTAATTGTATGCATGTAGCTATACAGTTGAATATACGTATCTGAGGCACAACTTTTGAAAGATATTTCAACTATTTTCACCAAACATACCGCCTAAATTATTTGTGAATCTAGATTAACGCACAATACCTGTTGTCTGCTGTCACTATTTAGTACATCACCAGGGACTTACTATGATGCCGTCATGAATTAGTGGGAACTTTGGGAAGGGTTAAATGTAAAAAAGACTTTGAGGCTGTATGTGGTTTAGAGCTTTGGGTATTATACTCTTGGTAATAACTTTGAGACTCAGAAAAGTTAGAATAAGTGAGTTCTTGTCTTTCTAATTACCTGAGTTTATTAAAAAGAGTACATACGTTAGATGTTCATTTATGCATTTATATCACTTTTTAAGCCTTGATTCTTTACTTTTTGACTTTATGCCATATGCATTTATTTATATATTTTTAATTTTTTTAATAAACATAAAAAAAATTGAAATTTGAAATTCTGGCATGTGTTACAGCTTAACAGAGTCAGAGTAGTACGGTAAGCAACTTGTGTGATTTGTGCAAACCATAAGCTGGCATAAAGCCAATTCCTGCCCATGTGATATCTTATTATGCCATAGTGACATCTTGGAAGGATCACCCCCCACATTGAACATATGCCATAGTGACATCTTAGAAGGATCACCCCCACCAGGCTCGGACTGGCCCACAGGGGAACAGGTGAATCCCCGGGTGGGTCCACACCAACCCATATGAACAGTGCTTAACCCAATAGTCTTGATTCTCTATCTACAAAGACAACATATCATCATTTATTTACCAAACTACCCAAAGTATTATTATATGTAGGCATAGGTAGATTCCTGAATGAAAGTAATGTAATACAGTGAGACCTCAGAGTTCATGTTACTGGTGGGTCCTTGTCATCGTCCAACACTGCCCCCACAATCAACATAGGGCATAGTGACTTCTTTAAGAGAATTCCTACCCACCATTGTACCACTAACAATGAACAATGGCACATACTACTAACTGTCATGTTAGAACATGTTTCTCCTACAGTGGCCTATAAAGCCGACCAACAATGGGTTTCAAGAAGTATCAGACAATAAAAAAGGGTTTTATTCAGGAGACTATTTGTCTGATCATTTATTTTGCAGGTAGCCATCTAGTCTGTCTCAGGCATTCCTGCCTCACTGAGAACATTCAATAATTTTTCAACTGGCTAACATGGTACCAAAACCTTTTCACTTGCAAAAAAGGGTACCCTATTTGTTGATGGTTTCCAAAGTACAGTAGACATTTTCTTTGAACAATGAACTCAACAAAAACAATAAATATGTATGACAGTATATTACAGAATTGTGAAATTGTACATTATCTGCCTGTAAACCTGATGTTAGTCAAAGGTGAAGCTTCACTTAGGAGTAATCAGTCTGCACATTTGTCTGTGTAGATACAAACAGCATAAGGTGTCCATAATGGTAAATTCCCTACACGCCTCCACATGATTTAGTGATTTAAAACCCATTGAGTAGCTCTTGGTGAAGTCAAGAAATTCTTCTTCTAAGCATTTGCCCTTCATGATAGAAAATGGAAGGTGCTTTAATTGAAAGAACTGAGGCTTCTGAACTCAGTAACAGGCTAATGGGAAAGGTAGGATTGATGACAGTTCTCTGTTAATATATTAGTGTAGGTCTAATTCTAGCAGTATGGGATAACTAACCCCTGCAATGGCCTTTCTTGCTTTATTAGCAAATGTTCTGTTCTCATGAAAAGAAATCAATCCCTACACAGGAGTTGCAGGTGTGCTGCAATTACTTGGTTAAAATGCTGAATCCAAGACAGAGAATGAATAAGACTGGCGACACATTATCTAATCTGTGTATCTAATGGTAACACCAGAACTGTTGGGAGGAGGGCATGTCTGGGAAGGTTCATCTGCAGTCAAGAGTCTCAGCAGGTAACCCATAATGGGATTTTTTTGTTTATGTGATATATCCAGTCCATTGTAGTTTATTATGAGAATCTTTCCAGATATGGTCTTGCCAATCTAGTAGTTTCTATCTACAGCTTAGTAATTAAACTTTTAATGGGTTATTGGAATTTTATTGTGAAATGTACAGTATGGAGTGTCTCTGTACAGTATCACATTGGCAAACATCTAGTAATAAATAGTATGTTCATCAAAACTATAAGAGGTTATACATTATAAATAGAAATGTTCGAATGTAAGGTTTGGTGTTCGTACCAAACACAGACTTTAAAAAAAAAAATTCAGGTCCTTTGTGTGTGCAAACCACTCACGTGAGCATTGCTGTGCTCGGGTATGCTTGGTGCTCAACCCAGTGTGAGCCGCTTGCAAGTTTTTGATTGGTTTGCACTGGGGTAACAAGGGTGGGTATGTAGTGTGCCCCAAACAAACAAGTAAAAAAATGGAAAAACCCTGTCCACCCACCTGCCCTGTTCTGTCTATGGCTGGCTGTATGTGGGCGGAGTCCCAAACTGCCCAACTAGTGACTTCTACTGGGGTTCAGGTCAAGCCCTTGTCACAAAAAAAAACGTATCTACGAGCTGAACCCGTCGAACCGAACTTCCATGGGTCCGCTCACCTCTATTGGAATTAAGAAAAAAACACAGAGAAAGGAGTAGACAAAGAATGATAGGGATTTTTTTTTATTGAAGTTTATTAGAAAGGTACTTAGGTTGAGTTTATTTACTGTTACATTTTCTGTTTAAAAGTAGAATTTGTTAAATTTGAGGGATTTACCACTTTACGTTATTTTTTTGTAATGGTCTAGCTATTACGTTCAGTCATATTAAATTCAGTTACATTTCAGACAACCCCTTTAATCATTCAGCTTAGTGGGGCCTGGTTTCTACTTCAGCAAAGCCGCCAAGCTGTAGCCAAAACATAGGGATTGAAGCAGCAATGGACAACTGACACACAACCGGGAGAGGGTGAGTATTTTTTGTCTTTGTTATCTTACATTACAGGAATCATTTAGAGACTAGTGATGAGTGAGCACTACCATGCTCGAGTGCTCAGTACTCGTTAAGACAGAGCAGTCGGGTGTCTGGATGGTCGCGAGTTGAGTAATCGAGCATAGTGGAAGTCAATGGGGGACTTGAGCATTTTTTCCAGGAAATCTTCAAGAAAAATGCTCAAGTCCCCCGTTAACTTCCATTATACTTTGTACTCGAGGTGCGTCCATCCAAACACCCAAATGCTCTCAACGAGTACCGAGCATCCGAGCATGGTAGTGCTTGCTCATCCCTATTGGGGACCATTTTTCTAAAAGTAGAAAACCCCTTTAAGTAGTGCCATAATAAAAAAAAACACTGAGACATTAGAAATGAATTTCAGACTGGTAACTTGCCGTTAGTTGATTTAAACATCCAAATAATTATTTTTGACCCTAATAGCACATTATGAATCCAAGGGCAAAAATTAAATCAGTTACATATCTCCACCAAGAAAGAAATAACTGTCAATGAAAAAAATGAATCTATTCAGTATAATATTTCACCAGTAAATTGTTTCTCATCGTTTTTCTTTTTTAAATATTTTTTCTTACTTAAGTTTAGCACATAAAATACCTAGAATCACGAGTGGAAGGCGGAGATGTATTTACGTTTAGACATTCCGTATTTCATTATATATTACCATAGTAAATTGGACTTAAATGAGTCTTTAAGAAAAATAAATCAAAGAGATAATAGTACCATCTTTTTATCTCATTTGTTCCCATACAATTAGGAGTTTTACTGCCCTGTTGTGACAGGTGACTGTGTTTGACCTTTGCCGCTTGGTTGGCTGACTGGTGCTGAAACTAATGAAGACCCTTTAATGGATTGGATTCTCTCTTTCTCTCAGTACTAGGTGAAGACTGAATGGTGCTGCAGTGCACGGAGTCCATAGAAGATCCTTCAATTAAACCTGAAGTCTATTAGCCAAGAAATATTGGGTAGGTTGAGAGTTAGAAATGATTTAGCCATAAAGCCTTCTAGGTGATTCGTTAAAATTAAAATCCTCTTGTTACTTATTAGGCTGCGGAAGCAGACAATGATTTTTGACCACATTAAACTATCGGGTGGAAGTTTATTCACTGTCACATTTGTTGTTTAAAAGGAGAATTTGTTAAATTTGAGGGGTTTACGACTTTACGTTAATTTTTTGTAATGGTCTGGCTATTACTTTTAAGCAATTTGGAAATTGCATTGTTTTGTTATCTGCCTGGTATACACTGTTTATAAAGCTTCATAGCTTCAATAGAAGTGCCCAAACTAGACCTGAATAGGAAAAAAAGTTAAAACGCTAAGCAAAACCAACAAAACTGTTAGAGATTGGTACAAAATGTCCAGTATGAATAAGGAAGAAGGGAGATAAAAAGGTAATATGCCTTCCACCAGAGTACACAGAGTTTGTATTTGGTAATCCACTACAAAGCATAATACTGCCCTTTAAAGGGGTTGCCCACTATTTGGACAACCCTTCTTATACCCCATATTTGGCTCCATTAAAATAAAAAAGCTACTCAACTCCCATGCCGGTGTTGGCACTTGCGTTTGGGGGCCATGATTGGGTATGGGGCTCATGTTATGTAACAACCTTACCTCACATGAGCCCCAGGGGAGCTCACAATTGTCTTTTTGCCAGGTGAGCAGCTATTAAATATCCCAACTAATGTAGTCAAGTAAGCTGCTGTGAAGAATCAGAGCAGTTTAGTCAAAAGTGATCAAATGATTGCAGAGGTCATCTCGTTGAGGAAGTCAACGAGAGCATCTTCTACCTTGGGTGCTGTGTGTAGGATGGCAGCAAGAATGTCTCTGCTTGGGCCAGGTGTTTAGATACAGTCAAGACAGTACATTAAAGGTGTTATCCACTACTGAAGAACATCTTCTTAATTGCTTAAGTGTCCCACTTAACATAAATGAACACATACTTACCTCCCAGACTGGCACAGGTCCTACGATATCGACAGTGCAATTTCCAGTGGTCACATGAAAATACTATATCACAGGACTGCTGCAGCCATCACTTTAGAAAGCAGCAAACCAGCTCCTCATGTTGGTCTAAGTATCCATGCTTATAGATGGAGCAGCAACAAGAGCCCACTGTATATGATATCAAATGCATTATGGCAATAAAACTCACAGCTATGCTGAGATAAAGTTCACAAAGCTTTATTATATTATTGTCGCGGGCGAGGAGGACGCCGTCGATGCTGTGCTCTCGCTGGCGCTTGGGTCCGGCGCTGCTGCGATGGCTGCTTGGTGGCTCGAGCGGTGGGCCGGATCCGGGGACTCGAGCGGCGCTCCTCGCCCGTGAGTGAAAGGGATGGTTTGGTTTGTGGGTGTAGTCCGTGACGCCACCCATGGGTTGCGGTGAGGTTGGGCACCACCGCTGCTGGTGACGGGGATCCCGGGAGCGATGGTAGGGAGCAGCTGGGATGTTGTTCTCCCCCTCCGTGGGTAGGGGTTGGTGGTCCCGGGGCCCGGTGAGGTGACGGGGAGGCAGGGTTGGTGAGATACAGGGTCGCGGGGACAGCACAGCGCGGTGCCGGATGGCACTGGTGTACTCACTCAGCAACAGATGCACGCAAAGTCTCTGGTAAACCAAACGGCTGGATGGACGGGTCCCGCAGCCGGCTGCTGTGGCTTCTCCCGGACAGTTGGCGGTGGCTGCCTTTCCCTGCACCTTTGTGTATGTTCAGTCCCGATGGCTTCCCAACGGTAACCTGCTCGCCAGCGTGTATATGTGCCAGAGGAGCCCTTTTGCCCTCAGGCTCTGGCCCTTGGAACTCTCGCTGTGGCGGTAGCTGTATTTCCTTCTGCTGGTCGGACGGTTGCCTTCTATCGGGCCTTGGCTGTTAGGAAACCCCTGGGGTTCCAGTCACTGACGGATTTGACCTCTTAACGGCGACTCCAAGCCTGGTCGGGGTCCGCAGGCCCTGCCGGTGTGTGCTGGCTTCACTTCGCTCCCCGGTTCAGTATCGGTGGGCCACCGCCCGTCCCCGGTCCTACGGTTCCGCGTTGATCTGCCTCTCCTGCAGATGGCCACCACCGTCTGCCAACCTTGCTCTTAGTGCCCGGGCCACACACCTGGACACGGTCAGTTTACTCCTCTCTCTTGCACTTCCCTAACTGATCTGCCTTCCTTTTTCCGCCTCTAGGACTGTGAACTCCTCAGTGGGTGGGGCCAACCGCCTGGCTCCATCCCACCTGGTGTGGACATCAGCCCCTGGAGGGAGGCAACAAGGATTTTGTGTCTGGCTGATGTGCCTGTCTCGGGGTGGGGGTGTGTGTTGCAGTACCTGTGATGACCTGGCTAGTCCACGGCGCCACATTTCCCCTTGGTTAAATGCAGACCGTCCGCGGGCTGCCCGTCCATCACCGTTTTTTTTCTTTTCAACTGTAAAGATATAAAAACAAGAACACGGTATGCTTTTCAAATCTTCCCTTACGGGAGGCATGTCACTTGAACGTTGCAAAACACATATATATATATACATTTTTAATAATAACGGACGGACGGCTTCCGCTCTCCCACCCAAGCAACCTAGCCCTGATGCTGCCCCTAAGAAGTGGGCAGCACCCCTTGACCCCAGTCCTGATCCAGGCTGCCCGAGCGGGAACGGGTACGGTGCCTCGCACCCGGCTGTCACTTCAGGAGACCCCACATCCATGGGGGACCCCTGACCCCCGGAGGATGGCCACCGGTCCTGGTGGTGGCCGGGCCCCAGCCTGCTCTGCTGCGGGCCCTTCCTCCAATCTGCCTCTCTGGAGGCGGCAACGGAAAACATTCCTCCAACTTATTTACAATCCCACCAGTTCGTGGGTGCCCTACAAGTTCTCAGGCATGTCCATGAAGAGTTCCTCAAGCCAACGGTAACAAAGGGTCCCTGCGGGGACAATTTGCCGGCAACGGCCGGGTCAATCACGGTGTCAATCAAGTTATTTACTCGGTTTGATTTACTTTCAGTCATTTACTTAACAGGGTAACGGTACTGGTGGTCCCAATGGGGACAACAGTGCAACGGAGGGACTGCGCTGCCTCACTTCAGGTCCACACTGCAAGACGGGGGAGGGGACTGGGCCGGTACCTGGGCCTCCTGGCCTCCTCTCACTTTGGCATCAAGGGCATGCCAGCCCCTCTCTCCACAGTGCCTTGTGTAAGTTACAAGATCACCTGGGAGCAAGTCACGGCCCGGGTGGCCCATTGGTAGATGGGCGTTGACATCCCGGCGGGCCACGAATACCTCGGCCTCCAGGCCCGGCTCATAAATAAATCTATACCCCCGGTGGTGGTCGAATCTTTGCACCTGCCCCTCATATATCGGGCCCCGTACCCAGAAGGTGGCTCTGCGGAGGTTCTCTTTTTCTTGGATAGTGCTTTCTTGGATAGTGCGGGCTACCATCTCAGCCTTCCGCTTCTCCCTTTCCGCGATTTCTCGGCCCAGCGGGGTCGGTTCCCTGTCCCAGTAAGGGCAGCTGCTTGCCCCTGCGCACGGGTCGGGCCCCGCGGGCCTTCCACTACACTGCCCACAACTGGCGCCCTCTGTGGAAGGTCCCGCGGTGACATGGCCTGGGGTGCTGCCTCGCAGTGACGACCCGGCACAGCCTCAGCCGAGGCGTGGAGTGTGGGCACAGGGGTCCTTTCCCGCTGGACCTCCGCCTCCTCCTGGATGGGACGGATCACCGGAGCCGGGACGGTACTGGGTGCGGTCACTTCCGGTGCCGACGGTTTGTTCTCGCAGACCGGCGCTGCCCTCGGGAGCTTCCAGGGGAGCAGTTCGGGTCGTCTGCGGACTTCATCTGCAGGCTGGTCCGCTCGGGCGGACGGGCAGGGTTCCGCTATCGGTAGTAGGGGTAGCGGGCCTAGTGGCGGGGCGGTAGCAGTCAACACAGGTAGCGGGGGAGGTAGCAGGGTGAGCGGGCCCCTCAGCTGCATTGACCGATCCTGTAGGGACACAGGGGCGTGGGTTGCTTACTCGCTCCTCCAAGTCTTCCTCCACCTCGCGTCTCCGTATGGCCGCCACCAGGTCCGCCATGTCGGCCTCCCACTCCTCCAAGAGGAGCTGCACTTTGACCTGCAGACGGCTGCTCAGATGGACGGTCCGGATTTCCACCCACACTGCGGTGCCGGGCGCGGGCTCGGGGACTGCGGGGCTACCGGATGGACAGTGCATGGTGGCAGCGGTATCTTTCAGGAACCAAATGGCGGCAGAGTCCTGGCGTCCCTGCCTTTATGACCTCGGTTTACATACGGCCGGACGCCATCCATCCCCCCTTGGTCTTTTCTCAGCACCTCCTCTTCAGGGGCGGGGCTTCGGCTTTCGCGCCTCCACTGCTCGAGAAGACGCTCGAGCGGGAAAATCTACGTGCCCAAGATGGCGGATTCTGAAATTTTTCAGCCGGACACCGCCGGCGGGGCACAAGGCACACTTCTACCAGCCGGCAGAATAGTAAGATCCTGTTCGTGATGCCAAGTTGTCGCGGGCGGGGAGGATGCTCGGTGGCTCGAGCGGTGGGCCGGATCCGGGGACTCGAGTGGCGCTCCTCGCCCGTGAGTGAATAGGAAGGTTTGGTTGGGGGGTGTAGTCCGTGACGCCACCCACGGGTTGTGGTGAGGTTGGGCACCACCGCTGCTGGTGACGGGGATCCCGGGAGCGATGTTAGGGAGCAGCTGGGATGTTGGCAGCGGCTGCCTTTCCATGCACCTTTGTGTATGTTCGGTCCCGATGGCTTCCCAACGGTAACCCGCTCCCCAGCGTGTATATGTGCCGGAGGAGCCCTTTTGCCCGCAGGCTCTGGCCCTTGGAACTCTAGCTGTGGCGGTAGCTGTATTTCCTTCTGCTGGTCGGACGGTTGCCTTCTATCGGGCCTTGGCTGTTAGGAAACCCCTGGGGTTGCGGTCGCTGACGGATTTGACCTCTTAACGGCGATTCCAAGCCTGGTCGGGGTCTGCAGGCCCTGCCGGTGTGTGCTGGCTTCACTTCGCTCCCCGGTTCGGTATCAGCGGGCCACCGCCCGTCCCCGGTCCTACGGTTCCGCGTTGATCTGCCTCTCCTGCAGACGGCCACCACCGTCAGCCAACCTTGCTCTTAGTGCCCAGGCCACACATCCGGACACGGTCAGTTTGCTCCTCTCTCTTGCACTTCCCTAACTGATCTGCCTCCTTTTTCCCGCCTCCAGGACTGTGAACTCCTCAGTGGGTGGGGCCAACCGCCTGGCTCCATCCCACCTGGTGTGGACATCAGCCCCTGGAGGGAGGCAACAAGGATTTTGTGTCTGGCTGATGTGCCTGTCTCAGGTTGGGGGTGTGTGTTGCAGTACCTGTGATGACCTGGCTAGTCCAGGGTGCCACATTATGTTTATAAAAACTTTATACGACGACCCCAGCGAGATGGACTGATCAGCCAACTTGTATTCAACTAGATGATCATAATCTGTACAACGATACATAACTATACAAACATACAAACAAACACCATTTTTATACGCCTCCTCCATGGATCACATTATCCAAGCCACCAATTTGATAATCTAAACAATTTTTAAAATAGAGAAAGGATATAAAAAATTAACACATACTGTATGTCATGCAAAAAAAAAAAAGTTAATAAGACAAATTACATCCATAATCAAGCGCAAAAATACAAAATGCGTGTGTGCACAGTATTATAACTTATAAGGTATGTTACAAAAGTGAGAACACCCCTCATTTTTCTAAATATTTTATATCTTTTCATGGGACAACACTGAAGATATGACACTTTAATACAATGTAAAGTAGTCAGTAAACAGCTTGTATAACAGTGTGCATTTAATGTGCCCTTTGAATAACTCAACACACAGGCATTAATTTCTAACCTGCTGGCAACAAAGTGAGTACACCCCTAAGTGAAAATGGCTAAATTGTGCCCAAAATGTCAATATTCTGTGTGGCCACTGACACGCCCGCCTCAGGGCCGGGGGACTCAGAACCGGGATGGACTAGTCCGGTAACGTTAGCTGTGGCGGGGTCCGGTTCCGTGACCCTGGCGGTGTCTTTTGGAGTAAATAAAAAGGGGGGTTTTAAATAATAGAAATAAGAGTTTTTGTTGACTACGCCACTTGAGGTGTGCGGCCAGGTTATTTGAGGCCGCCGCTGCAGGTTTCTGATGGGGCTGATGGAGTGATGCAGCCTGGATGGTTAGAGCCCTTCGCAAGCAAGGACAGGCCCCAGCAGTGGATGATGGGGGTTGTAGTGGGGAAACAGTCTATGTGAGTGCACGCCGTCAAGGAAACAGTGCACACCAATATTGTAGTTTAACTTGCCTTTCTTTACTTTGTTGTGGTGGTACCTGATCCCGCAGGTGCCAGTCCCAGGTGTATCCGCTCCCCTTGTTCTCCATGCCAGCTGTGACCTGAGTTGGCTGTCCTCCATGCACACTTGTTGTTGATGGGCTCCCATGGCCTTGAGCTACTTGGGAACCCCTCTGTTTCTGTCTTGATCCTACTGCAAAACAAGAATGCCGCGGAGACACCATCACATGTTTCTCAACGCTGGCAGGAAACTAGCCAGGTCTTTCACCGGAAAGGAACAACCATGGGAAGGGCAGTCTCCAGTCAAGAAAACCGCCTATACCAAAATATGGTATCCATCCACAGACAGCTGTTTCAGGGTATTTGCCCCAGGGGGCCTTGTTCTAATGTCACTGCGTTGAGAAACACGTGATGGTGTCTCCGCGGTGTTGGATGTTGATATCCCCGAGGTCAACCATCCTTACCTATACAGTCTTCTTCTAGTCATTGCTCCCACTAGCCAGTTTCCTACTCCACACTGATGAGGGGCAAATACCCCGGAACAGCTGTCTGTGGATAGATACCATGTTGTGGTATAGGCGGTTTCCTTTACTGCCCTTCCCGTGGTTGTTCCTTCCCAGTGAAAGACATGGCTAGTTTCCTGCCAGCGTTGAGAAACATGTGATGGTGTCTCCGCGGCATTCTTGTTTTGCATATTTTCCCAGGGGCCTTGTGCTAGTGTCACTGCGTTGAGAACCACGTCATGGTGTCTCCGCGGTGTTGGATGTTGATATCGCCGAGGTCAACCATCCTTACCTATTGGTCATATTGCAGGCAGCCTGGACTATTTAAGGGTTCAGCCCTGGTCCCCTCTTTGCTGCTTGTGCTTCAGACTTTTTGGGTTGGGGATGGACCCTGGAGATCTTCTTGTCCGGCAGAGTAAACAGCTGACCATTAAGTGTCCCACTGTCCTAGGGTCTGCACTCCGCCTTGTGCTGAGTCCCGTGAGCCTTGGTTCCAAACTTCCACAGGCCCTCCTTGATACCTGGAGTTTGCTGCTTCCAGAGGTAACCCACGGTGCCTGGAGTCCCGTTCCGTACTCCACAGTTCTGACTCCTTTTACAGCACTCCATTCTCACTGCAGGTCTTTTCAGTACTTTCCACTTTCTACTACTTCTGACTACTACTTCTCTCCATCACCCTCCTTCACTTCCTCTGACTTTCTAACAGACTCTCCTGACAGAGACTGCTTCCTTCTTTACCTCATTCTCTTCAGACTCTGACTGACTGCACACCACTTCCTTCCGTCTTTTTCAACTGACCACTGGCCCCTCCTCCTCGCTGGGTCTCTCCTTACAGGTTGGGTGGTACTATCCAATCAGTGCCCACCCCTTTTACCTGTTACTAGGCAGTCTCCCAGGTTGGTGTTGGGGTTGTGTGTGTGGCCTGAAGGTGCTGGTGTGTTTACTCTGGCATGGATATTCCGGGATTTGGATTTCCACGGGTTACATATGTGGCACCTGTTACCTCAGGGGTGCTACACCACCATTATTTTCAATCACTGTTTTAACTCTCTTGGGTATGGAGTTCACTAGAGCTTTACAGGAGCCACTGGAATCTTCTTCTACTCCTCCATGACGACATTGCGGAGCTGGTGCCACAAACATCATGGAGCCACATTTCTATTAACGCTATTTAAGAAATGCTTGCACTTCAGCATCCTCAATCTCAATGGACATGATGTTTAACACACATACTGTAGTTTACATACAATACAAGTTAAAAAGAATGCAAACCTAGTATTACTATTGATGTCTGTGACTCGCCCCCCCAGGGCTATGGGACACCCGGTGCCGAGCCGGACTAGTCCGGGGGTCGTCAGTGGTGGCGGGGCCCGACTCCGTGGCCCTGGTGGGTGTCAGTTAAATATGGCTGGTGAATAAAGTTTATGGTTGTCGTGACGCCACCTGTGGTTTGCGGCTTTTAAGCCGCCACTGCTGTATGGGGTCTCCGGGGCTGATGGAATGGCAGCTTGGATGGTCCTGCTCCCCACAGGTGGAGCGGTACCCCGGGGCAACAGTTGGTGTTCGTGAGAGTCTATGGTGTGAATAATACGGTGCAGGGCCGACAGGCAGTGAAAGAAACAGGCACAAACAGTAGTCTCTTTACCTTCTCCTTTTTTACTTGGCAACAGTTTAGTCCAGGGAGACCGTCACAGGTGGAAAAGATGATCCGGACGGCCTGGAAGTGCCTGGGGGTGATCTCTTTGGCCAGTTGAGTATGAGGCCTACTCCCTGATCTTTCTTTTCTTCTATAGGACCCTGCACTCTGAATTTAGCAATGGCCCTCTTGCTGCTGGGACCGGTGGTTCGTCCCTTTTTCTGTGTGGTAGGCTGCGCAGGCCCTCTCTGGTGCTTCTCTGCAGGAGTCCACACCGGGCCCTTGGGATGCAGCTATACCTTCAGATTGCTTCTGGGCCAGGGGGCTTGCAGCTCTCCTGCCCTCCGGATTCGGCCACCAGGGAAGGATTTTATACCCTGGCAACCACAGACTCCGATGTCTGAGTCTCTTCTATGCCTCTCTGCAATTCTTGCTTCACTGGGCCAAGCTACTCCAGCTCCAGGCCCCAGTTCCACAAGGCAGCACTACTCTGCGTCTGCTCTCTTTGCTTTCTCTCTACAGACTCCCTCTAACTCCTCCCTCAGGTCAGACTTAAGGAATGCTCCCTGGAACTCCAGGTTCAGAGCTCCCCCTGCTGGCCTGAGGGAGAAACTACGTTGGATGTTAAACTTACTGGCCAATGATTCCCCCAATTGTCCTGGGGCGCCACATCTGTTTTTATATCATATAATAATGTTATTTACTGATGATTTGAAAATGTTATCTACCATTGTAAATTTACACTCACTGCAAAGTTGATGACTACATTGCTTAAAGAGGACCTGTCACGTGCTGAAAAAATCAAGTTAAATATCTTCTAAAAATGTCTGAGCTCCAGATTCTGACCCTTTTCTGCTGCATTATACCTTTGCAGAGATATTCACACTTGTTTCTTCTGGAGAGTACTATGTGATATCTCTGCTTATTAGAGACGAATGAACCCAAGGTTCGGTGTTCGTACCAAACACAGATTTTACAAAAAAAACAGAGTTTGAATTCGGAGTTCAGGTGCTTTACGAATGAACACCACTTGCTCGATCAGCACTGTGCTTGGTTACGCTCTATGCTCGATTACGCTCTGTGCTCAGCCCAGTGTGAAGAGCTTGCTGTGTTTGAATAGCTAACACTGAGGGTAACAACAGCATGATCGGATACAGTGTGCTCCCCCAACCAAAAATAGAAAAACCCCACCCACCTTCTGTTGCCGCCATAGCCGCAAGCAGCCTGCTGCGGTTCCAGTTGCGCCCATGCGCCGGCTGCCGTTTTTGGCCGTGCCTCGGGTCATCCAGCTAGCTGCTTGCTCCTCTACGTCTAAGTGTGGAAAGACGGCTACTGCGCATGCATGTGCCGATTTACCCCAGCCAGAGCCTAAGTCCAGTGTTTCGCCTAGTGAGCATGTGTCGCGGGCGGGGAGGAGGGTGTCAGCACTGCGCTCACCCCTCTGCTACTCAGGTCCGGCTGCTGCTGCTCAGTGGTGGCTCGAGCGGTGGGCCGGATCCCGGGGGTCTCGAGCGGCGCTCCTCGCCCGTGAGTGAAAGGGGATTGGGTTTGGGATAGAGTCTATTGTCCGTGACGCCACACACGGTTGTGGTGATTTGTTGACACCACCGCTGTTCCGTATGGGAATCCCGGGAGTGATGGTGTGAAGCAGCAAGTTGTTGTGTTGCCCCTCCGTGGGTAGGGGTTGGTGATCCCGGGGCCCAGTGATGAGGTGGGAGATGCAGGGCCTGGTGGGTGCAGGGACGCGGGGGCAGCGCTGTGCCTTGCGGCACTGTGGTACTCACTCAGCCTGAGACGGTGACACAGTTCTCGGTAAACCACACGGCTGGGAAGACGGTTCCCACGGACGGCTGCACTTGCTTTCCCCAGAAGGTGACGGTGATGATCCCTTTGTCCTGCACCTATGATGGTTGTGGTTGCGATGGGTTCCCACCGGTAACCCGCTCCCCGGCTTGGTTATGGACCGGAGGAGCCCTACTCTTTGCCCGCAGGCGCTGGCCCTGAGAAACTGGTGCCCTGGCGGTGGCGGTGTCTCTCCGTTACTGGTTGGACGGTTGCCTTCAATCGGGACTTGGCTGTTTGGAGACGGTCGTCCCCTTCACTGACGGATTTGGCAAATTATGGCGACTCCTAGCCTTGCCGGGGTCCGAGAGGCCCCTGCCCTGGTGCTGACTGTTCCTTGTACACTGCTCCAAACCGCCGGGTCACCACCCGTCCGCGGTCCTTCCAGTGACCTCTGAGCAGTCACCCCTGCGGACAATCACCGCCGTCTGCTGACCTTGCTGTACTTAGCCCGGGGTACACACCCGGGCTCACTTCAGGCTTTTCAAACTGTCTCTTGCACCTTACTTCAGCTTTTCTCTTAAGCTCCTCTACCACTTCACTTCACTTTCACTTCCTTCACTTCACTGTTTACTCAAGCTCTCCCTGAGCTAAACTGCCTGGTTCTTCCCGCCTCCAGAGCTGTGAACTCCTCGGTGGGCGGAGCCAACCGCCTGGCCCACCCCCTGGTGTGAACACCAGCCTCTGGAGGAAGGCAACAAGGATTTTAGGTTAGCTGATGTGCCTAACTGGGGTGTAGGGTGTGGTGGTGCAATGACCTGTGACCCCTGGCTTGCCCAGGGCGTCACATTCCCCCTTAGCAAAATGCAGACCATCCGCGGGCTGCCTGTCCAACACCGGTTTTATTTTTCTGAAAAATATATAACATTGTAAAAACAGTAACATATTTACATTTTTATTACTTCTTCCCATAACGGGAGGCACTTTACTTAAACGTTGCAAACGGTTCACGGTTACGGTTTCCGCTCTCTCCCACCCAAGCAACCTGGCCCTGATGCTGCCCCTAAAACCCAGGCAGCACCCCTTGACCCCAAGTCCAGCACACGTTACCCGAGCGGGATCTGTCCTTCCCCTCCAGAGGGTAGCCACCGGTTCCTATGGTGGCTGGGCCCCAGCCGGCTCTACTGTGGGCCCTCCCTCCAACCTGCCTCTCCGGAGGCGGCATTGCGGAAAACGGTAACGGCAAACAACTTATTTACAAGCCACTAACGTTTGTGGTTGCCCTGCAAGTTCACGGGCTTGTCCATGAGCAGTTCCTCATGCAAACTTTTTAAACGGTCCCCACGGGGACAACGGTGCCGGCAACGGCCGGTTGCAAATCACTGTAGATAATCAGGTAACTGTTCGGTTTTATTTCACTTATCATCATCTTTTTCCAAACAAACAAAACTTAGTGGTGGTCCCAATGGGGACTGCTGCAGCGGGCATCCGCTGCCCTTACTCCGATTCTTCTGCTAAGGCGGGCCCATCCTCTGCCACCAGCATATCAAACATGCACTGACATGCCTGCTGTGACAGGGGTACCCGGTACCCATTTCCACCGGTACACGGGGTATGGTAAACCACGGGGTCCCCCACATAGCGGGAACGTTCACTTGCCTCTTCAAGCTCAGCAGCGGATCCGGGGCAGGAGTCGTCATCTCTTGTTCCTGCGTCAGGCGGGTTACCGCCAACTGCTGCAGCCTCCTGGCCTCCAGCATTCAACACTTCAGACCTTTCTGCGGTAGCACGGAGCAGCAGATTAGGCGAGCTTACACTGAGGCGCTCCATAAGTAACGGCAAGGGTGATGCATAGGCCGAAACTAGGCCGGGCCCCTCAGCCGCAGCGGCCGGTCCAGGTAGGACATAGGGACGTGGGTCACCAGTCGACTCTGCTACATCCATTTCCCCTCCGTACATCAGGCCAGTCGTAATCAGCTCCTCCACCTCGTTGGTCCACTGCTCCATCATCCGGAAGATCTGATCCTGCTGATGCTGGTGGAACTGAATCACCCGGGCCCTCATCCAGGCCACGGTCCCGGGCTCAGGATCTGGCACAGTCACTGCCGGGACTTCTGGCGCCATGCTGTTAAGGGGCCGCGGTCCTCGCGGTTCCCCCTGGTGCACTTCAGGGCCGTCCTGGGCGTCTGCAGCCGGCTGGTCCGCCGGAGCGGCTGGGCAGGGTATCGCTACCGCTTGGGCAGGTAGCGGGCCTAATGGCAGGGCGGCAGCAGCTATCACGGGTAGCGGGGAGAGAGGCAGGGTGAGCGGAAGCCGGCCGGGCCCCTCAGCTCCAACGGCCGATCCCTCAGGAATACAGGGGCGTGGGTCGCTTACCCGCTCCTCCAACTCCTCTTCAACCTCGCGTCTCCACATAGCAGCCACCACGTCCGCCATGTCAGTCTCCCACTCCTCCAGGAGGAGTTGCATATGGGCCTGCAGACGGTTACTCAGCGGGACAGTCCGGTCCCTCAACCACGTCGCCGTGCCGGGCGCGGGGGCTTACTCGTTGGGAGTTGGGTTGTACATCTTGACAATCGTGCCTTCCAGGAACCCAGTACTGCTGCAGAGTCCTGGCGTCCCTGCTTTTATATCTGCTGTTACATGCAGCCAGCCGCCATCGCGTCCCCCTTAGCTTCTCTTCGTACCAAAGATGGCGACTTCTGAAATTTTTCTGACGGACACCTCTGGCGGTAACAAGGCGCACCTCTACCAGACGGCAGAGCGGTAAGATCCTGTTCGTGACGCCAAGTTGTCGCAGGCGGGGAGGAGGGTGTCAGCACTGCGCTCACCCCTCTGCTACTCGGGTCCGGCTGCTGCTGCTCAGTGTTGGCTCGAGCGGTGGGCCGGATCCCGGGGGGTCTCGAGCGGCGCTCCTCGCCCGTGAGTGAAAGGGGATTGGGTTTGGGATAGAGTCTATTGTCCATGACGCCACCCACGGTTGTGGTGATTTGTTGACACCACCGCTGCTCCGTATGGGAATCCTGGGAGTGATGGTGTGAAGCAGCAAGTTGTTGTGTTGCCCCTCCGTGGGTAGGGGTTGGTGATCCCGGGGCCCAGTGATGAGGTGGGAGATGCAGGGCCTGGTGGGCGCAGGGACGCGGGGGCAGCGCTGTGCCTTGCGGCACTGTGGTACTCACTCAGTCTGAGACGGTGACACAGTTCTCGGTAAACCACACGGCTGGGAAGACGGTTCCCACGGACGGCTGCACTTGCTTTCCCCAGAAGGTGACGGTGATGATCCCTTTGTCCTGCACCTATGATGGTTGTGGTTACGATGGGTTCCCACCGGTAACCCGCTCCCCGGCTTGGTTATGGACCGGAGGAGCCCTACTCTTTGCCCGCAGGCGCTGGCCCTGAGAAACTGGTGCCCTGGCGGTGGCGGTGTCTCTCCGTTACTGGTTGGACGGTTGCCTTCAATTGGGACTTGGCTGTTTGGAGACGGTCGTCCCCTTCACTGACGGATTTGGCAAATTATGGCGACTCCTAGCCTTGCCGGGGTCCGAGAGGCCCCTGCCCTGGTGCTGACTGTTCCTTGTACACTGCTCCAAACCGCCGGGTCACCACCCGTCCGCGGTCCTTCCAGTGACCTCCGAGCAGTCACCCCTGCGGACAATCACCGCCGTCTGCTGACCTTGCTGTACTTAGCCCGGGGTACACACCCGGGCTCACTTCAGGCTTTTCAAACTGTCTCTTGCACCTTACTTCAGCTTTTCTCTTAAGCTCCTCTACCACTTCACTTCACTTTCACTTCCTGCACTTCACTGTTTACTCAAGCTCTCCCTGAGCTAAACTGCCTGGTTCTTCCCGCCTCCAGAGCTGTGAACTCCTCGGTGGGCGGAGCCAACCGCCTGGCCCAGCCCCTGGTGTGAACACCAGCCTCTGGAGGAAGGCAACAAGGATTTTAGGTTAGCTGATGTGCCTAACTGGGGTGTAGGGTGTGGTGGTGCAATGACCTGTGACCCCTGGCTTGCCCAGGGCGTCACACATGCTCAGACTGATAGTGCCATTTCTGAGGCCAAGTCCTCGGTTCAGGCTACTGAGCATGCTCCTACACTTGATGCGAAAAGCCTCTTTGCACAGGTACTTGGACATTGTGACGTGTCTAAGTCCTGTGTTGTGCCTACTGAGCATGCTCAGGCAGATAGTCTGATTTCTGAGACTGTTGTTCTGACTACTGAGCATGCTCAGTCACTTGGTGCATCAGAGGTTAGGTCCAGTAAGGACCTCACTGGGCATGTCCGTGAGGTGGCAGGCCCTGATAGGGCAGAGGGCATCAGGTGTCCTGATGACGTGCCCACTCCGGACTGGCTTGCGGAGGCCCGCCCCTATGACCTGGCACCTCACCAGTGGTCGTCAGATAATGACTGGTGAGGTGTTTGGGGCGTGGCTACCATAAGGTCATCAGTGATGTGGCGGTATCGGATAGGCCGCTGGTGATGTCACTGATGACATAGCACTCTGCTATTGGCTCCAGGAGGTGCAATTGTAGTCCACCCTGGGTTTGGGGCGCATCCAGGTTACAAAAGTGGCTGGAGACAAGATGGAGGTGCACAGTCTTCACCTATGCTCAGATAGAGCACACCTCCATGTTAGAGCCTATTGCGGCATAAGCTTTTATTTGGAAGTAGTAGGTAGGGTTAAGCGACCGGTGCTTGTCACGCCAAGACACCCGTGGCTCAGCACATCAGGGTCAGGCGCCGTGCTTCCTTGCTGCCATTCCAGTTGTGCTATAGCAGTCCAGTGGCATTAATTGGACTGTGGCTGCTGCGTCACCTGTCCGTTTGTGCCTCCTACGCACACGGACAGCATACCTGCTGCGTCACCTGTCCGAGAGTGCCCTCTATGCACACGGACAGCGTACCTGCTGCGCCACCGGTCCGGTTGTGCCCTCTACACGCACGGACAGCAGATTCCAGAACACCTGTGGAGTTAACAGGGTGTTCCTGGATTGGGTGTGTGAACCCTATTTCCCTCCTTGGCTTCCCAGTCAAATGCTACTGGTGTGACTACCTGGTCTGACATGTCCTTTACACACGTGGCCAGTCGAGTGGTGACCAAAAACGCTAATCGGAGGACCGCTCGGCCTGACGTGTCTTACACACGTGGCTGACAGGGCGCTGTCGCAGAGGCGGTCAACGCTAACTGGTTACCATCTGGCCTGACGTGTACCCCCTCTGTGCACGGTTTCCGGGTCGGTTCTCCGGTGTTGGTACCGGTGGGCTCCAACCCTGCCCCGGTCCACCTCGAGTCTCCGTCTGCCGTCTTCCCTTCTCCTGTCAGACACGGACCACCGTCTGCCACCTAGCCAATGCATCGGGGCTCTAACCCCGGCGCCTCTGCTCTTAGTACTTGAGCTTCACTTTCATGCTACTCCTCCACTACTACTTCACTTGAACTACCAAACTTGACTGACTCTTTTCCCACCCCGGGCTCTTCAGACCCCTAGGTGGGCATTCTCCATCCACCTGGTCCCGCCCACTGGTGTGTCTGTCCTACCCTGAGGGGGTGACTAGGGTTTCAGGTCAGCTGTATGTAACCCTGTGAGGGAACATGTTGTGCGGGGCCTCTAGTGTGTGACCACCTGGTGGCGCCAGGGCGTCACAGTTACATGTGGGCGGAAACACAAACTACCCAATTAGTGACTTTCATTGGGGTTCAAGTCAAGTTTAGGTCCCAAACAATCTTAAGTTAAAGTTCGGCTGAACCCACCGAACAGAACTGCCATGGGTCCGCTCATCTCTACTCATATACTCCTATAGTTCAACTGGGTATTTCTTCACATTTTTTTTCTCAAGTGTGCACTTTCTTACCGATCTCCAAAATGCTGCTACTCTGAGCTCAGCAGATGATCTATCAGTCTATACGTCTCAGACACTACCAGGCTGTGATTAGCAACATCTGGGAGAGAGGTAAAAGTGCACACAGCAGTGAAGACTCTGAAGAAGACATATGTATATGTGTCGCCCCAGGGATGCTGATCCTCTTCAGGGACGCCACAGGGCTTCTCCAATATGGTAAACAGGTAATGTCAGTTTTGTACAGTATATGTGTCGTGACGTCACTCACGGCTTGCGGTCAGGGATGTGGATGACCGCAACTGCAGATTTTACGAGCGTCTGGGGCTGATGGGGTCTGCAGTCAGATGATGTAGCCTCCCGTGAGCGAGGCAGGACCCAGGGGCTCGGGTGAGCAGAGTAGCGGGTCCGGAATAACACAGGCTGAGTCCAAACGTCTTTTTAACTGGTTTTTACTCACTTTGTTTTTGCTGTGAGCTGACCCGGGTGTTGACGTGATAAACCAGGTACGACCAGGGGCTCCTTCGGGCCAGTCTGAGGGTAACTGGTTAGCTCGCCTTCCTAGCACTTCTGTGTTTGGATAACCCCCTGACCTGAAGTACCGTGGGGGTCTATCCAGGGAGTCTCTACTGCCTTTTCTCCCCTGTGTTTGGCCCATTTGCCAGCAGTGTGGACCAGGTGAGATGGCTTCAAGCTCTGTCTCCTTATGGGTCCCTGAGTTGCTGCTGAGGCTCGGACTCTGTGAGGTTGGTGAGGTACCTGTAGTTCCCCTCACCGGCAGGTTTAGCAGGTCGTTAAAACTGGAGTCTGCTCTAGGGACCTGTACCCCGTACGTGCCTAGTCACCAGGAGCACCTCTTTACTCTGACTACTCTGTGACTGTTGACCCCCGCTAACTGTCACTACACCACGCAGGGTCTGACTAGTGTGAGCGCGCATGTCAGCCTCGCAACTGCCGCGCTCACCACCATCAGACTGGCTCTTCTCCTTTCCCTGACAACCTTTGCACTTTAGCTCCCAGCCCCTCCGCTCCACCTCTTGAAAAGATTTGAAAGCTAGCCCCCTCTGGAGACAACCAAGGGTCCCCCCTAAAGGTGTGAGAGACCTGGTTTCTATGTGTCTGTGAGTATGGATGGTCCTGCTCCCCACAGGTGGAGCGGTACCCTGGGGCAACAGTTGGTGTTCGTGAGAGTCTATGGTGTGAATAATACGGTGCAGGGCCGACAGGCAGTGAAAGAAACAGGCACAAACAGTAGTCTCTTTACCTTCTCCTCTTTTACTTGGCAACAGTTTAGTCCAGGGAGACCGTCACAGGTGGAAAAGATGATCCGGACGGCCTGGAAGTGCCTGGGGGTGATCTCTTTGGCCAGTTGAGTATGAGGCCTACTCCCTGATCTTTCTTTTCTTCTATAGGACCCTGCACTCTGAATTTAGCAATGGCCCTCTTGCTGCTGGGACCGGTGGTTCGTCCCTTTTTCTGTGTGGTAGGCTGCGCAGGCCCTCTCTGGTGCTTCTCTGCAGGAGTCCACACCGGGCCCTTGGGATGCAGCTATACCTTCAGATTGCTTCTGGGCCAGGGGGCTTGCAGCTCTCCTGCCCTCCGGATTCGGCCACCAGGGAAGGATTTTATACCCTGGCAACCACAGACTCCGATGTCTGAGTCTCTTCTATGTTTCTCTGCAATTCTTGCTTCACTGGGCCAAGCTACTCCAGCTCCAGGCCCCAGTTCCACAAGGCAGCAGTACTCTGCGTCTGCTCTCTTTGCTTTCTCTCTACAGACTCCCTCTAACTCCTCACTCAGGTCAGACTTAAGGAATGCTCCCTGGAACTCCAGGTTCAGAGCTCCCGCTGCTGGCCTGAGGGAGAAACTACGTTGGATGTTAAACTTACTGGCCAATGATTCCCCCAATTACCTCCAGGCTCAGCATTAACCCTTTGGAGGGGCAATGCTGTTGTGGCGACCAGGTCCTGGGGCGCCACATCTGTTTTTATATCATATAATAATGTTTCATATAACAATTTTTTTAAAATGACTCTCTCTATACTGACTTTCGCCTTCCAAGGTCAGTGCTCGATACCTTGGTGCACTGACCCTTGGAGGTCGTGTCATGGGCGTCCCCTGGCAGCGGTGACAATGGGGACCTGGTTGAAGCGGTGGGGGTGGAGCCTTGGCTCGCTGAGGTCCCCTTTGGACATGGCACCACATCCAAAGTGAACCAGCCTCTTTCCCCCTTATGCCGTGTAAACTCCACCACGTCCCCCATGTACAGGTCACGGCCAGGGTGACCCCGCTGTAAATGTGATTGCACGTTTCGCCGGGACACAAAACTCCCCTCTTTTACTCCTGCTTCCACAATAAAACCTCACCCCTTACAACAATTAAACTCCTCCACTACTCCCAGGTGAAGGGGACCTCGAGACTGTGATCTGGCCCGCCGCAGGGACTGCTTTTCTTGCAGGTCCCAGGCCTCCAACTGCTCACTCTCCGGGATGGGCTCTACAAGGGGGCGTGGGCGACTGACTCTCACCCGTCGTCGCTCTCTGCAGGGTTGCGACGTTGAAATGGCCCTAGGGTGGGCATTCCTTCGCAATACCATCACCAGGTCATCAGCGGGCCACCAGGTGAGTGAAGCGTTCTGCATATCTTCTTTCCTGCTGGGATTTGCTGCGACCTGTTTAAGTCGGGTAGATGATGGGATGGCGGTTGTCACTGGCTGTAGGACCTGTTCTTCCTCCGTGGTGGAGGGTGCTGCGACCTCTTCCGGTCGGGTACGTGGCAGCTCTGGAGTCGAGCCGGGCAGGATGGTGGTGGGTCTTCAGGATCCCTCTCCAGTGGAGAGGGTGCTGCGACCGCTTCAGTTCTGGTAATCGTCAGCTCGATGACTGGGCCTTTAGTAACCAGGTAAGCTGAGGGCAGAGCACCTGGACGCCTCTCCAGCGGAAAGGGTGCTGCGACCACTTCAGGTCGGGTAAGCGGCAGCAGGGATGTGGATGACCGCTACTACAGATTTTACGAGCGTCTGGGGCTGATGGGGTCTGCAGTCAGATGATGTAGCCTCCCGTGAGCGAGGCAGGCCCCAGGGTCTCGGGTGAGCAGAGTAGTGGGTGCAGAATAACACAGGCTGGGTCCGGAATAACACAGGCTGAGTCCAAACGTCTTTTTAACTGGTTTTTACTCACTTTGTTGCTGTGAGCTGACCCAGGTGTTGCTGTGATAAACCAGGTAGGACCAGGGGCTCCTTCAGGCCAGTCTGAGGGTAACCAGTTAGCTCACTTTCCTAGCACTTTTTTGTTTGGATAACCCCCTGACCTGAAGTACCGTGGGGGTCTATCCAGGGAGTAGCTACTGCCTTTTCTCCCCTGTGTTTGGCCCGTTTGCCGGCAGTATGGACCAGGTGAGATGGCTTCAACTCTGTCTCCTTATGGGTCCCTGCGTTGCTGCTGAGGCTCGGACTCTGTGAGGTTGGTGAGGTACCTGTAGTTCCCCTCACCGGCCGGTTTAGCAGGTCGTTAAAACTGGAGTATGCTCTAGGTATGACTCGCCCACCCCAGGGCCTTAGGTGATTCGGTGTCGGGCCGGACTAGTCCGGGGTAGTCAGCGGTGGCGGGGCCCGATTCCATGGCCCTGGTGGGGTCAGTTAAATGTGGCGGTATTGGGGGTGATGATAGTGTTAAAGTTTATATAAGATTTGTGATGCCACCTGTGGTAATTTGCAGCTTTGGAGCCGCAGCTGCTGGAAGGGACCTCTGGGGCTGATGTTATGGCAGCTAAGGTGTTTCTTGCTCTCCACAGGTAATGCGGGTACCCCGGGGCAACCTTTGGTGCTTGGTAAATTCTATGGTATTTGTGAACGAGGTGCAGAATGAATCAGACGACACAGGGCTTGCAGTTAAGGTCTTTTACTTACTGTTTTCTGAGTCCAGAAAGTCTGAACTACCCGGGATCGGCGGATCCACTGTTAGGTGCCTCCGCCGATCCTGGGTAGTTCAGAGGTCAATACCGGTGCACCCCTCCTGTGTCTCTTTCCTGACTTACTTTTTAGGCTTGACTCTATTAGTTGAACTGGTCTTGGCCTCCACCACAGGGCCTGTACAAAGGGGGCTAACCGGCTAACCGTAGTTGTATCTTGCTCACTTCACCGGGAATCTGTGGTGGGTTGTGGCCCTGGGCGCTTGCAACCACCCCAGGCCTTCGGTGTTACTTTTGAGGAATTGTCTTTCTTCCATCTGTCTGGGGACCATCCCCGAATGCAGCCAGATCCCTCCACCTGATCTTCCTGTGGAACAGGCCACGAGCCAATATGCCCTTCCGTGGCCCTGGAATCCTTTCTTTCTTTCTTTAGGTGTCACCTGGGCCTAACTAGACCCCAGGATCTCCACCAGGAACTTCTTTCTGTCATTCTCTCCTGAGGTAACTACCTCCCTTTCAAACTCTAGACTTCACTCCTCTGCTCCTACTGACAGACTGCCTGCACTTGAACTTCCTGGTTGCTGGTTTCTACTCACACTTTCTGACTCCTCCCACACACCCACTGACTAGGCCCCACCCACACTATTGGAACCAGAAATAGGACTTATGGCCCCATGAATACCGCTATGGGGGTTGCTGCCACTATCCCTGACCCAGTGTATGCCTACCAATTGGTGTGTGCAAGTTTAGTCTGTGGACCAGCATATGACCTCATTCTTACCCAGGATGGGACATCACACCTCTGGCTGAGGTGCAATATCTCTGTGGCGACGGAAGCCTCAGGGGCGCCACAGGTACCTGTACCCCGTACGTGCCTAGTCACCAGGAGTACCTCTTTACTCTGACCATTCTCCCCGCTAACTGTCACTACACCGCGCAGGGTCTGACTAGTGTGAGCGCGCGTGTCCGCCTCGCAACTGCCGCGCTCACCACCACCAGACTGGCTCTCCTCCTTTCCCTGACAACCTCTGCACATTAGCTCCCAGCCCCTCCGCTCCACCTCTTGAAAAGATTTGAAAGCTAGCCCCCTCTGGAGAATACCAAAGGGTCCCCTCTAAAGGTGTGGGAGACCTGGTTGCTATGTGTCTGTGCGTATTCACTTCGTTCTGGCCCTTAGGTTTACCTGGAAGTACTGTCCCAGCATTGGTGCAGTACTCAGTGGTGCCTGACTGGGTCAGGGGCGCCACATATACAGTATATAATACACATTTTGTCCTACCCGTGGGATACTGTAGTGCCTGTTCACTTTCACAAGAAGGTGAACCATTGTCAACATTCTGTTGTCCTTCTGCAGTTTGACCACTAGTGGTCATTTTGCTAAATTGTGCTGCAATTCCTCTCCTTGCCACTGTAGGCTGATTGTTTTTCTGCACTCACCATTTTGTAAGATTTGAAACTGTGGAAGCCATCTTGTTTCTGATTTGGGCCTATGTAGAGCCATATGGAACATTCACTTGTTGCTTAAGTATTGTATTCACCCTTCAGTCTAGTTCCAGTCTCCAGACTGTTCCCACTACTCTTCTGATCATTTCCCTACAATTATTAATGCAACTTTCCTGGGCCTTCACTACAAGTTGTTGTTCCCAGACCGTACTTCTCTGGCTATTGGATTCCAGCCGTGGTCCAATTGTATTGTAACAACCAATTTTCTGATTGCAAAATAAAATGTATGAAAGTTTGCTAAGAAAAAGAAAGAAATAGTGGATTTCTAATGCAAATTGAGTCCTGTAACATTTTTACTGTTGTGTTGGAGCTGTGTGAGAATTCTTTTTTGTATGGTGAGTGGACATTTTTTTTGATACTACACTGAACAAAAATATCTCTTTGCTTTAAAAATGGCATCAATAAAATGCACCCGTACAGCCTTGCGCTCGGCTGCAGCCGAGCCACTCGGATCCGGGCTCGTTGGTGGGTGGCTCGAGCGCCTCCGGACCCGGGGTCACTTCGCTCTGAAAGGGGGTGCTGGCGCTTTTGGGGGGGGTTAGGTAGGTGCACAGCCGGAGCCGTTCTTGAGTTCGTGACGCCACCCATGGGTCGTGGTGAAGTTGGACACCACCGCTGCGATTACTGGGCACCCGGGGGAGATGGTGGTGCAGCAAGATGTTAACCCCTCCGTGGGTAGGAGTGATGGCCCCAAGACCCGTTTGGGATAGCTGGGCGGTGCAGGGCGGTGCGTGGCCGGATGGCACTGTTGCACTCACGGTTATTGACACACACAAGTCTCTGGTAAACCAAGTTGATGGTGGTCGGTGCCCGCAGCCGGCTGCGTCTGGTCCCCCACCCGGTTCGGTGGTCTTGGCCTTTTTCCTGCACCGTGTTGTGTATCTGTGGACGGCCTGCGCTTCAGCAACGGGAGTCCGCTGCCCGGCTTTGTGATTGTCAGGAGAGCCCTTTTGCCTGCAGACGCTGGCCCGTGGGATCTCTCTGCCTGTGCGGTGTCTTTCTATCCCCCTCAGTGGGCTGTTGTCTTCAGTCGGGACTTGGGTGGGAAAGGACCTATGGTCCAGACCGCAATCAGTTAATTAACTCAGTCCAGTGTATTCTGGACCTCGTTTCAGGGTCTGAGTACCCCCCTGTGTGCTCCGGTTTCCGAGTCGGTTCCCCAGGTCGGTACCGGCGGGTCACTACCCCGTCCCGGTCCACCACAGTTCCACCGAGCCCTCTTCCTGGCTCCTGCAGGCTAAGGCCATCGTTTGCCTCCTAGGCAAAGGTGCCTGGGATCCATCCCCATCACCTGTCAGACTGTCACAAGCCTGTCCTACAGGCCTGACCTCCTCCACTGCTCAACACTAAAACTCATCTGAACTCAACTCCCTGTGTTTCCTGCCTCAGGCCCTCTGAACTCCTCGGTGGGCGTGGCCAATTGCCTGGCTCTGCCTCCCTGGTGTGTCCATCAAGCACTGAGGGAGGTGACTAGGTTTTAATGGTTGGCTGATGACACCTTATTGGGGGACAGGTGTAGTGCGGGGGTCTATCTGTTACTACCTGGCTAGTCCAGGGCGTCACACTCCCCCTTGGTTAACTACAGACCATCCGCGGGCTGTCCGACCACCACCATTTATTTTGTAACCGAAAAAGATAAAAAACAATTAACAAGCATACTAACATATTTACAAGTATGTTACTTTTGGTTCATCCCAAGACGGGAGGCACTATGCTTTAACGTTGCAAACATATAAAAACATTTTTATTAAACAGGAACGGGATGGGATCGGGTCCTTTCATTTGCCCACCCAAGCAAACCTAAACCTTGATGCTGCCTCTAAAAACAGGTGAGCACCCCTTTTCCCCAGTCCAGGAATCAGGTTCGGGTCCGGGTATTGCCCATACGGGCCGGGTAATAAGTTCCTTACCCGGCAGTCTCTCAGAGGCCTCACGTCCAGGGGACCCCTGACCCGGAGGGTAGTCACCGGTAGAGATGAGCGAACCGGCCGTGGTTCGGCTCGAGTTCGGTTCGTCGAACGGAGGTCTCGTTCGAGTTCAGTTCGACGAACGTTCGACGAACCGAACTGGAACCGCATAGGAAACAATGGCAGGCAATCACAAACACATAAAAATACCTAGAAAACACCCTCAAAGGTGTCCAAAAGGTGACAAACAACTCACAACACAACACAAACACATGGGAAAGTGACAAGGACATATACTCATGCGAAAACAAAAGAGCAGGACAAGGAAAAAGAGGAGGAGACACAGATATGAGTATATGCAAGGGAACGTCGATGCCATTACTGTGCAACTTGAGCCCTGCTCATTTTAGGCTTCCAATCTGGATAAATTGCCTGAGCTCACCACGTACGCCTTGGGGATCTTGTTGTGTCCCGCAGCCAGCGTTTTCTCGGAACGTGTCCCCAGTGCTGCTGGGGGTGTGCTGACAGCTAAGCACACGCATCTGTCCACTGACAATGTGGACAGACTAACATTCACCAAGATGAACAAGTCATGGCTCTCAGAGGACTTTTCTTTCCCTGGCTCAGGGGAGCTGAAAGGCACGCGTATTTTTGAGAGTGCTTCATGCAAAGCATCTTTTTTATCTTGAAAATGGGGTCAACTGATGACAGTCAAGTGGGGTGTGTGTGGCCCAATTAGTGGAAACGAGGGAGACTGTGGTTGGAGTCCCCTCGCTTTTGAAAAAAGAACCAAGATGAACAAGTCATGGCTCTTAGAGGACTTTTCTTCCCCTGGCTCAGTCAGGGGAGGTGAAAGGCACGCGTATTTTTGAGAGTGCTTCATGCAAAGCATCTTTTTCATCTTGAAAATGGGGTCAACTGATGCCAGTCAAGTGGGGTTTGTGTGGCCCAATTAGTGGCAATGAGGGAGACTGTGGTTGGAGTCCCCTCGCTGTGTTTTACATGCTTTTGAAGGGCATGACATGCCTAAGAGGTTGAGTTTCAGCATCTGCAACTTGTTGGCTACAGAAAGGCTGCCTTTACACCCTTTTGAGACCGAGGATTTTCAAGACCTTATGCCCATTACAGTGCCCCAAGAGCCGATGGCCATTCGCCACTCCTTCTCCAAGAAAGGCGTGCCCGCGCTACCACAGCAGGTCGCACACAACATCACCGATTCCTCGAGAAACTCTGTTTGTGACAGGGTGCATTTCACCACAGATACTTGGACCAGTAAGCATGGACAGGGGAGTTACATGTTGCTGACTGGGCACTGGGTAACTATGGTGAGAGATGGAGAAGGGTCTGCTGTACAAGTCTTTCCGTCCCCACGAGTTGTGTGCTTTAATCTTTCCTCTGTTCCTCCACTGTTTCTGCCTCATCAACCTCGTGTTGTTCCTGCACCTCAGCCCAAACCCTTTGTGGTCAGGCCACCCTTCCCTGTAACTGCGCCCAAGGAATCCCACACACCTCCTTACTATGCTGGCAGCAGAGCTCAAGGCCATCAGGCAGTCAAATGTTTACTTTGAAATGAAGGGGAAATGTGAGTCACACGCTTAGAAGTTGTAGATGGTTAGCTCTGGAGACCAAGTTTCATCAATGGTTGTCTCCACTCAACCAGCAGACAGGGAAGGCCGGGTGTGACAATGATGCAAACATGGGTGCGGCCCTTCGCCGTGACAATGTGACACAAGTGCCTTGTGTGGCTCACGTGTTGAATCTAATTCTCCAGCAATTTTTAAAACACCATCCCGGCCTACATGGCCTTGTGCAGCGGGCACGCTCGCTATGTGCTCACTTCCATCGTGCGCACACAGCAGCTCAACAACTTTTGTCGCTCCAGAAGTCTTTAGGTCTGGTGGTTAAACGCCTGAAATGCGATGTGCCGACATGCAGGATTTTAATTTGCACATGTTGCAGCGTTTGTGGCAGCACCGCCGAACCCTGCTGCAATACGTTATGACATATAGCCTGGCCTAACTTGATCCAGAGGTGGTGCAGATCGCGCTGCTGGAGTGGTGTCAGATCAAGGACCTTTGCACCCTTCTACACAGTTTACAAATGTCAACGAAGATGTTTAGCACTGGCAATGCCATTCTCAGCGTGACAATTCTGGTCATCTACATGATGGAGCACACTGTAAGTGTCGCGGGCGGAGGAGGGGACGCCGCGCTCTCCCTACTGCTCAGGTCCGGCTGCCACGGCTGCTGCGGCCTGCTGCTGCTCGGTGGCTCGAGCGATGGGCCGGATCCCGGGGACTCTAGCGGCGCTCCTCGCCCGTGAGTGAAAGGGGATTGGGTTTTGGGATATAGTTTATTGTCCGTGACGCCACCCACGGTTGTGGTGATTTGTTGACACCACCGCTGCACTGTATGGGGAGCCCGGGAGTGATGGTATGGAGCAGCTAGATGTTTGTCCTCCCCTCCGTGGGTAGGGGGTTGGTTGTCCCGGGGCCCAGTGATGTGGTGGGTGATGCAGGGCTTGGTGGGCGCAGGGACGCGGGGGCAGCGCTGTGCCTTGCGGCACTGTGGTACTCACTCAGCCTGAGACGATGACACAGTTCTCGGTAAAACACACGGCTGGAAAGACGGTTCCCACGGACGGCTGCACTTGCTTTTCCCCAGTAGTTGACGGTGACGGTCCCTTTTCCTGCACCTAAGATGATGATGGTTGCGATGGGTTCCCACCGGTAACCCGCTCCCCGGCTTGGATATGGGCCGGAGGAGCCCTACTTTGCCCGCAGGCGCTGGCCCTGAGAAACTGGTGCCCTGGCGGTGGCGGTGTCTCTCCGTTACGGTTGGACTGTTGCCTTCAATCGGGACTTGGTTGTTGGGAGACAGTCGTCCCCTTCACTGACGGATTTGGCAAATTATGGCGACTCCTAGCCTTGCCGGGATCCGAAAGGCCCCTGCCCTGGTGCTGACTGTTCCTTGTATACTGCTCCAAACCGCCGGGTCACCACCCGTCCGCGGTCCTTCCAGCAACCTCCGAGCAGTCCCCCTGCAGACTATCACCGCTGTCTGCTGACCTTGCTGTCACTGTCCGGGGTACACACCCGGACCAACTTCAGGCTTTACAGACTGTCACTACTCTTACTTTCCTCCTTTACCACTTCACTTCGCTTCCTTTCACTTTACTGTTTACTCCTTCACTTCCCTAACTGATCTGCCTGGTTTTCCCGCCTCCAGAGCTGTGAACTCCTCGGCGGGCGGAGCCAACCACCTGGCCCACCCCCTGGTGTGGACATCAGCTCCTGGAGGAAGGCAACAAGGATTTTTGGTTAGCCTTGGTGTTCCTAACTGGGGTTTAGGGTGTGGTGGTGTTATGACCTGTGACCCCTGACTTGCCAAGGGCGTCACATAAGCATTATTCGGAGTCAGGTGTTGGGACAAGAGGAAGGGGAGGAATTACAGGAGGAGTCATATGCGGAAGGGATAACAAGATCTACGAGGTCCAGATGGTCAGCGGCACCTAGGCGGCAGTCATGGTGCGGGAGAGGGATTAACAAGGGTGCATAGTATCAGCAAAAAGTGTTGAGGAAGGTGCAGGAGCCCATGACGAAATGGAGGACGAACTGGCGATGGGCATGGAAGACTCAGCAGATGAGTAAGAGCTTGCTCACATTTCGGTTGTGCGAGGTTGGGGGGAGAGGGCAGAGGAAGGAGGCACAATTCTCACCTCTCTGCCACCATCACACCAAGGACTTGGTCCTCCTGGATGCACAAGACACATGAGCGCCTTCTTGCTGCACTACCTACAACATGACCCTCGGATTGTACGAATTCGAAGTAATGCTAACTACTGGATTGCCAAACTGTTAGATTCCCGGTACAAGACAAAATTTGGCGAAATAATTCCTGCCATAGAAAGGGACGCACGTACAGTTAGGTCCAGAAATATTTGGACAGTGACACAAGTTTTGTTATTTTAGCTGTTTACAAAAACATGTTCAGAAATACAATTATATATATAATATGGGCTGAAAGTGCACACTCCCAGCTGCAATATGAGAGTTTTCACATCCAAATCGGAGAAAGGGTTTAGGAATCATAGATGTGGAAGGAGGGGGGAGAGGGAGTGATCCAGAACGAGTCCTCCTTGGTTTAAAACATTCGATTCTTTATTTGAAAATCTTAAAAACATATAGTGAAGACCGAAAAATAGCTAGAATAGTAAAGGCACGATTACATGAGGGCTTTACGCGTTTCGGACTGACAATAAAAACAACTAGTCCTTAGTCATAAGTGTCTCATGAATCCCAAGTAGCTACTAAAATAGACTGACTCATTAAGTGAGGAAGAGGGAGGGGTGAAAAATGTGTGAGAAAATGTGCTAATTGCAACAGAAAAAGTAGAAAAAATAGAACGAAGAGAAAGAGATGATAAGAAAGGAGCAGATGAGTATCTGAAAATTCTCTGGCTCTGTTCTATTGAAACCACAATTTATAGTAAACATATGTTCAGTAAACCTCGCTATATTCAGAAAATCCGTATTCAACTATAAACATAAAAATCCAAAACTGCAGGTTGGGAAATCATGTACATAAATATGTAAGCATATAAACATATGAAGAGAAAATATATAATATATAGAAAAAAACCAAATCATATGCTAGTTATGTGTGGGGACTTGGGTGGGGGGGGGAAATGCAAGGGGTGGGGGAGGGGGGACCTGAAGGCTGCGGCTGTAAAGGCCTGGCAAAGCATTAAGAAGGAGGAAACCCAGCATTTGGTGATGTCCATGGGTTCCAGACTTAAGGCAGTGATTGCCTCCAAGGGATTCGCAACAAAATATTGAAAATAAAAATATTTTGTTTGGGTTTGGTTTATTTGTCCAATTACTTTTGACCTCCTAAAATGTGGAGTGTTTGTAAAGAAATGTGTACAATTCCTACAATTTCTATCAGATATTTTTGTTCAAACCTTCAAATTAAACGTTACAATCTGCACTTGAATTCTGTTGTCGAGGTTTTATTTCAAATCCAATGTGGTGGCATGCAGAGCCCAACTCGCGAAAATTGTGTCACTGTCCAAATATTTCTGGACCTAACTGTATACAGGAGTATCTGCAGAAGGTGGTACGCAATCTTTGATCTGCTTTTCCACTAAACACCAGTGCTGCACAGAGTGAATCTCAACGCTTTGTCATGGATAGGAGGAAATGGTCTTTTACTTGTCCACATCTGAGGGACCGAGGGCTGGCTGCTGTGCTGAGATGGCATTGAGTACGGTGTCCCTGCAGAGTTGCACTTTTGGTCATATACAAACTGAGTTGAAAAAGGACAGATGCTGGTGGAAAGGGGAACAGGTGTGTTGGAAAGGGGAAAAAAGTTTTTGTCCGTGGGTTTGGTGGTTAATGAAAAGTAACATTTGCTGAAGAAACACCATCTGTTACGGTGGGACTGGCAGATTTAGATAAGGTGGTATATACTATGTTACCGCTATATAACGAAAAGCAGTCAGTGTCCACCGTGTTCCCAGATGGAAAAGGAGAGGTTGGAAACTGGAAGGTTAGGTGGAGGATACAGAGCTGTGTGGCTATGAAAAACCGAGTTAGACGCCACTCGGATCTGGAGACTGGGAGCCCTGTTAGCGTCACAGGGTCCACACGCCCACCCAGCCCAGGAACTCCCTGTTAACATCACAGGGGCCATTGAGTATGCTGACCATGTGCATTGGGGCCACACCTGTGGACAGCAGGCGCATCAGCAGCAGCAGGCCTGTTAATGCCACTGGGCTGCACAAGCAGGACTGGTAGGACAGGAGCTGGTCTTAACCGTTCTGCGTTACCAACTGTGGTGGCGGCCTGCATCGACGCCCTATCCCTGCCTACCTCTGGCCTAAAGCCGCAATGGGTTCAACACATGGAGGTGTGCTTTTTCGGAGCATAATAGAAGACTGTGCACCTCCTTGTTGGCTTCAGCCCGTTTTATAACCTGGGTCCGACCCAAACCAGGGTGGACCACAATGCACCTCCTGGAGACAAAAGCAGAGTGACACATCTTGAGTGGCATAACTAGCGTCCTATTTGGAACTGCAACTTCAATAATGACCTCATGGCTGCCACGACACAAACACCTCACCAGTCATCGTCTGACCATCAATAATGAGGTGACAAGTCATAGGGGCAGGCCTCTGCAAGCCATTTGGGAGTGGCCTGGCCACATCGTCAGGACACCTGATGCCCTGTGGTCTATATGGGCCCCCCACATCAGGGGCAGGGCCAAAGAGTTCATTACCGGACCTAGTCTCTGATGCAGTAAGTGCCTGAGCATGCTCTGTAGCATGAAATACAGTATCTGAAAAAAGACTATCAGCTTTAGCATGGTGTCTAGGCACAAAACAGGACTTCCGGCACGGAATGCAAGTACCTGTGCAAAGAGGCTTTTCGCACTAAGTGTGGGAGCATGCGCTGTATTCCGAAATGAAGACTTAGCCTCAGCAATGGCACAGTCAGGCTGAGCATACTCACTAGGCGAAACACTGTAGTTAGCCTGCGGCTGGGGTAAATCGGCACACGCATGCGCACTAGCTGCCTCTCCACACTTAGACGTGGAGGAGAAATTGCTCTTCGGGTGTGGACTTGGAGATGCTGTCTATGAACAGAAGGAAAAGCTAAAGGTGTGTGTTACAGCAAGGAGCCACTGCGGAAACACTTTGTTCAATTGTGAGGGGAGTCATTTTGGAGTTTGGTGAGGAGTACCGTAACGCCAGTGAGCAGCATCCTGTGCCACAGACCAACATTCTTACAGTGCTGTCTATACTGCTTACCGTGAGAGGAGCGTAAAGTCTGTATTTCTGGCAACTGGACATCACAGTGCCCGGGTACGGTAGGCTGTGCCCAGACAATAATGCGGGCACGCAACACTTTGTTTTATTAGCAAAACACATATCTGTTCTGGGTAGGCCGACTATTTATAGACAATAAGACTTGCTGCCTCTGCAATGTCAAATTGTCACGTACAGTTTAAATCATAGAGGGACAGCGACACATGTTTGCATTGACTGTTGATTTTCAAGATTTCCATGACTGTGTTGCAGAGCTGTGTGGTTTGCATTCACACTGTTATCATCTGCCTTATCTGTGAGGCTTCAGCTACCAAGGGTATTCAGGGGGGGGTAATGTGTTTTGTCTATGTTTAGGTAGATAACTGGGAAGCTCTTGTGATGCGCCACTGGTAAGTCGTGTTCGCACACACACACACACACACACGCACAAACACACAACTACTGCTACGCAGAGGGATTAGCAGGTAGTAGGCAACAGAATAGATTGTTCAATTATTTAAATTGTATGCATGGTTCTTATTGTTTGTTTTGGTAAAGTTAAACAATCATTTATCAACCCAACTGACTAGAGTCCTTTTCCTGTTGCCTGGTTTTGCTGCATACTGGGGAGCCCACCCTGTACACGACTTAAAATGAAGCATAAGTCGCAATGTGAATTTCACTGTGCTACAATGCGGCCTAGCGTGCCTGTGCAACCACCGCCTGCCCCATCAAGTGCATCTGCGTGCTCTTCATACTCTGTGACTGTGGGGACAGCAGTCTCACATGGTTTTTCACACTGAACTTCCACCCCTTTACATGCAACAGGGAGTGTGATTGGCAGGTCATCACTTGTTTTGGAAGTGGAAACAGATGGTATTGTTGAGCTGTCAGACATCGAGAAAACCAACATTGGATGCAGGCTACATTATATCCACACCTGCACCTTCGTCACAGATTGGCTGGACTACCTGCAGTTAATAATTGCATTCCAGAAATGGAAAGGAGTGTAGAATGCACATGTGTTGTACCTTGCTTGGCAGCAAAGGAACACTAACTTAGTATTACAGACAATTTTAGGAAGGCAGAAAAACAGTCAGCTCTTTGGGCAAATTAAATAGCGTGGCAAAAGTGGACAGGTGGGTACAGTGGCCGTGTTCTGTGGGTACCAGGACAGTAAAGGAAGCCTCACTTTCTATCCCTCCGGATGATCAAATGCAGCAAGGAATTCCCTGAGTTTGCTATAAAATTAGCGTAGCAAAATGTGCATGAGGGTGTCATGCAGAGGTGCTGCAAATAGCCTTTCACCAGTGGGACACTAATGGAAGTCCAACAGCCACTTTTAGGATGCCACTAAGTTTACTCAGTGTTTGCTAGTATAATGGCTTAGTAACAATGAGTCTGAGTGTGCAATGCAGAGGTGCTGGAAATAGATTTGTAATAGTGGGACACTAATGGAAGTCCAACAGCCACTTCTTGTATGCCACTAAATGGCAGCATTTTTTGCTATTATTATAGCTTATTAAAAAGAGAGCAGGAGGGTGTCATGCAGAGGTGCTAGAAATAGCTTGGCACCAGTGGGACACTAATGGAGTACAACAGCCACTTCTTGTATGCCACTAAATGGCAGCATTTTTTGCTATTATTATAGCTTATTAAAAACAGAGCAGAAGGGTGTCATGCAGAGGTGCTGCACATAGATTTGCACCAGTGGGGCACTAATGGAGTACAACAGCCAGTTCTTGTATGCCACTAAATGGCAGCATTTTTTGCTATCATTATAGCTTATTAAAAACAGAGCAGAAGGGTGTCATGCAGAGGTGCTGCACATAGATCTGCACTAGTGGGGCACTAATGGAGTACAACAGCCAGTTCTTGTATGCCACTAAATGGCAGCATTTTTTGCTATCATTATAGCTTGTTAAAAACAGAGCAGGAGGGTGTCATGCAGAGGTGCTGCACATAGATTTGCACCAGTGGGGCACTAATGGAGTACAACAGCCAGTTCTTGTATGCCCCTAAATGGCAGCATTTTTTGCTATCATTATAGCTTATTAAAAACAGAGCAGGAGGGTGTCATGCAGAGGTGCTGCACATAGATTTGCACCAGTGGGGCACTAATGGAGTACAACAGCCAGTTCTTGTATGCCACTAAATGGCAGCATTTTTTGCTATCATTATAGCTTATTAAAAACAGAGCAGGAGGGTGTCATGCAGAGGTGCTAGAAATAGCTTGGCACCAGTGGGACAATAATGGAATACAACAGCCAGTTCTTGTATGCCACTAAATGGCAGCATTTTTTGCTATCATTATTAGTGATGAGCGAGTATGCTTGTTACTACTCGGTACTCGCACGAGTATCACTGTACTCGGGCTACTCGGCGGGGACAGAGTAATCTCGCGATACTCGTGCTGTACTCGTGGTCTTCATCCCTGCATGTTGGCGCTCATTTGAGAGCCAGCCCTCATGCAGGGATTGGCTGGCAGACCACTGCAATGCCACAGCCCTGTTAGTTGTGGAATTGCAGTGATTGGCCGGCCTGCACAGCGTGACCGAGCCTTTATACCGGCGGGCGCGCTGTGCTCTGCTCACAGCCATCCAGACAGTCAGTGCAGGGAGAGTGTTGTTGCTTCAGGGAAAGGTTTGCGGCCCTTTATAGTTATTTCCGTAGCAGGGCTGCAAACAATGTGACCAGAAGTCCTTCTCAGGACTATTATAGTTGTATACAGGCAGGCAGGGTATAGCCAGGTCGGAGTACAGTAGCAGAGTCCTTCTCAGGACTATTGTTGCTGTATACAGGCAGGGTATAGCCAGGTCGGAATACAGGCTAGTGACCAGAAGAGTCCTTGTCAGGACTATTGTAGCAGTATACAGGCAGGCAGGCAGGCAGGTGGGGGTATATAGCCATTCCTAGTGGTGACCGTATACCAGCCTTCATCATATCTGGGGCTGGTGTACACAGTCTAAAACAGTCCTGATAGTGTCAGACTTCTCAGTAATTGTTGCTCCTAAAAACCTGTTAGGTTCTTAGTGCGTCCGTGCTTGCATTTAAAAACCGCACGTGTGTGCCTGTCGGTGGCAGCGTACAGGTGCACGTTTTGCACAAACTATTATATAACGCACAAGTCTAGTGAATAATACACGACAGTCAGCAGTGTCTGATAGTGTCAGACTTCTCAGTAATTGTCGCTCCTAAAAACCTGTTAGGTTCTTAGTGCGTCCGTGCTTGCATTTAAAAACCGCACGTGTGTGCCTGTCGGTGGCAGCGTAAAGGTGGATATAACTCACAAGTCTAGTGAATACACGTCAGCACAGCATTGCAAAATGCGCAAGGGCGTTGGCAACGAACAAGGAATTGGACGTGATGGTGGTGCAGGCAAAGGTCGAGGTCGTGGGCAAGCTCTAATTTCGCCACAACAAAGGGCCACATCTACTCGCTCGCACGTCCTGTCCCAAATTCTTGGGGACCGCAGCAGTACACCGCTCTTGAACCAAGACCAGTGTCAACAGGTTGTTAGTTGGATAGCGGATAATGCTTCCAGTCAGATTGGCACCACCACAAACACTCTGTCTTCCACACGGTCAAGTGTGAGTAGCCGTGATACTGCACCGCACATTTCAGAACCTGATCCTCCTTCCTACCACCAGGCAGAGTACACGTCCTCGGACATTACTGATCCCACACTTGGACACTCGGAAGAGCTGTTCACGTTTTCATTCGCACATTCTGGCCTCTCGCCAGCTCATGTTGAAGTGGGTCATGAGGAGATCGTATGTACAGATGCCCAAATATTTGAGCAGCCACGTTCTCACGAAGTTGGCAACGTGTCTCAACAAGGGGTGGATGATGATGAGACACAATTGTCAGGAAGTCAGGAGGAGGAGCAGGGTGCGGAAGAGGAAGACGACGTGGTGGATGATCCAGTAACTGACCCAACCTGGCAGGAGGATATGCAGAGCGAGGAGAGCAGTGCACAGGGGGAGGGAGGCGTAGCATCCCAACAGGCAGTAAGAAGCAGGGTGGTGGCTCCAGGCAGAAGTCAGGCAACCGTTCCCTGGAACAGCAACATGACACAAGGTGCCTGTACAAATGTTAGGTCTTCCCGAGTCTGGTAGTTTTTTAAGTTGGCTCCAGATGATTCTAAAAAGGCCATTTGCAACACCTGCCGTGCCAGCATCAGCAGGGTTACCAAAACTAGCAGCCTGACCACCACCAGCATGATCAGGCACATGTCAGCCAAGCACCCGACTTTGTGGGAAGTACAACAGAATCGAGGAGCAGTGCTTGCTGATGTCACTGCTACGTCTTTGCTTGTTGTGCATGCGAGCCAATCCCCTGTCCATGCTGCCTGCGAACAAGCCTCCTCCGGTCCTGCACCTGCAGTTGCCTACGCAGAAATAACACCATCATCAAGCACGTCCTTGTCCCAGCGCAGCGTTCAGTTATCCATTCAGCAAACCTTTGAACGCAGGCGCAAATACACTGCCAACGCCCCACATGCCACAGTTCTAAATGCTAACATTTCGCGACTGCTTGCGCTGGAAATGTTGCCTTTTAGGCTGGTGGAGACAGAAGCATTCCGCGACCTGATGGCGGCAGCTGTCCCACGTTACTCGGTTCCCAGCCGCCACTATTTCTCCCGGTGTGCCGTCCCCGCATTGCATAACCACGTGTCACAAAACATCACACGTGCCCTGAACAACGCTGTTTCACCCAAAGTCCACCTAACCACAGACACGTGGACAAGTGCTTGTGGGCAAGGCCGCTACATCTCGTTGACGGCACACTGGGTTAATATTGTGGAATCTGGGACCCAGTCTGAGCGAGGGACGGAACACGTCCTTCCTTCACCAAGGTTTACAGGCCCTACCTCAGTCAGGGTTTCACCCACACTCTACAGCTCCGGAATGTCATGCTCTTCAGCCTCCTCCTCCTCCTGCGCATCCTCATCCACTTTACCCTCCACACCAGTCCCAAGCTAGAAGCACTGCAGCACTGCCTCGGCGAAGCGGCAACAGGCTGTGCTGAAGCTAATCTGCATAGGTGACAAACCCCACAATGCAGAAGAGGTGTGGACAGCTCTGAAACAGCAGGCAGGTCACTGGCTCACACCTCTGAACCTAAAGCCAGGAAAGGTCGTGTGTGACAATGGCCGGAACCTTGTGGCGGCTTTGAGGCGAGGCCAGCTGACACATGTTCCATGCGTGGCCCATGTGCTCAACCTCGTGGTTCAGCGGTTTCTAAAGTCATACCCAGAGCTGTCTGATCTGCTGGTAAAAGTTTGCCGCCTGTCTGCACATTTTCGAAAGTCACCTACTGCTTCAGTTGGCCTTGCCGGCTTTCAGCGCCGTTTGCATCTTCCGGCTCACAGACTGGTGTGTGATGTCCCCACGTGTTGGAATTCAACTCTGCACATGTTGGTCAGGATATGTGAGCAGAAGAGGGCAGTTGTTGAGTACCTGCATCACCTAAGCCGTCGGGAAATGGGTCAAACTCCACACATAACACCTGAGGAGTGGAGATGGATGTCTGACCTATGTACCATCCTCCAAAACTTTGAGGACTCCACCAAGATGGTGAGTGGTGATGACGCCATTATTATCGTCACCATACCGCTTCTCTGCCTTCTAAAACGGTCTCTGCTCAAAAACAAACATGATGCATTGCAGGCGGAGCGCGATGAGTTGGAGCAAGAAACAGTAGTTGGTGTGGGTGATAACAGACAGCCCAGCCTCGTCTCATCACAATGTGCAGTGGAGGACTATGACGAGGAGGAGGATGAAGACATGGAGCAACTCTCCGACCAAATTGAGGATATGACATGCACACCAGTCATATCCTCGGTTCAGCGTGGCTGGCCAGAGGACAGGGTAGATGAGAAGGAGGAGGAGGAGGAGGACAGCATGTTCAGTCATCGTGTTGGTCAGGATACTGAAGTACTGGCTGTTAAGAGTCTGGTGCACATGGCTGACTTTATGGTAAGCTGCCTGTCTCGTGACCCTCGCGTTAAGAACATCTTGGCCGACAATCATTACTGGTTGGTAACACTGTTAGACCCACGCTACAAGGAGAACTTTATGTCTCTTATTCCCGAGGCGGAGAGGTCAGCCAAAATGCAGCAGTTCCGGAAGGCCATAGTCACGGAAGTAGGCAAAGCATTCCCCTCACAAAACGCTAGCGGCATAGGTCAGGAATCAGTGGACAACCAAGGCGTACAGCCGAGAGGGGCACAAGTCCAATCCGCCAGAGGTAGGGGAACAGTCTTTAAGATGTGGGACAGTTTTCTCAGCCCCTCACGTACCACAGCCCCTGAGGTGCGGGGTAGTGCCACAAGAAATCCTAAGTTTGCCCAGATGCTCAAGGAGTACCTTGCAGATCGAACAACTGTACTCCGACATTCCTCTGGCCTTACAATTATTGGGTATCCAAGGTGGACACGTGGCATGAATTGGCTCTCTACGCCTTGGAAATCCTGGCCTGCCCTGTCGCTAGCGTTTTGTCAGAGCGTGTTTTTAGTGCCGCAGGTGGAATCATTACAGATAAACGCACCCGCCTGTCAACTGAAAATGCTGACAGGCTGACTCTGATCAAGATGAACAAGGGTTGGATTGGGCCAGACTTCACCACACCACCAGCAAATGAGAGCGGAATTTAAAGTTTGTAACGGGAATTTGCCATGTACCTCCACTCACCCATGGGTACACACTTCTGGACTTTGGATAATCACTGGACTGCTCCTCCTTCTCCTCATGCGCCACCATGATGACCGTTACAATAGTTAGGCCTTTGTTTCAGGTATACCCCCAGTGGTAAGTTTTTTCGCCCATTCTTTCAGAATGGACATTACAACGACAGGAGACCCGCTCCTTTGCAATGGGAACAATGTTTTGAGGCCCTCATGCACGTCTCTATCCAGGGACAATGTGGAGCCTGCCAATTTTTGGCTGCCCTGCCTAAGGGCTATACTACAATAGACCCACTTCCTGACAATGGACACTTCAGGTTTACAGGCCCTTATGCACGTCTCTATCCAGGGACAATGTGGAGCCTCCCAATTTTTGGCTGCCCTGCCTAAGGCGGGCTTTGCACACTACGACATCGCAGGCCGATGCTGCGATGCCGAGTGCGATAGTGCCCGCCCCCGTCGCAGCAGCGATATGTGGTGATAGCTGGCGTAGCGAAAGTTATCGCTACGCCAGCTTCACACACACATTCACCTGCCGTGCGACGTCCCTGTGGCCGGCGACCCGCCTCCTTGTTAAGGGGGCGGGCCGTGCGGCGTCACTGCGACGTCACACGGCAGGCGGCCAATCAGAGCGGAGGGGCGGAGATGAGTAGGATGTAAACATCCTGCCCACCTCCTTCCTTCCGCATATCCTACGGAAGCCGCAGTGAGGCCGGTAGGAGACGTTCCTCGCTCCTGCGACTTCACACACAGCGATGTGTGCTGCCGCAGGAGCGAGGAACAACATCGGACCATTGCGTCAGCGTAATTATGGATTACGCCGACGCTGTACCGATGATACGATTACGACGCTTTTGCGCTCGTTAATCGTATCATCCAGCCTTTACACACTGCGATGTCGCATGCGATGCCGGAAGTGCGTCATTTTCAATTTGACCCCACCGACATCGCACCTGCGATGTCGCAGTGTGCAAAGTGCCCCTAAGGGCTATACTACAATAGACCCCCTTCCTGACAATGGACACTTCAGGTTTACAGGCCCTCATGCACGTCTATATCCAGGGACAATGTGGAGCCTCCCAATTTTTGGCTGCCCTGCCTAAGGGCTATACTACAATAGACTCACTTCCTTACAATGGGCACTTCAGGTTTACAGGCCCTCATGCACGTCTCTATCCAGGGACAATGTGGAGTCTCCCAATTTTTGGCTGCCCTGCCAAAGGGCTATACTATACTACAATAGACCCACTTCCTTACAATGGGCACTTCAGGTTTACAGGCCCTCATGCACGTCTCTATCCAGGGACAACGTGGAGCCTCCCAATTTTTGGCTGCCCTGCCAAAGGACTATACTACAATAGACCCACTTCCTCAAAATGGGCACATTAGACTCAAGAGGCCTTCATGTACGTCTCTTCTCAGGGACATCGAAGTGCCACACAATGTTTTCACGTAAAATCTTTCATGTAATCTCCAAAAGTAACATACACCAGCTCTATCTCACTTTTGGGTATGTGCCCTTAACATTTCCGCCATGAAAATTCATTTTGGTGTCATTTTGGAAGGTTTTCTGGTGAGTCCGTAAAAATGGCGTAAAACGCGGACAAAATTGTTCACAGCTGTGACTTTTGAGTGATAAATGCTTCAAGGGATCTTCCCCATGCTGTTGCCATGTCATTTGAGCACCCTTCTGAGACTTTTGTGACATTTTTAGGGTTTCTACATGCTGCCGGGGGTGATTTCATAAAAATACTCAGGTCTCCCATAGGATAACATTGGGCTCGGTGCTCGGGCCGAGTACACGAGTATCTTGGGATGCTCGGCCCGAGCCTCGAGCACCCGAGCTTTTTAGTACTTGCTCATCACTAATCATTATAGCTTATTAAAAACAGAGCAGGAGGGTGTCATGCAGAGGTGCTGCACATAGATTTGCACCAGTGGGGCACTAATGGAGTACAGCCAGTTCTTGTATGCCACTAAATGGCAGCATTTTTTGCTATCATTATAGCTTATTAAAAACAGAGCAGGAGGGTGTCATGCAGAGGTGCTAGAAATAGCTTAGCACCAGTGGGACAATAATGAAATACAACATCCAGTTCTATGATGCCACTAAATGGCAGCATTTTTTGCTATAATTATAGCTTATTAAAAACAGAGCAGGAGGGTGTCATGCAGAGGTGCTAGAAATAGCTTGGCACCAGTGGGACAATAATGGAATACAACAGCCAGTTCTTGCATGCCACTAAATGGTAGCATTTTTTGTTATCATTATAGCTTATTAAAAACAGAGCAGGAGGGTGTCATGCAGAGGTGCTGCACATAGATTTGCACCAGTGGGGCACTAATGGAGCACAACAGCCAGTTCTTGTATGCCACTAAATGGCAGCATTTTTTGCTATCATTATAGCTTATTAAAAACAGAGCAGGTGGGTGTCATGCAGAGGTGCTGCACATAGATTTGCACCAGTGGGGAACTAATGGAGTACAACAGCCAGTTCTTGTACGCCACTAAGTTTACTCATTTTTTGGTATTATAATGGCTTAGTAACAATGAGTTTGAGTGTGCAATGCAGGCAGAGGTGCTGCACATAGATTTGCACCAGTGGGGCACTAATGGAGCACAACAGCCAGTTCTTGTATGCCACTAAATGGCAGCATTTTTTGCTATCATTATAGCTTATTAAAAACAGAGCAGGAGGATGTCATGCAGAGGTGCTGCACATAGATTTGCACCAGTGGGGCACTAATGGAGTACAACAGCCAGTTCTTGTATGCCACTAAATGGCAGCATTTTTTGCTATCATTATAGCTTATTAAAAACAGAGCAGGAGGATGTCATGCAGAGGTGCTGCACATAGATTTGCACCAGTGGGGCACTAATGGAGTACAACACCCACTTTTAGGATGCCACTAAGTTTCCTCAGTGTTTGCTAGTATAATGGCTTAGTAACAATGAGTTTGAGCATATTCTGCGGTACCTTAACCTTTATGAATATTACTGTGCAGGTTACATAGCAGGTTGCATTATTTCCTTGTTTGTACCTATATGAGGGGTGTTGAACAACACTGATTTATTCGAGCATCTATATTATATGTTCCTTTGGCTTGGGGATACATGTCTGTTTTAAGTGTTTTTAACTGTCCTTTGTGTGCCTTCACTCCCAGTGTGGAGATCCATGTATACTTCTATTTGTAATAAAAATTTTCACTTTTATATAACTTAATCTTTTGGTGATCCCTTGTTTGGTATACTCTTTCTCTCCCCCCTTTTGGTCAATGAGTTTGAGTGTGCAATGCAGGCAGACGTGCTGCAAATATCTTTGCACTAGTGGGACGATACAGAAGTCCAACAGCCACGTTTAGGATGCCACTAAGTTTACTCAGTGTTTGCTAGTATAATGGCTTGGTAACAATGAGTTTGAGTGTGCAATGCAGGCAGACTTGCTGCAAATATCTTTGCACTTGTGGGACGATACAGAAGTCCAACAGCCACGTTTAGGATGCCACTAAGTTTACTCAGTGTTTGCTAGTAAAATGGCTTAGTAACAATGAGTTTGAGTGTGCAAAGGGCAGGAGGGTACAGTGGCAGGGTTGTGGGTCTGGGTAGAGGAAAGGAAGCCTTCCTTTCTATCCCTCCTAATGGGGAAATGCAGCGAGGAAATCCCTGACCTTAGCTACACAGTCGCTGTCATCTTGTGTAGCTGTTAAAATCTGTTTTCACTGCCCTGACTGTCACCTATGGCTCTGACCCTGCCGGTATTAGCCCTTAGAAGGGCTGAAAGAAACTTCTATCCCTATTCTGTATAGCACTGTGTATAGAGCGTACACAGCAGTATCGGAGACAGGAGCTATGCCGGCGGTGACTGACACCCAGACGCAGAAGAGATAATGGCGTCCGGATGGGCAGATACTCGTTTTTATAATGCAGGGACATGTGACTTGGACATCCTATCACACATGCCGTTGCTTCTCTGGCTAAAAGTCCACTTAGCTGTGTGTGTGTCTGGGATTGGCTGACATGCTGGCCCGCCCCACTACACGCGCGCGCTTAGGGAAGGAAGACAAGGAAAAAAAAAAAAACTAGCGATCGCCATTATACAAACAGCAGTGATCTGAATGCGCTGTTCCCGCACACTATACACTGAAATTTCATAATAGTGTGAGTCACAGAGTGACTTACACTATTACAGCGGAAAGCCAGCTAGTAATTAGCTTGTCTTTTTGCTGCTAGAACCGTTCTCAAACGTATCTAGAACTATCGAGCTTTAGCAAAAAGCTCGAGTTCTAGTTCGATCTAGAACAGCACCCAAAATCACTCGAGCCGCGAACTGGAGAACCTCGAACCGCGCTCAACTCTAGTCACCGGTTTGCATGGTGACGGGACCCCGGCCTCCACTGCCGCAGGCCCTTCCTCCAACCAGCCTCCCCGGGGACTATGGGATCTGAATGGGTGGTCCGGGATTGTTTACAAGCCCAAAAGTTTTTGGGTGGCTTGCGAGTTCTCAGCCATGTTTATTTAAACGGGCAGTAACAGGGATCAAACAAAGTCCCAACGGGGACGGGCAGTATGGTAGCCAGGAATCGCTACCTCACTCAACAGTCTTCTTCATCCTCCTCAGGACTGTATGGGGGGGAGGGGACTGGGAGGGCCTCCGGGCACTGCGGCTCACTCTTCTTTTCACATTGTGGGCGAACCATCCCCTCTCCCCGCAATGCCAGGTGTAGCTCACCAGCTCTCCGGGCTCCAGGTCCCACTCGGGGTGACCAACGGGCAGGTGCGGGTACACGTACCTGCGGGACACAAACACTTTCGCCTCCAGGCCGGGCTCAAAGATAAACCCCCATCCACAGCGGGGGGGTCAAACTGACGGACTTGGCCTTCGTAGGTCGGGCCCCGTACCCGATAGGTGGCGCTCCGGAGATTTTCTTTCTCCCTGATGGTCCGGGCCAGCACCTTCACCTTCTGCTTCTTTTGGGCCACAATCTCCCGACCCAGCTGGCGCTGCTGCCGCTCCCATTACGGAGCGTCCTCCTGCTCTGGTTCCCTCTGCGCGGGGGTCAGGCCCAGCCAGAGCTCCCCCGTGCTGGCTACGACCGGCACCTTCTGCACTGGGAAGTTCCGCTGTGTCGTGGCCTGCATAGCTGCCTCGCAGCGGCAAGCCCGCGACGCCTCAGCCGAGGCTTGAAACCAAGGAGTGGCCAGCTTTACCTGCTGGGCTGGCTTCCGGACAACGGCCACCTCCATCTTGTCCGGGCGGACTGCCGAGGCCTGGATCTCTTGGGGCGCGGTCACTTCCGGGACTGGCGGGTCCACACCGGGAGCGGGCATCCTCTGTAGATGGATCTTCCACGGAAGCAGTATTGGCGCCGGTCGGATGATTTACCGTCCGCGGGCTGCATCCACTGGCGGGTCCTCGCGGGCGGATTGAATGGGCTCCGCTGCCGGTGTCGGGGGCAGCGGACCAAGCAGGGGAGCAGCGGCAGCCGGTACGGGTGGTGAGGGATGCAACATAGAGGGCAGGGGCAGACCTGGTCCCTCAGCCATGTCGGCTGGTCCCTCGGGGACACAGGGGTGTGGGTCGAATACCTGCTCCTCAAAAATTGCCTCCACTTCACGTACCCGCACGGCTGCAGCTATCTCCTCCATCTCGGCCACCCACCGCTCCATCAGGAAGCGCACCTGGGCTTGCAGACGGTGGCACATCAGCGTCGTCCGGGCTTCCACCCACGCTGCTGTTCCAGGCGTGAGCTCCGGTGCTGCGGGCTTGCGGGTCGGATCGGCCATGGCGCTCTCGCGGGGTCCAGGAACCAGAAGTGTGGCAGGGTCCTGGAGTCCCTGCCCTTTATCAGCTCGGTCACATGTCGCTGAATCTTCACCCGCCCCCCTTGGTCTTTTCGCGGCACTCCCTTCTTCGGCCGATCAGTTTCACTTTTCGACCTCTCGCCTTGCTGCACGGCCGCGTTTCCAGGGGACGGGGCTTCAGTTTTTCCGCGCTTTTTCTGCAGGGAAGAAGACTCTGGCAGGAATCTTCACGCCAATAGATGGCGGCAAGATGGTGGATTCTGACAATTTCGCAATGGATCATCGCTGACTTCACTTCAAGGCGCACTTGACTAGGTAAGTGAATAGGTAAGTATCCTGTTCGTGATGCCAGAAGAGTCGATGTGTACCGCCCCGCGCTCGGCTGCAGCCGAGCCACTCGGATCCGGGCTCGTTGGTGGGTGGCTCGAGCGCCTCCGGACCCGGGGTCACTTTCCTCTGAAAGGGGGTGCTGGCGCTTTTGGTGGGGGTTAGGTAGGTGCACGGCCGGAGCCGTGCTCGAGTTCGTGACACCACCCACGGGTCATAGTGGACACCAGCGCTGTGATTACTGGGCACCCGGGGGAGATGGTGGTGCAGCAAGATGTTAACCCCTCCGTGGATAGGGGTGATGGCCCCGGCACCCGTTGGGGATAGCTGGGCGATGCAGGGTGGTGCGCGGCCGGATGGCACTGTTGCACTCACGGTTATTGACACACACTCTCTGGTAAACCAAGTTGATGGTGGTCAGTGGCCGCAGCCGGCTGCGTCTGGTCCCCCACCCGGTTCGGTGGTCTTAGCCTTTTTCCTGCACCGTGTTGTGTATCTGTGGACGGCCTGCGCTTAAGCGACGGGAGTCCGCTCCCCGCCTTTGTGAATGTCGGGAGAGCCCTTTTGCCTGCAGACGCTGGCCCGTGGGATCTCTCTGCCTGTGCGGTGTCTTTCTATCCCCCTCAGTGGGCTGTTGTCTTCAGTCGGGACTTGGGTGGGAAAGGACCTATAGTCCAGATCGCAATCAGTTAATTAACTCAGTCCAGTGGATTCTTCACCTTGTTTCAGGGTCTGAGTACCCCCCTGTGTGCTCCGGTTCTGAGTCTGTTCCTCGGGTCAGTACCAGCGGGCCACTGCCCTGTCCCGGTCCACCACGGTTCCACTGAGCCGTCTTCCTGGCTCCTGCAGGCACCATTTGCCTCCAACCCTGGCACCTGTCAGACTGTCACAGGCCTGTCCTACAGGCCTGACCTCCTCCACTGCTCAACACTAAAACTCATCTGAACTCAACTCCCTGTGTTTCCTGCCTCAGACCCTCTCAACTCCTCGGTGGGCGTGGCCAACTGCCTGGCTCCGCCCCTGATGTATCCATCAAGCACTGAGGGAGGTGACTAGGTTTTAATGGTTGGCTGATGACACCTTATTGGGGGACAGGTGTAGTGCGGGGGTCTATCTGTGACTACCTGGCTAGTCCAGGGTGTCACACACCTATGTTAGTTATCCATAATATACTGTACGTATGTCGATACAATAACCCCACCACAACAATGGGCCACTCAACTCGCAGCATAGACAACAATGACAGCAGCAAACCGCTCAGACAACATTTACAGCAGCAAACCGCTCATTCACACGATGCCATACATGCAATCTGCCATCTGCCCTGTACAGTGAAAATTGGGATTAATCTATGAAGAGAACACCTCTCCAACAAGTCAAAATCCATTGAATGTGTGCATTTGCCCACTCAAGTCGGTTACAATGATGAACTGCAGTCAGGTGGAGCCCCCATAAGGCTAATGAGCAAGCAGATGAGCTTCCCTGAGATGGTTTCTGACAAAAGTTTTATTATGCAAATCGATTGTTGCAGGAGCTGTCCGGGTGACCTTTGAGGTGAAGATGCTAGATGAGCTCCTGGGCTGGTGTGGTTACACTTAGGCGGGGTTTGCACACTACGACATCGCAGGCCGATGCTGCGATGCCGAGTGCGATAGTCCCCGCCCCCGTCGCAGCAGCGATATGTGGTGATAGCTGGCGTAGCGAAAATTATCGCTACGCCAGCTTCACACACACACACTCACCTGCCGTGCGACGTCCCTGTGGCCGGCGACCCACCTCCTTGTTAAGGGGGCGGGTCGTGCGGCGTCATTGTGACGTCACACGGCAGGCGGCCAATCGGAGCGGAGGGGCGGAGATGAGCAGGATGTAAACATCCTGCCCACCTCCTTCCTTCCGCATATCCTACGGAAGCCGCAGTGAGGCCGGTAGGAGATGTTCCTCGCTCCTGCGGCTTCACACACAGCGATGTGTGCTGCCGCAGGAGCGAGGAACAACATCGGACCATTGCGTCAGCGTAATTATGAATTACGCCGACGCTGTACCGATGATACGATTACGACGCTTTTGCGCTCGTTAATCGTATCATCTAGGCTTTACACACTGCGATGTCGCATGCGATGCCGGAAGTGCGTCATTTTCAATTTGACCCCACCGACATCGCACCTGCGATGTCGCAGTGTGCAAAGTGCCCCTTAGTCTGCAATTGTGAAGCCAGTTTGATGTATTGTCAAATTCTTTGAAACTACTTTGGAGACGGCTTATGGTAGAGAAATGAATATTCAATTCACGGGCAACAGGTCTGGTGGACATTCCCGCAGCCAGCATGCCAATTACATGCTCCCTCAAACTTTGCAACATCTGTACCATTGTGCAGTGTGATAAAACTGCACATTTTAGAGTGGCCTTTGATTGTGGCCAACCTAAAGGTGGCTTTACACACTGCAACATTGCAAACGACATCGCTGTAACGTCACCGGTTTTGTGACGTAATAGCGACCTCCCCAGCGACATTGCAGTGTGTGAAACACATCAGCGACCTGGCCCCTGCTGTGAAGTTGCTGATCGCTACAAATGGTTCAGGACCATTCTTTGGTCCTTTGTTTCCCGCTGTGCAGCATGATCGCTAGAAGGTCTCAGTGTGTAAAGGGGACTTAAATGTGCAGGCAGCAGGAGCCGGCTTCTGCGGACACTGGTAACCACGGTGAACATCGGGTAACCAAGAAGCCCTGTCGTTGGTTACCCGATATTTACCTTTGTTACCAGCCTCCGCCACTCTCACTGTCAGTGCCGGCTCCTGCTCCTTGCACGTGTAGCTACAGCACACATCGGGTAATTAACCCCATGTGTGCTGTAACTAGGAGAGCAAGAGGTGGAGGTATGGAAATAGAGATCACTGAAACCACAGATTTCTTTAAAAGTGATTTATTGAATACATTATGGACCAGAAAGTGAGCAGATTGATGCTGACGGAAATCTGAAATGGACAGATGAAACGCGGTGCCAATTTGAGCGATTGTAACTCAAGCTTGATGTTTCTAGTGGAAAGCCACACCAAATCACCACCACACAGGGCCAAACTTGGCACATGTCCACAGTCATCCACACTCTTATATTTAGTCCCTGCAAATGTCGCTGAATATTTCTCCAAGTAGATTCCAATACAGACCCTCCCTGATCCTCCTCTGGTACCCCGAAAGAGTGACCCTACGTAACGTGCAAAATTGAGGATGTTGACCACAGACACAGAAAAATGGTGACACATCGGAGGACTCATGACAGTGGTTGTTAATGGCAAACCCAGCCAGATGAAGAAACAAAGACCACTCCTCCTGATTGTCCGACACAAAGCAACATAAATTTTGCTCCAAATTTTGATTCATCTGTTCCGTCTAACCATTAGATTGTGGGTGGAAAGCAGATGACTGTAAAAATGTAATGCTCAAGCGAGAGCAGAATGCCTTCCAAAAATTAGTGATGAATTGTATACCTCTATCAGACGGAGCACCATGGAGCCTGACGAACTTCTGTATGAATATCTGTGCTAATGTCTTGGCATTAGGTAAAGAAGGCAAAGCAACAAAATGGGTCATTTTGGAGAATGTCAACCACTACAAGAATCACCATATTACCAGCAGATGAGGGCATATCAGAAATAAAATCCATCGAAATATTCATCCATGGTTTGCTAGGAATAGACAGCAATAGCAAACACCCCGACAGACAGGACTGTAATGACTTAAGGCCACTTTACACACAGAGATAAATCTTTGGCAGATCTGTGGTTGCAGTGAAATCATGGACATATTGTTCCATTTGTACACAGCCACAAACCTGGCACTGATTGTCCACAATTTCACTGCAACCACAGATCTACCACAGATCTGCCACAGATTTATCTCTGTGTGTAAAGTGGCCTTTAGATCATGCACAGATGGTACATGTGGACACATAAAAGACAACATTCCTATATACCTTAAGCCACGAAAAACGATACAACATGAGATCCAGAGTACCGTTCATTCCTGGAGGACCAGCAAGAACTAAATCATGATGCTCCCACAAAACCTTAAGACGAAGGTTCAAAGGAACGAATGACTTTTTTGCAGGAACCCCAGATGGTGCCTCATCCTAAGCCTAAGCAATCTCAGACTCCCCCTCAGTACTGAGAGCTGAAACCACTACACCTTTCTGTAAGATGGGCACTAGTTCCTCCAGGGGTTCTCCACCCAGAAAACACCTGGATAATGGTGTTCTTAGACACAGGGCGGTAGGTGACGATAAAGTTAAACCTATTGAAAAACAAGGACTACCAAGCTTGTCTTGGAGAAAGACGCTTGGCTGACTTGAGATACAATAAAGGCCCTGTCACACTAAGCAACATCGCTAGCAACATCGCTGCTAACGAACAACTTTTGTGACGTAGCAGCGATGTTGCTAGTGATGTCGCTGTGTGTGACATCCAGCAACAACCTGGCCCCTGCTGTGAGGTCGTTGGTTGTTGCTGAATGTCCTGGGCCATTTTTTAGTTGTTGCTGTCCCGCTGTGAAGCACAGATCGCTGTGTGTGACAGCGAGGCAGCAACAAAATGTGCAGGCAGCAGGAGCCGGCTTCTGCGGAGGCTGGTAACCACAGTAAATATCGGGTAACCAAGAAGCCCTGTCCTTGGTTACCCGATATTTACCTTTGTTACCAGCCTCCGCAGCTCTCACTGTCAGTGCCGGCTCCTGCTCTGTGCACATGTAGCTGCAGGACACATCGGGTTAATTAACCCGATGTGTGCTGTAGCTAGGAGAGCAGGGAGCCAGCGCTAAGCATTGTGCGCTGCTCCCTGCTCTGTGCACATTTAGCTGCAGTACACATCGGGTAATTAACCCGATGTGTGCTGTAACTAGGAGAGCAAGGAGCCAGTGCTAAGCAGTGTGCTGCTCCCTGCTCTGTGCACATGTAGCTGCAGCACACATCGGGTAATTAACCCGATGTGTGCTGTAACTAGGAGAGCAGGGAGCCAGCGCTCAGTGTGCGCTGCTCCCTGCTCTCTGCACGTGTAGCTGCGTGCGCTGGTAACCAAGGTAAATATCGGGTTGGTTACCCGATATTTACCTTAGTTACCAAGCGCAGCATCTTCCACACGGCGCTGGGGGCTGGTCACTGGTTGCTGGTGAGCTCACCAGCAACTCGTGTAGCGACGCTCCAGCGATCCCTGCCAGGTCAGGTTGCTGGTGGGATCGCTGGAGCGTTGCAGTGTGACATCTCACCAGCAACCTCCTAGCAACTTACCAGCGATCCCTATCGTTGTTGGGATCGCTGGTAAGTTGTTTAGTGTGACTGGACCTTAAGTTGTTAAGGTCGATGTTGACAACAACTGGATGGACAGCCCCCTCTAGCAATTACCGCCATTCTTCAAATGGCAACTTGATGGCAAGTAACTCCCTTTTCCCAATATTGTAGTCACACTAAGCTAGCTACAGATTCCTGGAAAAGAAGGCACAAGGACGGAGTTTACTAGGTGTCGAACCCTGACACAATACAGCCCCAACCCCTATCTCAGATGCATCCACCTCCACAGTAACAGAAAGAGACATGTCAGGCTGTATAAGTGCTGGAGCTGACGCAAACCATTTCTTAAGACAATCGTGTGCAAAGCAGTTAGAGAAGTCCGCCCCTTTTTTGGTCATTTTGGTCAGTGGTCTTGTAATAGCCAAAAAATTCCTAATGAACTTCCTATAATAATTTGAAAAGCCTAAGAATCACTACAGCGCCTTCAGGTTCTCAAGACGGTACCAAGTTAAAACAGCCTGCACTCTAGAAGAATCCATCCTAAAACCAATTGCAGAAATTATGTAGTCCAAAAGAGGTAGCTCCTGAACCACAAATACACATTTTTCAGGCTTTGCATAAAGCTTGTTAGACCTGACTAACTGCAGAACTTGCTTAACGTGATCCATGTGAGACCTTAGATCATTGGAATAAATGAGGATGTCGTCAAAGTAAGCTATAACAAATTTACCTAAAAGATGAGAAAACACATAATTTACAAAATGATGCAACACTGCAGGTGCGTTAGTTAAACCAAAGGGCATCCCCATGTTTTCATAATGACCATATCATCCCTCATGGACCTGATAAGATTATAGAGCCCTCTAAGGTCAAGTTTGAAGTACCACCTTGCACCTGAAATCTGGTTAAAAAGATAGGGGATAAGTAGTATGGGTTATGGATCACAAACCGTAATCTGGTTGAGCTCCCAAAAGTCCAGACACTGGCGTAATCCACCATCCTTCTTTTTGACAGAAAAGAAATCTGCCGCAACCGGAGAGGACGAGGACTTAATGTGACCTTTGGCCAGACTCTCAGGAATATATTCTTTGAGAGCCAGTCTCTCCGGACCGGACAGGTTGTACAATCTGCACTTGGGTAACCTGGGGGTAACCTGGTCCCAGGCTTTAACTAACTAGATAGCACAGTTGTAAGGCCTATGTAGAAGCAACTCCTGACAACCTTTCTCAGAGAAAAAATCTATGAACTCAGACAATGACTCAGGAAACCTGGGAGCCACAGGTCCCCAAGCAGTGTTCCTTACAGAATGGGCTCCACTGAGTGATGTTTTGAGACCTCCAATCATAGTATCATAGTTTCATAGTATCATAGTTTTTAAGGTTGAAGGGAGACTCTAAGGGCGGCTTTGCACGTTGCGACATTGCACGTGCGATGTCGGTGGGGTCAAATCGAAAGTGACGCACATCCGGCGTCGCAGTCGATATCGCAACGTGCAAATCCTTTTTGATACGATGAACGAGCGCAAAAGCGTCGTTATCGTATCATCGCTGCAGCCTCCGACATTTCCATAATGCCGGTGCAGCGACAGGTGCGATGTTGTTCCTCGCTCCTGCGGCAGCGCACATCGCTGTGTATGAAGCCGCAGGAGCGAGGAACTTCACTTACCTGCCGCCGGCTGCAATGAGAAGGACGGAGGTGGGCGGGATGTTTACATCCTGCTCATCTCCGCCCCTCCACTTCAATTGGCCGCCTGCCGTGTGACGTCGCTGTGACGCCGCACGACCCGCCCCCTTAGGAAGGAGGCGGGTCGCCGGCCAGAGGGACGTCGCACGGCAGGTATGTGCGTGTGAAACTGCCGTAGCGATAATAATCGCTACGGCAGCTTTCACTAGATATTGCACGTGCGACGGGGCGGGACTATCGCTGCAGCATCGGTAATACATTGTTACTGATGTCGCAGCGTGCAAAGCCCGCCTAAGTCCATCTAGTTCAACCCATAGCCTAACATGTTGATCCAGAGGAAGGCAAAAAAACCCCAATGTGGAAAACAAGTTCCAATGGGGAAAAAATTTCCTTCCTGACTCCACATCCGGCAATCAGACTAGTTCCCTGGATCAATACCCTGTCATAAAATCTAATATACATAAATGGTAATATTAAATTTTTCAAGAAAGGCATCCAGGCTCTGCTTAAATGTTAGTAGTGAATCACTCATTACAACATCATGCGGCAGAGAGTTCCATAGTCTCACTGCTCGTACAGTAAAGAATCCTCGTCTGTGATTATGATTAAACCTTCTTTCCTCAAGACGTAGCGGATGCCCCCGTGTTCCACTCGCAGGCCTAGGTGTAAAAAGATCTTTGGAAAGGTCTCTGTACTGTCCCCTCATATATTTATACATTGTGATTAGATCCCCCCTAAGCCTTCGTTTTTCCAAACTAAATAACCCCAAGTTTAATAACCTGTCTTGGTATTGCAGCCCACCCATTCCTCTAATAATCTTGGTCGCTCTTCTCTGCACCCTCTCCAGTTCAGCTATGTCCTTCTTATATATCGGTGACCAGAATTGTACACAGTATTCTAAGTGCGGTCGCACTAATGACTTGTACAGAGGTAGAACTATATTTTTTTCATGAACACTTATACCTCTTTTAATACATCCCATTATTTTATTAGCCCTGGCAGCAGTTGCCTGACACTGTCCACTAAAGTGAAGTTTACCATCCACCCATACACCCAAGTCTTTTTCTGTGTCTGTTTTACCCAGTGTTCTACAATTAAGTACATAATCATAAATGTTATTTCCTCTACCCAAGTGCATGACCTTACATTTATCTACATTAAACTTCAATTGCCACTTCTCAGCCCAATCCTCCAATTTACATAAATCTCCCTGTAATATAAAATTATCCTCCTCTGTATTGATTACCCTGCAGAGTTTAGTATCATCTGAAAATATTGAAATTCTACTCCGCATGCCCCCAACAAGGTCATTTATAAATATGTTGAAAAGAAGCGGGCCCAATACTGACCCCTGTGGTACCCCACTATGAACTGAGACCCAGTCCGAGTACGTACCATTAATAACCACCCTTTGTTTCCTATCACTGAGCCAGTTTTTAACCCAGTTACACATATTTTCCCCTATCCACATTATTCTCATTTTATGTACCAACCTTTTGTGTGGCACCGTATCAAAAGCTTTTGAAAAGTCCATATACACAACATCCACTGCATTTCCCTGGTCCAGGCTTGAACTTACCTCTTCATAGAAGCTGATCAAATTAGTTTGACAGGATCGATCCCTCATAAACCCATGTTGATACTCTGTCATAAGGTTATTTTTCTTGAGATACTCCAGTATAGCATCTCTCAAGAAACCCTCAAGGATTTTACCAACCGTAGAGGTTAAACTTACCGGCCTATAATTTCCCGGCTCAGTTTTTGTCCCCTTTTTGAATAATGGCACCACATTTGCTATGCGCCAGTCCTGCGGTACCGACCCTGTTATTAAGGAATCTGAGAAGATTAAAAATAGTGGTCTATATATCACAGAACTCAATTCCTGTAGTACTCTGGGGTGTATGCCATCCGGGCCCGGAGATTTGTCAACCTTTGTGATTTCGAGGCGGCGGCGTACTTTCTGCTGGGTTAAGCAGGTAATATTCAAGGGTGAATTTATGGTATCACTGGTCATGTCATCTGCCATGGCATTTTCTTGTATAAAAACCGTAGAAAAAAAGTCATTCAGCAGGTTGGCTTTACCCTCATCCCCTTCCACCATTTCACCAAGACTATTTTTAAGGGGGCCAACACTATCGCTTTTCAGTTTTTTACTGTTTATGTAGTTAAAGAATATTTTAGGATTATTTTTACTTTCTCTCGCAATGAGTCTCTCTGTCTCAAACTTAGCTAACTTAATTTGCTTTTTATATATTTTATTTAATTTTCTATAATTATATAATGCCTCATCACTACCTACCCTCTTTAATTCTTTTAAGGCTTTCTGTTTTTCTTTTATTGCTTCCCTTACAGCTCTATTTAGCCATAGGGGTTTCCTCCTGTTTCTAGCATGTTTGTTCCCATAGGGTATATTTTCTGCACATGCCCTATTCAGGATGCTCATAAAAGTCTCCCATTTGCTTTGTGTACTTTTATTACTTAGTACATCATCCCAGTTTATTGCACTAAGATCATCTCTCAACCGTTTAAAATTTGCTTTCCTGAAGTTTAGTGTCCTTGTAGCGCCTCTACTAGACATCTTACTAAAGAATACATGAAAACTTATTATTTTGTGATCACTATTCCCCAAGTAACCCCCAACTTGTATATTTGATATGCGGTCTGGCCTATTGGTTAGTGCAAGGTCTAGTAGTGCTCCCCCTCTTGTGGGGTCCTGTACCATTTGTGAAAGGTAATTATCTTTCATTGTTATCAAAAATCTATTTGTTGGAACTGCAAGTTTCTGTTCCCCAATTTATATCAGGATAGTTAAAGTCCCCCATAATAATTACCTCTCCGAGACTCCCTGCTTTATCAATTTGCTTTATGAGGAGATTCTCTACCTCTTCCATAATATTCGGCGTCTTATAACACACCCCATCAGTATTTTATTATTTATTCTCCCCCCCTTATCTCCACCCATAGGGACTCTACATTCTCAGTACCCTCACATATGTTGTCACGCAGGATGGGTTTTAAGGATGATTTTACATATAGACACACACCTCCCCCTCGCTTATTTGTACCGTCATTCCTGAATAGGCTATAACCCTGTAAATTAACAGCCCAGTCATAGCTCTCATCCAGCCATGTCTCTGATATCCCCACTATATCATAATTTTCTTCCAACAATATTAATTCTAATTCCTCCACCTTATTTGTGAGGCTTCGGGCATTAGTGTACATGCACGTTACGTATGACTCTGTACCTGTATTCCTGCTTACTGTATTAACTGTCCTAACCCTTCCCCCCGTACCACCCCCAATTTCATTACTTGTGCCCTGGTCACTATCTGCACTACATTCCCCTTCTAGAAAGTGAATACCCTCGCCCCCCATTCCTAGTTTAAACACTCCTCCAACCTTCTAGCCATTTTCTGCCCCAGCAGAGCTGCACCTTCCCCATTAAGATGCAGCCCATCCCTAGCATAGAATCTGTAGCCAACTGAAAAGTCAGCCCAATTCTCCAGGAACCCAAAACCCTCTTTCCTACACCAATTCCTGAGCCACCTGTTAACCTCCCTGATCTCTCTTTGCCTCTCTGGTGTGGCTCGTGGCACAGGTAGTATTTCCGAAAATACCACATTTGAGGTCCATGCTTTAAGCTTACAACCTAATTCCCTGAAATCATCTTTAAGGACCTTCCACCTACCTCTAACTTTGTCATTTGTGCCAATGTGTACAATGACCGCTGGGTCCTCCCCAGCCCCTCCAAGTAATCTTTCATCCCGATCAGCGATGTGCCGAACTCGATCAACTACTAGCAATCAACTACTAGGTTGTGTAGCGAAAGCACGGGAACCCCAACACAATAGACACAGGTAGGTTATTGAGCACCTGACAGATGATACTTTCAGAATGCAAGAACCCAATGTGGAGTTCCAGAGTCAAATGTAGAGAAGTTTACAGTTATACATGAAGTTTGATACTATGGCAGAGACGGCTGTTAGTCAATAGGACAGGATAACCACAAGAACCAAGAAAGCAAAGCTATATCCAGCACTCAGCCCCAGTATCCAGAGCCTTATAAAGGGTGAAAGCAGCTTTTGAGCAGCCACCTGAGCTCCCAGCAGATGATCACAAGCCAGCAGGAATTAACTCCTGCTGTACTGGAGAGCAGCGAAGCTAGAATCAGCTGACACCCATAACACGCTGTGCAACTAAGTGATCCCAGGCTGTTTGTCAGACTCTGCAATGGGAACAGAGTCTAACACTGCCATGACACCCAACGAGTGCAACGCTGAACACTGCACAACAAATTATTAGTATATGAATTCAGCATAAGAACCAACATCTGTACAAGAATGCATGAATATAGCACCAGAACCACAATCAGTACATAAATACAGCAACCACCATGAATATAGTACAGCAGTAGAACCACCATTAGTACAGTAATACAGCGCTAGAAACATCATCACTGCATCAATATATGAGAAGCACCATAAACACTACATAAAAACAATATCAGAACCACAGTCAGTACCTCATTGAAGCGTGTTGGAATTAATAAATTTCAATTTGAAATTCTAAGACTCTTTATTCCTGCAGCACAGCCCACCTAAATGTGACAGTTTCCATTTTATTTATATTATACAGTAGTATTGTGGTTTTAGCAAGGTATTTCTAGCCTCCTGATCAAGGTGAGCCTCTCCTTTTGAAAGTTACTCTTTTATACCAGAACCAAGTTTCCAGGTCTTATTAAGCACTTCATCATCATCCACATTGCCAATAAACACATCTACCTATAATAACAGGGCATCACTGGGTACCCACTAATTTAAAAGGCACTAACACCATAGCCATTTGTATTTGCTTCATTTCCAGCCACCTCTCTCCTACTAGTTATCTCAATCATCGCTAACAATAAACTAATAAAAAAACATATCTGCCTTTGCAAGCTTTTGGTTGCCAAAGTTTTTGGTTTGCACCATGTAAGCAGCACACAGTGATCTAGCTAGGTCACCTCTGGCAGTCTTGTCTGGGTGCTGTCTAGCAAAGCATGCGCTGTTTGTTAAGGATTCTAAATTGCCCCCTAAGAAACATTTACTAAAGCACCACTCCATCAGTTTCACTTCACTTTAAATGTAAGTCCCCTGACCCCTGTGTTATACTTACCTACCACTCTCTTCATATCATCCAGCACCGCTCCAGTTGGTCTCTGGTGATTTGTGAACTGCGAGCACCTCCACTGACTCAATGAAAGCGCTGTAGGTCACAACTCAATACAAGTCTGAGAGCTTTGACTTGCCTAGTCTTTCTGGCTCTCTCACAGAGTTGCATTGAGCACTTGTGACTTAATGACTGACTTCCTGCCATTCAGAAGTTACGGGCATAATATGGTGGAACTGGGAAGGCAGCGAAAAAAAAAGATAAAAACACCGGAGAGTGAGTATAACACAGCGGGCAGGTGACTTAGATTTAAAGCACCACCCCAGCACTGAAACCCCTCCACCGGAGTGGTGCTTTCAGTACAGTATTTGGTTTGTTTTCAAGTTTCCAATAAACATTTTATTGTAATGACAAATGGTTTTTATTCTTATTTGTACAGAACTTACAAAAAAATAAGGGAAGGCAACAAAAAAAAATATTAGAATGCTCTGATCATGGAGATGGTTGTGGGGCATTTGATTTTTTGGTTTGTATAGAATCCACTGGCGGACAAAGACAGAAAAGGGGCTCTGTGCAAGAGCAATAGATGGCCCTTTACAGCCCAAGAACTCATACAAATGCAAAAATTGCACCTGCTTTGGAGGTAGACATGGGTCCCTGTGCGGCTGCCCAGGTTGCACCAATGATATTTCTGCCCCTGATACAATGTCATGCAATAGAGCACAATCAGGCTTGGGAGCTTGTTGTGAATTTTTAGGGGGATTTTGCCCCAAATTTGCTATACGTTCGGAGTCACACTTGCGCGTGACTCATGCGAATCTCGCATCGCATCACCCGGCGTAGCCTGCCGCTCTCTGGACAGGAGCGTCTCAGCTACATCGAAACACATGCAGCCGACCCGCTCCTGTCATTCTTTTCATTGAAGTGGGTGACGTCCATGAAATTACACAACAAAATGTCCAACAAATCAGCAACGCACACCTGTGGACCCAAACATCGGCCCTGAGGACCATTATTACCAGGCTACCTAAAGCAGTCAGAGCAAACCTACAGCTCTTTTATTTTAGCATTATCTATACATTCCCAGAAAATGTATTGTCACTTTTTATATGTAGCTCTCACAGTATTTTAACATAAAAAGTTCATGAGTCGCATGCTAACACGGTCATTACATTCATTGCTTTCCTGTGTTATCTTCTACTATTACCCAGTTTATTGTGTCGTTATTTTATTTATTTTTATACTGTATTCTCATTTCTTCCCTGGATCATTTTGCCCTTTTAATCTTTTTCCTTGGACATCATTTTCCATGTTCTCTACTAACTTTTCTCTCCATGGCCTTTTTAAATTCTGCTTGCCTATTTTATGGCTAGAATTGTAATGGTTATCTCCCAGCCCTGCCTCTGGCTATCACGTAGGGAATAAACAGAAGCTGACACAGTAATTTACTTAAATCTTCTCCGCAGTTTTGTAGCATTTTACTCCAGAGGATACCCCTGAAACAACAATTATTTTAAATGTCACGCATTTCTGCCCTTGGGCTACCGACAAATGAACATTAAATCTATTAACGACGGAGAAAAAAAAATTAAGTGTTTACTTTTCAGAGTAGGTGAGTGAAAAAAACAGAGCTTGCTTCTATAAATTCTCCCTCAATAATAAAGTGAAGTACTTAATGCTGTCTCTGCAGATACTGAAGATGTGTCACCGTTTGTTGCTCTCTTTGGGCTTTTTTTATTTACATTTATAAACAAGTAAACTTTATTATGCACGGATAAATTAATTTGACTAATTTCACATTTGTTTAATTTGTAATATTTTTTTTAATTTACAAGAAATTTTATTGTCATTTGTCTATTGCTTTTTATTTTTTTTTTCAATGGAATAGTAATTTGAAGAGATCATCAAGTCTAACTTCAGGTTTAGGTCTCAAAGGGAATATAAAACATACATAGATCTTGCTATGCTGGCTGTACGTCCTGGCACCGACCACTGTGTTTTTGGCAACTGCCTTTTCACTTTGTAGCAAATAACCTCAGAATCTATTGTAAGAAATTATATTTTGCTTTCCCTTTATTAGTATTTTCTACATTTGTTTGTTTATTATATAATAGAGGCTATGTGGAATTAAAAAGTATTGATTATTGGACATCTTTTTGCAATTTATGGCTTTAATATGATGACCTAATAAAGTGTAACTAGATGGTGCACATAAGCCAAAGTGTATCAGGTATCAGTTACTTGCCAACACAAGGACTTTCTCATAGATTTTGGTTGATTGAAGGTACTGTATTAGGAATAAGCAGAAAGATTGAAGTGTGGGAAAGTAAAGACAAGATGATCTTTGAGTCAAATGTAGAGAAATTTGCAGTTTAACATGAAGTTGAACACTATAGCAGAGACGGCTGTTAGTCAATGTATCAGGCTTTGCTTATTACTACTTGCTCACTATGTTCTGTTGACTGAAGCAGCACCGGTATGCCACTAAGGCTGCCAGGAGGAGTAAACTTCATTCCCTCCCGGCAGTCAAGTGTCACGCCTCGAGATTCGATTCGGAGAGCCTTTGTTGTGTGATTTGCTTTTTCCTCCTCTGAGCCCCAATGGGTTCTGTTACTTTCTGGGTTCTTACTATCTGTTGTCTGTCTTTCATTCTTCTTCAGACAACAGAGGTTTTTAATTTTGTCTGCTCAATCATCTTTTGGGTGTAGCTATTTAAACATTCCTGCTGGTCACATTCATTGTGGATTCTTCATGGAGATAGAGCCCTATTGCTATTGGATTTCGCAGACAGATTGAGATCTGCTGGAGTATTATCCCTGCTGTTGCATACATCTTTCCTACTCTTTTCTGCTTCGATAGCTAGTAGGTATTTCTTTCTAGCAGTGGTACCTCACTTTTTCACTTTGTTTTTATGGTTTCTTATTTTCTCACTCAGGGATGCTTTTTATCCCTGCATGTGTGCCGCCCCAACGTCAGCAGCCGGGCTGCTTGGATCCGGATCCCCGGTGGCTCAAGGGATCTCTGGACTTGGGGTCAGGGCCACTCGGAATAAAAGGGGAATATTTACACGGGGGAGTATGTTTGAAGTTCGTGACACCACCCGTTGTGTGTGGTAAGGTGGAGTACCACCGCTGCAGTTGCGAGCACCTGGTGGCGGTGGTGTGGGCAGCTAGATGTTTAACCCATCCACGGGTAAGGGGAATGCCCCGGGACTCGAGGAGGGCGACGGGGAGGCACCGTTGGGACGGTAGGGGTTATTTGTGTACTCACTCAGTCCAATAACACTGACACCAACAACTGTGGTAAACCAAAGTTCTGGACACCGCTGCCGCTTGGAGGGAGCACTCCTGGATCCTGTGCTTGTTGGTGTTGCCTGTTAGTCTGTGACCTTTGTCTTGGCACCTCTTTCTCTATTTGGTCCCTTTAGTATAGAACTAGTCAGGTCCCGCTCAGCTTTATGGCTAACTGGGTGAGCTTGCTCTCAGGGTTCACGCTTGAGATTTTCTGGACCGTGTGAGTGGAAAGTCCAATCTCCCTCGTTGCGCTAGTACTCTGATTTTTGAGCGGGTGGAAAATGGATCTTGAAGGCTCCGTCCTCGTCGGGTAAATTGCCAGGATGCCTGAAGCTCCTTCCTGACCTAAAGTTCACGTACCCCGTCGTGCCCTGGCCCCTGCCCGATGATGGCACAAGGCCGCCGGCTGTCCTTCTCGACAGTCCGTGCCCCTTATCACGATACCCTGTGAACCGGGGTCCAGCTCCTACCAGGCCAAGACCAACGTCTGCCACCTAGTAGTCTCAAGGAGCCAAGCTCCTTACCTCCTCTTTCTTCCAACACTTCACCGCTCTGTGACTTCTCCTCTTGAGAGCCACTGCTCAACTGACTCCTGACACTCTTGTCCCCCCTTAACCAACCCCCCAAGTGGGCGACCCTATTCCACTCAGGCCGTCCACTGATGTGTCTGGTGGGTGTTGTGGAGAGTGTTCCTAGGATTTTGATTAGCTGTTCTCAGCAACACCAAAGGTTAGGGACCCGTAACCAAGGAGGAGGCGGATACTGTGCAGAAGGGCAGATTGCACAATACCCAGTGACGACCTGATAGGCCAGGGCGTCACATTCCTCCTTGGTTAAACTTAGCTCGTCCCCGAGCTACAGGACATCGGAGATTTCTTTATTTTTTTGTTTCAAACTGTAGAAAAAGGGTAGGAAAAGGATTAACATTCTTGTTTACACTTTTATCCCACATTAGGGACGCTTGTTACTTAAACGTTGCGCAACATTTTTAAGAGTTCATCTCCCCAACGGTGGGACGCTATCGGTTTCGGTGGTAGCTGAGACTCAACCTGCTCCATTGCAGCCTCTTCCCATGACAGTCTAGTCCCAATGTCCCGAATCCCGTTAAACCGCCACTCAAACAACCTGACCCTCTGGAAACCTATGGTGGGTCAGTGACCAGGTTAAGGTCCCGACCGCCGGGCGTTGTGTTAGTTGACTCTGGTGGGCACAGGAGATGCAACTATATACAATACACACGTTTGTGTTGGTCATGCCAGTCCTGTGACCGTGGTCCATATTTACTAAATATAAAAACTTAACGAAGTCCATGTACCGGGTGTAAACATTTTAGCAATCTTCTCGCAAATTTGGTAACTTTTACTCTTTTTATTAAGACTGGTCAATTAGTCACTAGTGATGAGCGAGTACTAAAAAGCTCAGGTGCTCGAGGCTCGGGCCGAGCATCCCAAGATACTCGTGTACTCGGCCCGAGCACCGAGCCCAATGTTATCCTATGGGAGACCCGAGTATTTTTATGAAATGACCCCCCGGCAGCATGTAGAAACCCTAAAAATGTCACAAAAGTCTCAGAAGAGTGCTCAAATGACATGGCAACAGTATGGGGAAGACGCCTTGAAGCATTTATCACTCAAAAGTCACAGCTGTGAACAATTTTATCCGAGTTTTACGCCATTTTTACGGACTCGCCAGAAAACCTTCCAAAATGACACCAAAATGAATTTTCATGGCGGAAATGTTAAGGCCACATACCCAATAGTGAGATATAGCTGGTGTATGTTACTTTTTGAGATCACATGAAAGATTTTACGTGAAAACATTGTGTGGCACTCTGATGTCCCTGAGAAGAGATGTACATGAAGGCCTCTTGAGTCTAATGTGCCCATTTTGAGGAAGTGAGTCTTTGTAGTATTTTCCTTTGCCAGGGCAGTCCAAAATTGTGAGGTTCACCAATGCCCCTGCATACAGACGTGCATGATGGCCTGTAAACCTGAAGTGCCCATTGTAAGGAAGTGGGTCTATTGTAGTATAGCCCTTTGGCAGGGCAGCCAAAAATTGGGAGGCTACACATTGTCCCTGGATAGAGACGTGCATGAGGGCCTGTAAACCTGAAGTGCCCATTGTAAGGAAGTGGGTCTATTTTAGTATAGCCCTTTGGCAGGGCAGCCAAAAATTGGGAGGCTCCACATTGTCCCTGGATAGAGACGTGCATGATGGCCTGTAAACCTGAAGTGCCCATTGTAAGGAAGTGGGTCTATTGTAGTATAGCCCTTTGGCAGGGCAGCCAAAAATTGGGAGGCTCCACATTGTCCCTGGATAGAGACGTGCATGAGGGCCTCAAAACATTGTTCCCATTGCAAAGGAGCAGGTCTCCTGTCGTTGTAATGTCCATTCTGAAAGAATGGGCGAAAAAATTTACCACTGGGGGTATACCTGAAACAATGGCCTAACTATTGTAACGGTCATCATGGTGGCGCATGAGGAGAAGGAGGATCAGTCCAGCGATAACCCAAAGTCCAGAAGTGTGTACCCATTGGTGAGTGGAGGTACATGCCAAATTCCCGTTACAAAATTTAAATTCCGGTCTCATTTGCTGGTGGTGTGGTGAAGTCTGGCCCAATCCAACCCTTGTTCATCTTGATCAGAGTCAGCCTGTCAGCATTTTCAGTTGACAGGTGGGTGCGTTTATCTGTAATGATTCCACCTACGGCACTAAAAACACGCTCTGAAAAAAAGCTAGCGGCAGGGCAGGCCAGGACTTCCAAGGCGTAGAGAGCCAATTCATGCCACGTGTCCAGCTTGGATACCCAATAATTGTAAGGCACAGAGGAATGTCGGAGTACAGTTGTTCGATCTGCAAGGTACTCCTTGAGCATCTGGGCAAACTTTTCTTTCTTGGAAAGTGCTTGGTAGTGCCCCGCACCTCAGGGGCTGTGGTACGTGAGGGGCTGAGAAAACTGTCCCACATCTTAAAGACTGTTCCCCTACCTCTGGCGGATTGGACTTGTGCCCCTCTCGGCTGTACGCCTTGGTTGTCCACTGATTCCTGACCTATGCCGCTAGCATTTTGTGAGGGGAATGCTTTGCCTACTTCCGTGACGATGGCCTTCTGGAACTGCTGCATTTTGGCTGACCTCTCCGCCTCGGGAATAAGAGACATAAAGTTCTCCTTGTAGCGTGGGTCTAACAGTGTTACCAACCAGTAATGATTGTCGGCCAAGATGTTCTTAACGCGAGGGTCACGAGACAGGCAGCTTACCATAAAGTCAGCCATGTGCTCCAGACTCTTAACAGCCAGTACTTCAGTATCCTGACCAACACGATAACTGAACATGCTATCGTCCTCCTCCTCATCTACCCTGTCCTCTGGCCAGCCACGCTGAAACGAGGATATGACTGGTGTGCATGTCATATCGTCAATTTGGCCGGAGAGTTGCTCCATGTTTTCATCCTCCTCCTCGTCATAGTCCTCCACTGCACGTTGTGATGAGACGAGGCTGGGCTGTGTGTTATCACCCACACCCACTACTGTTTCTTGCTCCAACTCATCGCGCTCCGCCTGCAATGCATCATGTTTGTTTTTGAGCAGAGCCCGTTTTAGAAGGCAGAGAAGTGGTATGGTGACGCTAATAATGGCGTCATCGCCGCTCACCATCTTGGTAGAGTCCTCAAAGTTTTGGAGGATGGTACATAGGTCGGACATCCATCTCCACTCCTCAGGTGTTAAGTGTGGAGTTTGACCCATTTTCTCTCATTCGCTCCTCATGCAACCGACTCCAAGACTTCTCCCGAGCATCCCCAGTCTCCTGGAACTCACTGCCTCAATACATCAGACTATCTACTACACTTGCAAACTTCAAACGGACCCTGAAAACTCATCTGTTCAGAAATGCCTATAATCTACAATGACGCCACTGCCCCACCATCGTGCGGAGCTGCCGCCCCACCACCGTGCGGAGCTGCCGCCCCACCACCGTGCGGAGCTGCCGCCCCACCACCGTGCGGAGCTGCCGCCCCACCACCGTGCGGAGCTGCCGCCCCACCACCGTGCGGAGCTGCCGCCCCACCACCGTGCGGAGCTGCCGCCACACCACCGTGCGGAGCTGCCGCCCAACCTACACCCCACCTACTGTCTCCTCCCCAAAATCCTTTAGGATGTAAGCCCGCAAGGGCAGGGCCCTCTTCCCTCTGTGCTAGTCTGTCTATTGTAACTTGTATATGTATTCTGTATGTAACCCCCTCATGTACAGCACCATGGAATCAATGGTGCTCTATAAAAAAACAATAATAATAATAATAATAATAATTTCCCGACGGCTTAGGTGATGCAGGTACTCAACAACTGCCCTCTTCTGCTCACATATCCTGAGTCCTGACCAACATGTGCAGAGTTGAATTCCTACGCGTGGGGACATCACACACCAGTTTGTGAGCCGGAAGATGCAAACGACGCTGAAAGCCGGCAAGGCCGGCTGAAGCAGTAGGTGACTTTCGAAAATGTGCAGACAGGCGGCGAACTTTTACCAGCAGATCAGACAGCTCTGGGTATGACTTTAGAAACCGCTGAACCACAAGGTTGAGCACATGGGCCACGCATGGAACATGTCTCAGCTGGCCTCGCCTCAAAGCCGCCACAAGGTTCCGGCCATTGTCACACACGACCTTTCCTGGCTTTAGGTTCAGAGGTGTGAGCCAGTGATCTGCCTGCTGTTTCAGAGCTGTCCACACCTCTTCTGCATTGTGGGGTTTGTCACCTATGCAGATTAGCTACAGCACAGCCTGTTGCCGCTTCGCCGAGGCAGTGCTGCAGTGCTTCCAGCTTGGGACTGGTGTGGAGGGTAAAGTGGATGAGGATGCGCAGGAGGAGGAGGAGGCTGAGGAGCATGACATTCCGGAGCTGTAGAGTGTGGGTGAAACCCTGACTGAGGTAGGGCCTGCAAACCTTGGTGTGGGAAGGACGTGTTCCGTCCCTCGCTCAGACTGGGTCCCAGCTTCCACAATATTAACCCAGTGTGCCGTCAACGAGATGTAGCGGCCTTGCCCACAAGCACTTGTCCACGTGTCTGTGGTTAGGTGGACTTTGGCTGAAACAGCGTTGTTCAGGGCACATGTGATGTTTTGTGACACGTGGTTATGCAATGCAGGGACGGCACACCGGGAGAAATAGTGGGTGGTGGCTGGGGACTGAGTAACATGGGACAGCTGCCGCCATCAGGTCGCGGAATGCTTCTGTCTCCACCAGCCTAAAAGGCAACATTTCCAGCACAAGCAGTCGCGAAATGTTAACATTTAGAAGTGTGGCATGTGGGGCGTTGGCAGTGTATTTGCACCTGCGTTCAAAGGTTTGCTGAATTGATAACTGAACGCTGCGCTGTGACAAGGACGTGCTTGATGATGGTGTTATTTCTGTGTGGGCAACTGCAGGTGCAGGGCCGGAGGAGGCTTGTTCGCGGGCATCATGGACAGGGGATTGGCTCGCATGCACAACAAGCGAAGACGTAGCAGTGACATCAGCAAGCACTGCTCCTCGACTCTGTTGTACATCCCACAAAGTCGGGTGTTTGGCTGACATGTGCCTGATCATGCTGGTCGTGGTCAGGCTTCTAGTTTTGGTACCCCTGCTGATGCTGGCATGGCAGGTGTTGCAAATGGCCTTTTTAGAATCATCTGGAGCCAGCTTAAAAACTGCCAGACTCGGGAAGACCTAACATTTGTACAGGCACCTTGTGTCGTGTTGTTGTTCCGGGGAACGGTTGCCTGACTTCTGCCTGGGGCCACCACCCTGCTTCTTACTGCCTGTTGGGATGCTACGCCTCCCTCCCCCTGTGCACTGCTGTCCTCGCTCTGCATATCCTCCTGCCAGGTTGGGTCAGTTACTGGATCATCCACCACGTCGTCTTCCTCTTCCGCACCCTGCTCCTCCTCCTGACTTCCTGACAATTGTGTCTCATCATCGTCCACCCCTTGTTGAGACACGTTGACAACTTCGTGAGAACATGGCTGCTCATATATTTGGGCATCTGTACATACTATCTCCTCATGACCCACTTCAACAGGATCTGGCGAGAGGCTAGAATATGCGAATGGAAACGTGAATAGCTCTTCCGAGTGTCCAAGTGTGGGATCCGTAATATCCGTGGACGTGTACTCGGCCTGGTGGTAGGAAGGAGGATCAGGTTCTGAAATGTGCGTTGCAGTATCACGGCTACTGACACTTGACTGTGTGGAAGACAGAGTGTTTGTGGTGGTGCCAATCTGACCGGAAGCATTTTCCGCTATCCAACTAACAACCTGTTGACACTGGTCTTGGTTCAAGAACGGTGTACTGCTGCGGTCCCCGAGAATTTGGGACAGGACGTGCGAGCGAGTAGATGTGGCCCTTTGTTGTGGCGAAATTAGAGCTTGCACACGACCTCTGCCTGCACCACCATCACGTCCACTTCCTTGTTTGTTGCCAACGCCCTTGCGCATTTTGCAATGCTGTGCTGACGTGTATTCACTAGACTTGTGCGTTATATCCTAGTTTGTGCAAAACGCACACAAGTGCACCTGTACGCTGCCACCGACTGCCACACACGTGTGGTTTTTAAATGCAAGCACGGACGCACTAAGAACCTAACAGGTTTTTAGGAGCGACAATTACTGAGAAGTTTGACACTATCAGACACTGCTGATGTGTATTATTCACTAGACTTGTGTGTTATATCCAAGTTTGTGCAAAACGCACACAAGTGCACCTGTACGCTGCCACCGACTGCCACACACGTGCGGTTTTTAAATGCTAGCAGGGACGTACTAAGAACCTAACAGGTTTTTAGGAGCGACAATTACTGAGAAGTTTGACACTATCAGACACTGCTGACGTGTATTATTCACTAAACTTGTGCATTATATACTAGTTTGTGCAAAACACACACAAGTGCACCTGTACGCTGCCACCGACTGCCACACACGTGCTGTTTTTAAATGCAAGCACGGACGCACTAAGAACAGGTTTTTAGGAGCGACAATTACTGAGAAGTCTGAGACTATCAGGACTGTTTTAGACTGTGTACACCAGCCCCAGATATGATGAAGGCTGGTATACGGTCACCACTAGGAATGGCTATATACCCTGCCTGCCTGCCTGCCTGTATACAGCAACAATAGTCCTGAGAAGGACTCTTCTGGTCACTAGCCTGTATTTCGACCTGGCTATACCCTGCCTGCTCTGCCTGTATACAGCAACATTAGTCCTGAGAAGGACTCTTCTCCTGTACTCCGACCTGGCTATACCCTGCCCTGCCTGTATACAACTACAATAATCCTGAGAAGGACTTCTGGTCACACTGTTTACAGCCCTGCTACGGAAATAACTATAAAGGGCCGCAAACCTTTCCCTGAAGCAGCAACACTCTCCCTGCACTGACTGTCTGGATGGCTGTGTGCAGAGCACAGCGCGCCCGCCGGTATAAAGGCTCGGTCACGCTGTGCGGGCCGGCCAATCACTGCAATTCCACAACTAACAGGGCTGTGGCATTGCAGTGGTCTGCCAGCCAATCCCTGCATGAGGGCTGGCTCTCAAAAGAGCGCCAACATGCAGGGATGAAGACCACGAGTACAGCACGAGTATCGCGAAATTACTCGCTACCCGCCGAGTAGCCCGAGTACAGTGATACTTGTGCGAGTACCGAGTAGTGACAAGCGTACTCGCTCATCACTATTAGGCACTTATTTTACTAACATCTACATGGAAAATAAACTATGGAAAAAAATAAATTAAAAACACTGATACCTAACAATTCTATGGCATCGTTAAACCACTGGTATTTTTAACATTTTTCAACACTCTTCTCTGTACCGCTCAATGGGAGGCTGGTAATCAACAGCGGTGGCTGGCACAACCTCATTCACCATAGCGAGCCATTTCACATCTAGGGCATACCAGCCCCGCTTGCTCCAGTTCCGCGTGTAAGGGACCACCTCCCCTGGCTCCAGGTTACGGCCCGGGTAATCCCTCGGGAGTAGAGATCAGCGAACCGGTCGCGGTTCGGCTCGAGCTTGGTTCGCCGAACGGAGGTCTCGTTCGAGTTTGGTTCAGCGAACCGGTTCGGCGAACCACTCAAACCCATAGGAAACAATGGGAGGCAATCACAAACACATAAAAACACATTATAAATGTACACATACAGTTAATAAACATTGCCATAACACTTACCGGTCCCCGCGACGCGTCCTGCACGCTGTCTCCTGCTGCTATTCCATCCGATGATCGCTGAATCTTCCCGGTAACCAGCACTGCCAGCAGTGATGCAGGACCTATCGTGACGTCAAAATAGCCATGTGACCAGTCACTTGTCTGTTATCTCATTGGCTACAGACTGGTCACATGACTATGATGCGTCATGTAGGACCTGCGAGTGCATCTCTCCAGTACGCGGTGATCGTTTGTGTATCGCGCTGTACCGGGGACATATTCTGGCATGCGGTCAGGTTCCCGGTCTGCTTCCCTGTTCCGTTATAAACCGGCTGCCACAGCCAGTCGATAACGGAGATCACCATTGCTATAGCAATACGCTTGTCAGTGGTGACGTCACCGATCACGAGCAGCAGCTCGGGGAATAGCACCGTCTTCTTCCTATGCAGCGCTGATGGAGCAGAGCTGCATGTCTTGAAGGAGAAAGAAGACAGAAGAGCCGGATCATGGAGGGATGCGAGGGAGTAATAAACATGGAGTCTCTAATGTGTCTGTGTATTTATTTCTATTAAAGTATTTTTTCTCTGTGTGGTGTCTTTTTTTTAACCCTTTCTTGGAGATTCTTAATGGCTGGGTCAAACTTGCCTGACATTAAGAATCTCTGGCTTAATACTAGCTAGTAAAACAAAGCCAGTTTTAACCCTTTTTACCCAGCAAGCCACCGTCACCAGGGCTGTTGGAAGAGTTGGATACAGCGCCAGATGATGGCGCTTATATGAATGCGCCATTTTCTGGGGCGGCTGTGGATTGCAATTCTCAGCAGAGGCGCCCAGAAACCTCGGGCTAACCTGTGCTGCGGATTCCAATCCCCAGCTGCCTAGTTCTACCTGGCTGGACACAAAAATATGGCGAAGCCTATGTCATTTGTTTTTTAATTATTTCATGAAATAAGTGAAATAATTAAAAAAAGGGCATCATTTTTAGTTCCCAGTCGGGTACAAATAGGCAGCTGGGGGTTGGGGGCAGCCCGAACCTGCCTGCTGTACCTGGCTAGCATACAAAAATATGGCAAAGCCCACGTCATTTTTTTTTGGGGGGGTGGGGGGCAAAAAACTCCTGCATACAGTCCTGGATGGAGTATGCTGAGCCTTGTAGTTCTGTAGTTCTGCAGCTGCTGTCTGCTCTACTGCATACACTAGTGAATGGAGCATGCTGAGCCTTGCCGTTCTGCAGCTGCTGTCTGCTCTCCTCCATACAGACAGACAGCAGCTGCAGAACTACAAGGCTCAGCATACTCCATCCAGGACTGTATGCAGGACTTTTTGCCCCCCCAAAAAATTATTTGGGCTTTGCCATATTTTTGTATGCTAGCCAGGTACAGCAGGCAGCTACGGGCTGCCCCCAACCCCCAGCTGCCTATTTGTACTCGGCTGGGAACAAAAAATATAGGGAAGCCCTTTTTTTTATTAAATATTTCATGAATTTCATGAAATAATTCAAAAACAAATGACGTGGGCTTTGCCATATTTTTGTATGCTATCCAGGTACAGCAGGCACCTACGGGCTGCCCCCAACCCCCAGCTACCTATTTGTACCCGGCTGGAAACCAAAAATATAGGGAAGCCCTTTTTTTATTATTTCATGAAATAATTAAAAAACAAATGACGTGGGCTTCACCATATTTTTGTGTCCAGCCAGGTACAACTAGGCAGCTGGGGATTGGAATCCACAGCACAGGTTGGCCTGAGCTTTCTGGGCCCCTCTGCTGTGAATTGCAGTCCGCAGCCGCCCCAGAAAATGGCGCTTTCATAGAAGTGCCATCATCTGGTGCTGTATCCAACTCTTTTAACAGCCCTGGTGACGGTAGCTTGCTGGGTAATAATGGGGTTAGGGCTAGCTGTATATTATCAACTGGCCCTAAGCCCGAAATTCATGGTGGAACGCCAATATTAGACATGGCCACCATGAATTTCTAGTACCGATAAAAAGAACCACAACACACAGAAAAATATTTTTATTATAAATAAAACACAATACAATTAGTGACTCCATCTTTATTGAAATAAAGAACCCCCCTCCGCAGTAATCCTGGGTCAAGGGTCCTGCGCCGTCCTATCCGGATACAATATCATCTGATCGATTTTCTGGAAGGCAAAGCGATCAGATGATGTGTCAGGTTCAAGGGCCTGATTCACATTACACAGCAGCTGATTGTATAAACGGCTTTTATACAATCAGCTGATGCATCAGTGCAAAAAAAAACAGAAAAACAAACTACACACTTCAGTGCAGACTCCTGTCCACAGCATCAGCTGATAGTTTAGCCGGCCGGGCGGTAAAAAGCCGGCCTCACCGCTCGACTTATAGTGTCAGCTGATTCCGTCAGGTGACCGCATCAGCTGATCATCGCCAGGTCTGAGAAAGAGAGAGAGAAAAAGAAGATAGAGAAAGAGAAAGAAGAGAGAAAGAAGCAAAAGAGGAGAAAGAAGAGAAAGAGATAAAGTAGAGAGAAGAGAAAGAGAAATAAGAGAAAGAAAGGAGAGAGGGAAAAGAGAGAGAGAAAGGAGAGAGAGAAAGGAGAGAAAGAAAGGAGAGAGAGAAAGAAGAGAAAGAGAAGGAAGAGAGAGAGAGAAAGAGAGAAAGAAGAGAAAGTAGAGAAAAAAAGAGAAAGAAAGGAAAGAGAGAAAGGAGAGAAAGAAAGGAGAAAGAGAGGGAAAGGAGAGAGAGAGAAAGAGAGAGAAAGGAGAGAGAGAAAGAGAGAGAAAGGAGAGAGGGAAAGGAGAGAGAGAGAGAAACGAGAGAAAGAAAGGAGAGAGAGAGAGAAAGAAGAGAGGGAAAGGAGAATGAGAGAGAGAGAAAGAAGAGAAAGAAAGGAGAGAGAGAGAGAAAGAAAGGAGAGAGAGAAAGGAGAGAGAAAGAGAAAGAGAGAAGGAAGAGAGAGAGAGAAAGAGAGAAAGTAGAGAAAGAAGAGAAAGAAAGGGGAGAGAAAGGAGAGAAAGAAAGGGGAGAGATAGGAGAAAGAAAGGAGAGAGAAAAAGAGAGAAAGAAGAGAGAGAAAGAGAAAGAAGAGAGAGAAAGAAGCAAAAGAGGAGAAAGAAGAGAACGAGAGAAGAAAGAGAGAAAGAAGAGAGAGAAGAAAAAGAAGAGAAAGAAGAGAAAGTAGAGAAAGAAGAGAAAGAAGAGAAAGTAGAGAAAGAAGAGAAAGAAAGGAGAGAGGGAAAGGAGAGAAAGAAAGGAGAGAGGAAAAGGAGAGAGGGAAAGGAGAGAGGGAAAGGTGAGAAAGAAAGGAGAGAGAAAGGAAAGAAAGGAGAGAGAGAAAGAGAGAGAAAGGAGAGAAAGAAAGAAGAGAGAGATAGGAGAGAGAGAAAGAAAGGAGAGAGAAAAGGAGAGAGAGAGAAAGAAAGGAGAGAGAAAGAAGAGAAAGAGAGAAGGAAGAGAGAGAGAGAAAGAAGAGAGAAGAGAAAGAGGAGAAAGAGAAAGAAGAGAAAGTAGAGAAAGAAGAGAGAAAGGAGAGAGAGAAAGGAGAGAAAGAAAGGAGAGGGATTGATAAACGAGAGGGAAAGGAGAGAGAAGAGAGGAGAAGAAGGAAGAGAGAGACAGAGAGAAAGAGAAAGAGAGAAAGAAGAGAGAGAAGAGAGGAGAAAGAGGAGAAAGAAGAGAAAGAAAGGAGAGAGAGAAAGGAGAGAAAGAAAGGAGAGGGATTGATAAACGAGAGGGAAAGGAGAGAGAGAGAGAAAGGAGAGAGAAAAGAGAAAGAGAAAGAGAGAGAGAAAGGAGAGAGAGAGGAGAGAGGGAAAGGAGAGAGAGAGAAAGGAGAGAAAGAAAGGAGAGAGAGAAAGAGAGAGAGAAAGGAGAGAAAGAAAGGAGAGAGAGAAAGAGAGAGAGAAAGGAGAGAAAGAAAGGAGAGAGAAAGAGAGAGAGAAAGGAGAGAAAGAAAGGAGAGAGAGAAAGGAGAGAGAGAAAGAAAGGAGAGAGAGAAAGAAGAGAAAGAGAGAAGGAAGAGAGAAAGAGAGAAAGACAAGAGAGAAGAGAAAGAGGAGAAAGAAGAGAAAGTAGAGAAAGTAGAGAAAGAAGAGAAAGAAAGGAGAGAGAGAGAAAGGAGAGAGAGAAAGGAGAGAGAGATAGGAGAGAGAAAGGAAGGAGAGAGAGAAAGGAGAGAGAGAGAAAGAAAGGAGAGAGAGAAAGGAGAGAGAGAAAAAAGAGAAAGAGAGAAGGAAGAGAGAGACAGAGAGAAAGAGAGAAAAGAGAAAGAAGAGAAAGAAGAGAAAGTAGAGAAAGAAGAGAAAGAAAGGAGAGAGAGAGAAAGGAGAGAGAGAAAGGAGAGAGAGATAGGAGAGAGAAAGGAAGGAGAGAGAGAAAGGAGAGAGAGAGAAAGAAAGGAGAGAGAGAAAGGAGAGAGAGAAAAAAGAGAAAGAGAGAAGGAAGAGAGAGACAGAGAGAAAGAGAGAAAAGAGAAAGAAGAGAAAGAAGAGAAAGTAGAGAAAGAAGAGAAAGAAAGGAGAGAGAGAGAAAGGAGAGAAAGAAAGGAGAGAGAGAGATAGTAGAGAGGGAAAGGAGAGAGAGAGAAAGGAGAGAAAGAAAGGAGAGAGAGAGAGAGAAAGGAGAGAGAGAGCTCACAGCTGATGTCCGGCTCCTCCCCCTCAGTGCATTATTAAATTATATTTATAAATATATTATAAATATAATTTATTAAAAAAATAAATAAATACATTTACCAGATCTAGAACTCGTGACCTTATGCACCCTAGGTGAGCACTCTATCCACTCAGATATTGCTTCTAATGTGAATGATAGGCCCATTTGGTAGTCTTGAAGTCTGGATTGCTGAAGTCTCAGCTGACCACTAGAGTTGAGCGCGGTTCGCGGTTCGAGGTTCTCCAGTTCTAGGCTCGAGTGATTTTGGGGCCTGTTCTAGATCGAACTAGAACTCGAGCTTTTTGCAAAAGCTCGATAGTTCTAGAAACGTTCGAGAACGGTTCTAGCAGCAAAAAAAACAGCTAATTCCTAGCTGTCTTTCCGCTGTAATAGTGTAAGTCACTCTGTGACTCACACTATTATGAAATTTCAGTGTATAGTGTGCGGGAACAGCGCCTTCAGATCACTGCTGTTTGTATAATGGCGATTGCCATTTTTTTTTTTTTTCCTTGTCTTCCTTCCCTAAGCGCGCGCGTGTAGTGGGGAGGGCCAGCATGTCAGCCAATCCCAGACACACACACAGCTAAGTGGACTTTTAGCCAGAGAAGCAACAGCATGTGTGATAGGATGTCCATGTCACATGTCCCTGCATTATAAAACCGGACATTTTCCTCCAGCACGCCATTATCTGCCTTCTGCGTCCTTGGTGTCAGACATCACTGGCGCAGCTCCTATTGCCTATACAGCTGTATTACGCTCCATACACAGCGCTGTACAGCATAGGGATAGCACTTTCTATCAGTCCTTTTAAGGGCTCGTACCGGCAGGGTCAGAGCCATAGGTGACAGGTCCTGAAAACAGAGACAGCGTCTGTGTAGCTAAGGTCAGGGATTTCCTCGCTGCATTTCCCCATTAGGAGGGAATAGAAAGGCAGGCTTCCATTCCTCTACCCAGAGCCCCACAATCCTGGCACTGTACCCTCCTGACCTCTGCACACTCCAACTCATTATAACTAAGCCATTATACTAGCAAACACTGAGTGTACCTAGTGGCATCCTAAACGTGGCTATTGGACTTTTGTATAGTCCCACTAGTGCAAAGATATTTGCAGCACGTCTGCCTGCATTGCACACTCCAACTGAGAGTTACTAAGCCATTATACTAGCAAACACTGAGCGTACCTAGTGGCATCCTAAACGTGGCTATTGGACTTTTGTATAGTCCCACTAGTGCAAAGATATTTGCAGCACGTCTGCCTGCATTGCACACTCAAACTGATAGTTACTAAGCCATTATACTAGCAAACACTGAGTCTACCTAGTGGCATCCTATACGTGGCTATTGGACTTTTGTATAGTCCCACTAGTGCAAAGATATTTGCAGCACGTCTGCCTGCATTGCACACTCCAACTGATAGTTACTAAGCCATTATATTAGCAAACACTGAGTGTACCTAGTGGCATCCTAAACGTGGCTATTGGACTTTTGTATAGTCCCACTAGTGCAAAGATATTTGCAGCACGTCTGCCTGCATTGCACACTCAAACTGATATTTACTAATCCATTATACTAGCAATTTATGCTGCCAGTTTAAGGGCCGTATTTGCATTGTCAGGGATATTTATTCTTTATTATTCTGCTGTTAATAAAGCTAGACCACCGCTGCAATCTACACCACCTCTCAATTTTTACTACAACATTTTCAGTGCACAATCTTGTTGCAATCAACATGAGTGGCAAAATGACAGATGCTGGTGGAAACGGGAAGAGGCGTGGTGGAAAAGGAAAAAAAGGGTTTGTCCGTGGGGAAGGTGGCAAAGCTCCATTATCATCTGCTGAAGATAGACCATCTACCAGCAAAAGTAAGATGTCTACTACTTACCGTGGACAATCCGATGTGCTCCCTTTTTTACGTACACGAACAACAGGAACAAAGGTAGATGATGGCCAAAAAAGGAAAATGCTTGAATGGATCTCAAGTGGTCCAACAAGTGCCCTCTCAGCCACTTCAAGTACCGCATCCAAAAAACACCAGTCCTCTGAGTTCTCATCCCAATCAAACTTGCTTTCTCTCAGCTATGAAGTCTCCATCCGCCCTGCACAGTATGGTGGAACTGAGATGGCTGAGTCTGCAGAGCTGTTCAGTCACACTATAGCCTGGGAATCAGAGGTCTGCTCCCAAGCTACAGTGAGTACAGAACAGGAAATGGTCTGCAGTGATGCCCAGAACCTTTGTGACTCTGATTCAGGCCATGAGGACCATGTTTCTGAGCATAATGTTGACCCTTTGTCACAAACTGTAACACCTGTGGTTATAGACAATGAGGAACATACTGATGAAGATGAGACGCAGATACCCGATTGGGATGACAACTTAAATATTCGGTCAGGGCAAGAAGAGGCTCGGTCTGAGGGGGAGGGGAGTGCAAACACAACAATTGATGATGAAGTTGTAGATCCCACCTACTGTCAACCCACAGTCAGGCACTCGAGGAGATCAACAGAGGTGGTGGCGGAGGATGCAACTGATGACGAAGTTACCTTGCGCCTTCCTGGACAGAGTCGGAGTACTGGTAGCACGTCTACAACTGCATCCTCAGCCACCACTCTTCCTCTGAGCACTAGTCGGGGTGGATCAACAGGTCGCATGCCCTCTAAGCCTTGCCTAGCCTGGTCCTTTTTTGACATAGCAAAAGATCGCCCAAATTATGTGATCTGTAAAATTTGTCATGGTTCTATTAGTAGAGGTCAAAACCTCAGCAGTTTGACAACTTCTTCCATGAATCGTCACATGAATAAATATCATATGTCCCGGTGGGAAGCTCACCGTGCTGCAATGCGGCCTAGCGGAGCGAACCATCCACCGCCTGCCCCTTCTAGTGCATCCGCGCGCTCTTCATCTTCTAGGACTGTGGGGACAGCTGTCACACCTGTTTTTCCACGCACAACTTCCACCACTGTAACCGCAACAGGCAGTTTGCTTGGTAGGTCGTCAGTTGGTTTGGAAGGGGAAACAAGTGAGTGTGTACAGCTCTCTCAGACATCGATAGCACCAACGTTGGATGAAGGCAACATCATGTCTCCGCCTGCACTTTCCTCACAAACCTGCATTTTTCCAGGGACACCCTACTCAACACCGTCTACACACAGCAGCCAGATCTCTGTCCCTCAGATGTGGTCAAATAAAAGGCCACTTCCTGCGACCCATGACAAAGCTAAGAGGTTGACTCTATCCCTCTGTAAGCTCTTGGCTACCGAAATGCTGCCTTTCCGCCTAGTGGACACACAGGATTTTAGAGACCTTATGTCTGTCGCTGTGTCCCAGTACCAGATGCCTAGTCGCCACTACTTCTCTAAGAAAGGTGTGCCCGCGCTACACCAGCATGTCGCACACAACATCACCGCTTCCTTGAGAAACTCTGTGTGTGAACGGGTGCATTTCACCACCGATACTTGGACCAGTAAGCATGGACAGGGACGTTACATGTCGCTGACTGGGCACTGGGTAACTATGGTGATAGATGGTGAAGGGTCTGCTGCACAAGTCTTGCCGTCCCCACGACTTGTGTGTCAATCCTCTGTCTGTCCAAGTTCCGCCACTGCTTCTGCCTCCTCCACCTCATCTGGGTCCCCCACCTCCGCCCCAAGCCTGCCTGGTCAGGCCACCAGCGTTCTCACTGCAGAAGGAATCACGCACCCCTCATTACTATGCTGGCAGCAGAGCGCAACGGCATCAGGCGGTCTTTAGCTTGACATGTCTTGGGAATAAGAGTCACACAGCTGAGGAGTTGTGGTCAGCTCTGCGGTCCGAGTTTAATAAATGGTTGTCTCCACTCAACCTGCAGCCTGGTAAGGCCGTGTGCGACAATGCTGCAAACCTGGGTGCGGCCCGTCGCCTGGGCAAGGTGACACACATACCTTGTATGGCTCACGTGTTGAACCTTGTCGTCCAGCAATTCTTAACACACTATCCCGGCCTAGATGGCCTTCTGAACAGGGCACGAAAACTGTCTGCTCATTTCCGCCGTTCAAGCGCCGCAGCTGAGCGACTTGCATCGCTCCAGAAGTCTTTCAGCCTGCCGGTTCATCGCCTGAAATGCGATGTGGCGACACGCTGGAATTCGACTCTCAACATATTACAGCGACTGTGGCAGCACCGCCGAGCCCTGGTGCAATACATCATGACGTATAGCCTGGGCCAACGAGATGCAGAGGTGGGGCAGATCACCCTGATGGAGTGGTCTCAGATCAAGGACCTATGCACCCTTCTGCACAGTTTCGACATGGCGACGAATATGTTTAGCGCTGACAATGCCATTATCAGCATGACAATTCCAGTCATTTACATGCTGGAGCAAACGCTAAACACTATTCGGAGTCAGGAGGTGGGACAACAGGAAGGGGAGGAACTACAGGAGGATTCATATGCGCAAGGCACAACAACATCACCAAGGTCCAGACGTTCATCATCACCAACGCGGCAGGCATGGGACCATGGGGGACAGGGATCAACAAGGGCGCATGGTAGCAGGTGAAATGTTGAGGAAGGTGCAGGAGAACATGAAGAAATGGAGGACGAACTGTCCATGGACATGGAAGACTCAGCGGATGAGGGAGACCTTGGTCAAATTTCTGTTGAAAGAGGTTGGGGGGAGATGTCAGAGGAAGAAAGAACGGGTAGCACCTCTATGCCACAAACACAGCGTGGACTTGGTCCGCATGGCTGCGCAAGACACATGAGTGCCTTCTTGTTGCACTACCTCCAACATGACCCTCGTATTGTCAAAATTAGAAGTGATGATGACTACTGGCTTGCCACACTATTAGATCCCCGGTACAAGTCCAAATTTTGTGACATAATTCCAGCCATAGAAAGGGACGCACGTATGCAGGAGTATCAGCAGAATCTGTTACTCGATCTTAGCTCGGCTTTTCCACCAAACAACCGTGCAGGTGCAGGGAGTCATTCTCCCAGTTGTAACTTGACAAACATGGGACGGTCTCGTCATCTTCAACAGTCTACCCGTACCAGTAGGACCGTATCTGGTGCTGGTAACAGCAATTTTATGGAATCTTTTCATAATTTTTTTAGACCCTCCTTTGCAAGGCCACCAGAGACAGCAAGTCTGACACATAGTCAACGGCTGGAGAGGATGATACAGGAGTATCTCCAAATGAACATCGATGCCATGACTTTGCAAATGGAGCCTTGCTCCTTTTGGGCTTCAAATCTAGAAAAATGGCCAGAGCTCTCCAGTTACGCCTTGGAGATTTTGTCGTGTCCAGCTGCCAACGTTGTCTCTGAACGTGTCTTCAGTGCTGCTGGGTGTGTGCTGACAGATAAGCGCACGCGTCTGTCCAGTGACAATGTGGACAGACTGACGTTCATCAAAATGAACAAGTCATGGATCCAGAAGGAATTTACTACCCCTGTATCATCCTGGGGAGAGTAAATGCTTGTGGATTTGGAATGTGCTTGATGCAAATCAAAACATCCTGTTTGCAACTAGGGCACAAGTGCTGCCACTGATGGGGTGTCTGTGTGGCCCAATTTTTGGAAAAAAGGGAGACTCCGCTTGGAGTAACCCTTGCTTACATTGTTTTTAAAAGGAGCCAAGATGAACAAGTCATGGTTCAGCAAAGACTTTATCTACCTACCCCAGAGTCATCCTGGGAACGGTTAAGTATGGCGTATTTTTGAATGTGCTTGATGCAAATCTAGCTGTGAAGTGTACAACTGGGGCACAACTGCTGCCACTGAAGGGGTGGGTGTGTGTGGGGCCCAATTTTTGGAAAAAAGGGAGACTCCGCTTGGAGTAACCCTTGCTTACATTGTTTTTAAAAGGAGCCAAGATGAACAAATCATGGTTCAGCAAAGACTTTATCTACCTACCCCAGAGTCATCCTGGGAACGGTTAAGTATGGCGTATTTTTGAATGTGCTTGATGCAAATCTAGCTGTGAAGTGTACAACTGGGGCACAACTGCTGCCACTGAAGGGGTGGGTGTGTGTGGGGCCCAATTTTTGGAAAAAAGGGAGACTCCGCTTGGAGTAACCCTTGCTTACATTGTTTTTAAAAGGAGCCAAGATGAACAAGTCATGGTTCAGCAAAGACTTTATCTACCTACCCCAGAGTCATCCTGGGAACGGTTAAGTATGGCATATTTTTAAATGTGCTTGATGCAAATCTAGCTGTGAAGTGTACAACTGGGGCACAACTGCTGCCACTGAAGGGGTGGGTGTGTGTGGGGCCCAATTTTTGGAAAAAAGGGAGACTCCGCTTGGAGTAACCCTTGCTTACATTGTTTTTAAAAGGAGCCAAGATGAACAAGTCATGGTTCAGCAAAGACTTTATCTACCTACCCCAGAGTCATCCTGGGAACGGTTAAGTATGGCGTATTTTTGAATGTGCTTGATGCAAATCTAGCTGTGAAGTGTACAACTGGGGCACAACTGCTGCCACTGAAGGGGTGGGTGTGTGTGGGGCCCAATTTTTGGAAAAAAGGGAGACTCCGCTTGGAGTAACCCTTGCTTACATTGTTTTTAAAAGGAGCCAAGATGAACAAGTCATGGTTCAGCAAAGACTTTATCTACCTACCCCAGAGTCATCCTGGGAACGGTTAAGTATGGCGTATTTTTGAATGTGCTTGATGCAAATCTAGCTGTGAAGTGTACAACTGGGGCACAACTGCTGCCACTGAAGGGGTGGGTGTGTGTGGGGCCCAATTTTTGGAAAAAAGGGAGACTCCGCTTGGAGTAACCCTTGCTTACATTGTTTTTAAAAGGAGCCAAGATGAACAAGTCATGGTTCAGCAAAGACTTTATCTACCTCCCCCAGAGTCATCCTGGGAACGGTTAAGTATGGCGTATTTTTGAATGTGCTTGATGCAAATCTAGCTGTGAAGTGTACAACTGGGGCACAACTGCTGCCACTGAAGGGGTGGGTGTGTGGGGCCCAATTTTTGGAAAAAAGGGAGACTCCGCTTGGAGTAACCCTTGCTTACATTGTTTTTAAAAGGAGCCAAGATGAACAAGTCATGGTTCAGCAAAGACTTTATCTACCTACCCCAGAGTCATCCTGGGAACGGTTAAGTATGGCGTATTTTTGAATGTGCTTGATGCAAATCTAGCTGTGAAGTGTACAACTGGGGCACAACTGCTGCCACTGAAGGGGTGGGTGTGTGTGGGGCCCAATTTTTGGAAAAAAGGGAGACTCCGCTTGGAGTAACCCTTGCTTGCTGTGTTTTTCAAAAGGAGCCAAGATGAACAAGTCATGGTTCAGCAAAGACTTTGCTACCTACCCCGGTGTCATCCTGGGGACAGTTAAGGATGGCGTATTTTTGAATGTGCTTGATGCAAATCTAGCTGTGAAGTGTACAACTGGGGCACAAGTGCTGCCACTGAAGGGGTGTCTGTGTGGCCCAAGTTTTTGAAAAAAGGGAGACTCCACTTGGAGTCACCTTGCGGTGTTTTACATGATTTTAGAAGGGCATGCCATGCCTATATCTGTGTCTCGTCCTCTTTTTCCTCGTAACGCTGTTTTGTTTTCACATGAGAATTTGTCCTTGTCACTTTCCCATGTGTTTGTGTTGTGTTGTGAGTGGTTTGTCACCTTTTGGACACCTTTGAGGGTGTTTTCTAGGTGTTTTTCTGTGTTTGTGATTGCCTGCCATTGTTTCCTATGCGGTTCGAGTTCGGTTCGTCGAACGTTCGACGAACCGAACTCGAACGGGAGCTCCGTTCGGCGAACCGACCTCGAGCCGAACCGGGACCGGTTCGCTCATCTCTACTGACCACGTGATTCATTTAAAGCTATGTGGAGCTCATGCAGAGCACTCGTGTTCTGTAGAAGAGATGACAGTGTCGTGTGGATTATGTCGCACCTGGCGGGGTATTGGAGGATTTTAATAAATTGGTGAAACTGTGTTTTTTTGTCTTTTATTCCAAACAAAGGATTTTTTGTGGTGTGTGTTTATTTACTTTCACATTATAAATAGATAATAATCATAATTTGAAATTATAAATAAAAAAAAAATTCTTTACAGGGACTAGAACTCCCGACGTTATGCTTCTTAGGTTGGCACTCTATCCACTAGTCTATTACTTCTTATGAAAGAGATAGGCATATTTTCTAATCTTGAAGCCTGCTGTGCGGACTGAAGTCTCTGCTTCATTGCTACGGAGGCACTACATCCAGAGAGAGCAGAGCTGACCTTGTCGTGTGGATTACTTCGGACCTGGAGTGGTATTTTTGGGATTAATAAAGGGGTGAACCAGGGGTTTTTTTTGTCTTTTATTCCAAATAAAGGATTTTTCACGGTGTATGTTTCTTTACTTTCACTTACAGTTTAATCATGGAAAGTATCTCGGGGAGACGCCTGCCATGATTAAACTCATTATTACCCCAATTGCCACCGCACCAGGGCAATTCGGGATGAGGTGGGTAGAGTCCCAGGACTATCGCACCTAATGGATGCGGCAATTCTGGGCGGCTGCAGGGTGATATTGTTAGGGTGGTGGGCTCACCATACCGTGGCGCTCTCCATCCTGACAATACCAGCCTCCAGCCGTGCGGCTTTATCCTGGCTGGTATCAAATATGGGAAAAAACGCTTTTTTTTAATTTATTTATTTTAATGCACGATATAGACCCGCCCACCGGCGGCTGTGATTGGTTGCAGTGAGACAGCTGTCAGTCAGCTTTGGGGACGTGTCTGACTGCAACCAATCATAAGCGCCGGTGGGCGGGGAAAGCACGGAATAACTAATTGACTAATGAAGTGGCAGCTATTTTCTAAAGAGGAAAAGACGCCGCAGATTTGTGACAGCCGGGGAGCGAGACACCCGTGATCGGTGAGTAGGAAAGGGAGAGGGATTGTGCTGGGGATGCAGGACACATGCAGATAGCAACGTGTGCACATCGCCTTACTGTGAAAAGCCATATTTATAGTGATAGAACCGTTCTCGAACGTAACTCGACCTACCGAACTTTTAGCAAAAAGTTCGAGTTCTAACTAGAACACCCCCCAAAATCACTCGAACCGCGAACTGGAAAACCGCGAACCACGAACCGCGCTCAACTCTACTTGGGAGATGTTGCTCAATATCTCTCCGAGCTACAAACACTTCTTCAGGGAGACTCGCTTCCCAGAAGAATCCCCACCCCTTTTCAGAGTCGAAGCACCGCATGAAGCCCCTTCGTTGCGGCCTCCGAACATGAAAGGGGGCCTTCCTCAAATTTTCCTTCTCCCTCCGTGTATGGGCAACGATCTCCCATTGCCGCTGGTCTGGAGTTGTCATCTCTGGTGTCAGCTTTCGCTGGTATCGTTCCCAGTAGGGGGCGTCAGCGTTCGGCTTCAGCTCTCTAACTGGTTCTGGCTTTAAATGGACTCTTGCGGCCCCAACAGCCATTGGAATTCCGTGCGGCAGTGGAACTGGTGGATCTTTAGGCTCCACTTCCGCCTTGGCAGATTGAAGAACCGACTGCTCCCCAGCCGGGGTTGCAGGGTCTGGGTGCTCCACCTCTGAGGACGGGCCCGGCGATGTGGCCAGGTCTGGTCTGGCCGGTGTCTGGATGACTGCTGACATGACCGGGATGAGAGTCTGAACCGGGGCTTCTGCAGCCGGAGCTTTATTTAAAGGCACCAAAGGTTCCGCTGCTCTAGTTGTAATAGGCAGCTCGGTGTCCGCCGAGGACGGGGTAGGTGATGGTGGAGTGCTCACCATGAGCGGGGGCGGCCCAGATCCCCCATCCGCTGTGGCCAGATTTGGGCAATCAATAGGGACTGGGTAACCGCTTACCCTCTCTTCACGTGGGATTTCGATTTCACGGGCTCGCACCGCCATCGCCAGGCTCCTCATCTCTTCCCTCCAGTGGTTCAAGATAAACAGGAACTGCGTCCGCATTCTCCTGTACAGCTGCTCGGTCTCCTCTTCAATCCAGGTCGCGGTCCCGAAAACAGCACATTCCGGTTACCAGTCTCGTTCCGCCATCTTGCCTCTTCGTTGTCCAGGAATGTTATGGCAGAGTCCTGGAGTCTCTGCTTCTCTTCCATTGTAGTTACATTCCAGCACGCCCCCTCAGTTTTCACTCAGCACTCCTTTGCGCGCTGTGGCACTCTGGAAACTTCTTGCAATGTTCCAGTTTCAGTCAGGGAAGTGGCGTATGTTCAGTCACCGCTCTGTATATGGATATCAGCAGCTGTAGCCACCCCCCACAGTGACTGATAGCTGGTTCTAATGCTGGGTAGCTGTCAGTTAGTGCAGGGGGCGTGGTTACCCATGCCAGCACCGCCCCTGTTACTGAAACCGGAAAACTGTCAGGAGGATTAAAGTTAATTTCTTCTTGGCAGAGGGTGCAGGCACCGGGTAGGTTCAGAATGCTATTACCATGCAGAATATCTACGGTATATATTTGCAAGTTAATAGTGTTTTTCCACATGAAAGGTTCCCATTAAACCATTGCAGAGATTTTTAGGCTTTGCAAACTACAATTGAAAGTTCATTAACCCCTTCACTCCCCTCTGATTTTTCATTTTAGTTTTTTCTTTCCCTTCTTCCAAGAGCCATAATTTTTTTTATTTTTATGTCAATATTCCCATATAAAGGCTTGCATTTTGTGGGTATGAGTTGTACTTTTGAATGAAAGCATTCATTTTACCAAACTTTGTAACGGTAAACAGGAAAATAATTCCAAGTACAGTGAAATTGCAAAAAAAAAGTGCAATTGCATGATCATTTTTACCTTATTTTACCTTACTCTTGGCCTGTTTTGCAAGTCTCAATTCGTGATCGGCCTTAGCTTCTTTGACGCTTGTCTTGCAGAGTCTGCAAACTGCCATGTATTCTTCCCCAGGTATAACCCCCATCATTTCTTGATGTATGTTTCCTTTTTCTTTTTAAGCAGGTGATGTAATTTTTTGTTCATCCATCCTGGTTTCTTTAGGACTTTCCCATTTTTCTTCCTTTTAGGTAATGTTAGTTCTTGTGCATTAAAAATTTCCTTACAGAAGATTTCCCATCCCTCGTGTGCAGTTTTGTGCCTAAGAATTAGGTGCCATGGAATTCTACAAAGCTTTGCCTTTAGGGCCTTGAAGTCCACTCTGCTAAAGTCAAGACTTGAAGTCTGTGTCTTCTCAGGTGTTTCAACTCTTTCAACTCCAAATTCAAGGAAAGCATGATTGTTGAGTCCCAGGTTCTCTGCTACCCTTAGGGGCACTTTGCATGCTGCGACATCGCAGGCCGATGCTGCGATGCCGAGCGCGATAGTCCCCGCCCCGTCGCAGCTGCGATATCCTTGTGATAACTTCCGTAGCGAACATTATCGCTACGGCAGCTTCACATGCACTCACCTGCCCTGCGACCGTCGCTGTGGCCGGCGACCTGCCTCCTTATTAAGGGGGCGGGTCATTTGGTGTCACTGCGACGTCACACGGCAGGCGGCCAATAGGAGCGGAGGGGCGGAGATGAGCGGGATGTAAACATCCCGGCCACCTCCTTCCTTCCGCATATCCTACGGAAGCCGCAGTGACGCCGGTAGGAGATGTTCCTCGCTCCTGCGGCTTCACACACAGCGATGTGTGCTGCCGCAGGATCGAGGAACAACATCGGACCGTCGCGTCAGCGTAATCATGGATTACGCCGACGCTGCACGATGATACGATTACGACGCTTTTGCGCTCGTTAATCGTATCATCGAGCCTTTACACACTGCGATGTCGCATGCGATGCCGGAAGTGCGTCATTTTCAATTTGACCCCACCGACATCGCATCTGCGATGTCGTAGTGTGCAAAGCCCGCCTTAGTCCCTTAACCATATCCTCGTTGTTTGTTAGGACTAGGTCCAAGATGGCAGTTCCCCTTGTATTTTCTTCTACCAGTTGGGAGACGAAGTTGTCTGCAAGGCAAGATAAAAATTGGATAGAGACTTTACTCTTACCTGTGAGGGTTTCCCAATGAATGTCTGGGTAGTTGAAATCTCCCATGATCACTATTTCATGTCTTTTTAAGAAAGTGGCAATTTGATGTGAAAAAATGTCATCCATATACTCTGATTGACCCGTGGTCTGTAATAAACACCTATTATCATATCCTTCCCCTTGTTTACTCCATGAATCCTTAACCAAATATTTTCTAATAGATTCTCATTCTCTGAAGTTTTAATTTCTGTGGAGATGTGTTCTTTTTTTTTACATACAATGCAACTTCACATCTTCTTTTGTTAGGTCTATTCTTTTTGAATAAGTTGTATCCTTTCATCTGTATGTTCAAATCGTGTGTGTCACCCCACTAGGTTTCTGTGATGCCGATGACATAATAATTTTCTTTCTGTATTACTACCTCTAGTTCTCCTTGTTTGTTTCCCATGCTTTGTGCATTTGTATAAAAACATTTTAGTTTGTGTTCTTTTGCTCCCATTTTCTTAGATTCCTGTCCTCTTTCCTCTTTACCACATCCAGTATCCTTGGTTAGATCGTCCTTTAGCTGCATGTTCTTGTCTGGAATTTTTCTTCCTATCCCTTTCTCATTTAGTATAAAGCCCTCCTGATGAGTGTGGCAAGTCTTCAGGCATATGTGTGTTTTCCAGGTTTTGTGAGGTGTAACCCGTCTCTAGCGAGGAGTCCATCATAGAGGTAATTCACACCATGGTCTAAAAATCCAAATCCTTGCTGTCTGCACCACCATCTTAGCCAGTTGTTCACGTCTAGGATTCTATTCCATCTCTTGATGCCATGGCCATCAACTGGGAGAATTGAAGAGAAAACTACCTGCAAATCCAGTTCCTTCACTTTCTTCCCCAGATTTTCAAAGTCTTTGCAGATGGTTGGTAGGTCATTTTTTGCGGTGTCATTTGTGCCTACATTTATCAGTAGGAATGGATGCTCGTCCTTGGAACTTAGGAAGGGGTAGTGAAGAGGTAGTGGTGGCTGTCCTGGGGTTTGATCTCAGACAGTCATTAAAGATGCTCAGGATAGTGCACCGGAGGGCTTACACCTGAACAAGCTTTATGTATCATCCTCTCAATGCACAGATCTTTTCTTAACAAAATGCATGATTTTGTGTTGGTTGAGTATCCTGGTTCTTCTGCCACTTGAAGTTCTATTTCTAGGTCTTTTGGTGGCAGAAAGCTTGTAAAGATGTTGATTATTATGTCCATAAATGCAGAGTTTGTGCCAGGGCTAAAGCCTCTTGCCAGGCTCCTGCGGGTTTTCCCTTTCCGAATGAGATCCCGGTTGAGCTTTTCAGCCTTTGACCTGCCCAATTCTGATGGTAATACTGTTGTGTGAGTGGTGGTGAACCATTTTAGCAAAATGCTTCCTCTTGAAAATTGCCCACAGCTAAGATTTTAGCTATGTTGTTCATCTCGCACATTGTTAAATTACATGGTATTCCAAAGAACATTATTTCCGATAGAGGGTTTCAGTTTGTAGCTTGCTTTTGGCATAATTTTTGCTCCAGATTAGGTATTAAGCTTTCAATTTCCTTGGGTTATCATCATGAGATGAATGGACAGACCGAGAGGATGAACTAAGAGGTAGAGCAGTATTTAAGATATTTGGCTTCATGTAAACAGGAGGACTGGCAGGAGTTTTTACCTCTTGCTGAGTTTGCTCTCAATAACCACAGCTTTACGGCTACTGGTAACTTGCCATTTTTTTGTTGCAGAGGTTTTCATCTAGTTTTAGGGAATCTTTCTGGTATGCAGTCTTTTGTACTAGAGGAGGAGAAATGTTCTTCCCATTTGAATAAGGTCTGGAGGGAGGTTGAAAAAGGTCATTTGGTAACTTGTGCTGCGCCAAGAGAACTGCAAACCAGAGATATAGAGGGGCTCCTGGTTTTAGGTTAGGGAAATTTGTGTGGTTGTCCTAAAAAGTGTATGTCTCATAGTGCCATCTAGGAAATTTGCTGCCACATTTGTTGATCCATATTAGGCAATTAAAATCCTTATTCCCATTTACAGTAAAACTGCTACTTTTGGTGGCATGGATGATCAATAATTCCTTCCGATCCTCTACTCTTAAAAGGTTTGAGGGGACACCTGATCCTCACATAATTGAGTTGAATCTAGTTGACGATTGGGAGTATGAGGTAGAGCGAGTTCTGGGTTCCAGATGTGTTTGATGCCAGCTTCAGTACCTAGGTACGTGGAGAGGTTACGGTCCGGAGGACAACTCCTTGGTTAATGCAGAATATTTGCATGCAGATCGTCTGGTAAGACAGTTTGTCCGCAGCATCAGAGGATGGGAATCTTGGTGGTCCAGTGCTCCCTCATGGGGGTACAGTCATGTCTCGGTATTCAAACCAATGAGACAGTGTTATGTAATTTGCTTTTTTCTCCCCTGAGCCTTGGGTTCTGTTTCTTTCTGGATTCTTACTATCTGTTGTCCATGCTTCTTTCCTCTTTAGACAACAGGTTTCTTCAGTTGCTAATATTGTCTTCCCTATCACCTTTTGGGTGCAGCTATTTAAACCTTCCCCTGGCTAATCTTTCCTGATGGTGATATTCTTTGTGGATTCTTCCTGGAGTTAAAGCCATACTGCCATTGGATTTCTACCAGTTTTCTATAACTATGAGGCAGAAGGGATTTTTTTCTAACAGTGGTACTTCACTTTTTCACTTTGCTTTCATGGTTTCTTATGTTCTAACTCAGGGATTCTTTATATCTTTGCATGCCTTCCTGATTCCGGATTTTAGTGCTCTCCACCTTTCCCCCATTTCCTAAGGAGGTATGAGGATTACTAACTGCTTATTAGGAAGCAAAGTCTAAGTTGTCTTTCCCTAGTCCTTTTCCTAGAGTTTAGGGTTACTCCAGCCTGTGCAGGGGCCACTAGGGCCTGCACAGCTAGGAGCATTAGTTTGAAGTCAGTCAGTTCTGTTTATTCTGAGATAGGCCTTAGGTGCCTGTGTGAGTTATTGTCAGATTGTCAGATACAAAACAACGTAAATGCTGCTCCAAATTCTGATTTACATATTCTCTTTGCCCATTAAGCTGGTGTCACACACAGCGACAACGACGTCGCTGCTACGTCACCATTTTCTGTGACGTTGCAGCGACGTCCCGTCGCTGTCGCTGTGTGTGACATCCAGCAACGACCTGGCCCCTGCTGTGAGGTCGCCGGTCGTTGCTGAATGTCCAGCTTCATTTTTTGGTCGTCACTCTCCCGCTGTGACACACACATCGCTGTGTGTGACAGCGAGAGAGCGACGAAATGAAGCGAGCAGGAGCCGGCACTGGCAGCTGCGGTAAGCTGTAACCAGCGTAAACATCGGGTAACCAAGGGAAGACCTTTCCCTGGTTACACGATATTTACCTTCATTACCAGCCTCCGCTCTTGCTGCCAGCGCCGGCTCCTGCTCTGTGCACATGTGGCTGCAGTACGCATCGGGTAATTAACCCGATGTATACTGTAGCAAGGAGAGCAAGGAGCCAGCGCTAAGCAGTGTGCGCGGCTCCCTGCTCTCTGCACTGTGAGATGTAGCTGCAGCACACATCGGGTTAATTAACCCGATGTATACTGTAGCAAGGAGAACAAGGAGCCAGCGCTAAGCGCGGCTCCCTGCTCTCTGCACATGTAGCACAGCGACGTTATGATCGCTGCTTCGGCTGTGTTTGACAGCTAAGCAGCGATCATAACAGCGACTTACAAGGTCGCTGTTACGTCACCGAAAATGGTGACGTAACAGCGACGTCGTTGTCGCTGTCGCTTAGTGTGAACCCAGCTTTAGACTGAGGGTGGAACACTGAAGAATGAGATAGCTTAATCCTTAACCAAGAGCAAAAAGTTCTCTAAAACTTGGCAATAAATTGAGTTGCTCTCTCCAAAACAATATTAGAATGAACTCTTACAAACAATTACCTGGGCTAAAGACTTGGCATTAGGTAAGGATGGTAACGACGAGGGAACAAACAACTTGTTCACCGAAAGTCCACACAATGCATCACATTGAGCCTTTGCAATTTGAGACTCAAAATCTCATAATAATAACTCATAATAAGTACTGACACCACCACTCCCTTCTTAAGAAAGTAGACAGGTTCCTCACAGAGTTCTGCCCCCCGGAAAACCTTTAGACAAAGCATCGGCTTTAATGTTTTTAGAACCAGGGTAATAAGCTACAAAGAAATTAAATCTATAAATCTATCTATTGAAAAACAATGACCACTGAACTTGTCTTGGTGTGTATGATGCTTAGCGACTGAAGATAGAGAAGATTTTTATGGTCAGTAGTTACTGTAACAGGATGGATAGCTCCCTCGAAAAAGTGTTACCATTCCTCAAATGCTAATTTTATTGCCAGTAACTTCCTGTTACCAATATCATAATTAAGTTCAGCTGACAACAGTTTCTTAGGGAAAAAGGTGCATGGATGCAGCTTACCAAGAGAGGGCCTGGCTCTAAACCCAGTGGGCCAATCATGTTCAGCCCTCATGTATAAAAGAATGGATTCTACATCAAACTTAGATAATAGTATAATGCCTCAAGCATATGGAAAAATATCGGAAAATACAATGAAAAATGCTACTTGCTAACTTGAACATGTGAATAATGAATTGCATACCTGCCATGAATATTAGGAAAAAGGAGATATTTAGCAATCGCATTGATCAATGTAACTGAGCCCCAAAACCTCGTCAAGGTATATCTCTATGTTGGGGTCCCTAGCTCTGTGACCCTAACTGTGTGTCATCTCATTGCAATTAAAAACTGCTGTGGGTGGAGAGGGGTAACCAAGAACTTTCTTATATAGGAGATGGAAAAAACATGGCCGAAAGGGGCGGAACTGTGTTCACATTCAGAAAAAAAACTACATATAACTGAATAGGATAACTGAAGTGAGCACTAATATATATATTATGAGTGCAAGCCAAAAAATACATAGTACATAAGGATAAGGCTGCACATCAAACTTAGATAATAGTATAATGCCTCAAGCATATGGAAAAATATTGGAAAATACAATGAAAAATGCTACTTGCTAACTTGAACATTTGAATAATGAATTGCATACCTGCCATGAATATTAGGAAAAAGGAGATATTTAGCAATCGCATATCTCTATATTGGGGTCCCTAGCTTTGTGACCCTAACTGTGTGTCATCTCATTGCAATTAAAAACTGCTGTGGGTGGAGAGGGGTAACCAAGGACTTTCTTATATAGGAGATGGAAAAAACATGGCCGAAAGGGGCGGAGCTGTGTTCACATTCAGAAAAAAAACTACATATAACTGAACTTTTGAATGTGAACACAGCTCCGCCCCTTTCGGCCATGTTTTTTCCATCTCCTATATAAGAAAGTCCTTGGTTACCCCTCTCCACCCACAGCAGTTTTTAATTGCAATGAGATGACACACAGTTAGCGTCACAGAGCTAGGGACCCCAATATAGAGATATACCTTGAGGAGGTTTTGGGGCTCAGTTACATTGATCAATGCGATTGCTAAATATCTCCTTTTTCCTAATATTCATGGCAGGTATGCAATTCATTATTCACATGTTCAAGTTAGCAAGTAGCATTTTTCATTGTATTTTCCAATATTTTTCCATATGCTTGAGGCATTATACTATTATCTAAGTTTGATGTGCAGCCTTATCCTTATATAGTATGCATTTTTTAGCTTGCACTCATAATATATATATTAGTGCTCACTTCAGTTATCCTATTCAGTTGGATTCTACATCAGACTGACTCCGGTGATATTGTTTTCCTGTGTCAATCTAGCTAAAGTGAACATGTCTTGAACACCTGGTCCTCCTGTCATTTTGGTCGTGTGCCTGTGACCCACCATTTTGATACAAGTAAAATATATCTTTGTACCGTGTTAGCCAGTAGTTTGTGACCCACCAGATATTTCTCCAGTGTGCTCCAGCTTTTGTTTTTTCCCTTGGAGATCTCCAGTGCTGTCTGCTGCAGTGTGTCTGCTTTTTTAATGCAATTTTGCCTTTTTCTCTAGTCATATTGATCTCGCTTTTTGGAGCCTGGGATAAGTAATTTGTCTTCTTTCCTGTGACTGAATGGTTTTCATGTATTTTTCTCTTGTGTGCAATGTTTATTTGATTCTGGTTCAATTAGTTTTGAAATGCTATGGAAACTGTTCATTCTCAGTGAAAAAACGCATAGTGGAGTTTTATCTCTCTGTCTGAACATTGCTCTGCATTTTTTCGCTCAAATTTGCGTTTATGTTCCATTTTATTCCCACTGATGATCTTTATCAAAAGGACATTGCTGAGAATCCAGTGAAGGCTTTTTTCCACCATTTTTGCATATTCACTTTTTGTTGTATATAGTATTCCACTTCTATGTACTGCTCATTATTAGTCGTGTTGGACATTTAATATTTTTCTGCCTGTGACAGTTGTTTCTAAGCCATTTTTGTGACAATTTCTTTTGGATGCTAATCCTGCCCGGTGCCCTGCACAAGAGTTCCTTGATGTAGTAGGAGGAGGATCATGTGGTCCTAAGGGAATTTTTGATCATCGGGAATTGGCATATAATGGGATTTTTGCTGGCTACACCCAGTGATCTATCCTATAGGTCTTAGTTAGCAGGGCCTCTCTTTGCCCAAGTCTATTTCTAACCAAATGTGTACACTATGTGCAAAATTATTAAGCAATAAGTATTTTGATCACACTATAATTTTTATACATGTTGTCCTACTCCAAGCTGTATAGGCTTGAGAGCCAACTACCAATTAAGTAAATCAGGTGATGTGTATCTCTGTAAGGAGGAGAGGTGTGGTGTAATGACATCAACACCCTATGTAAAGTGTTCTTAATTATTAGGGAACTTCCATTCCTTTGGCAAAATGGGTCAGAAGAGATATTTGACGGGCTCTGAAAAGTCCAAAATTGTGAGATGTCTTGCAGAGGGATGCAGCAGTCTTGAAATTGCCAAACATTTGAAGAGTGATCACCGAACAATCAAGTGTTTCATGGCAAATAGCCAACAGGGTCGCAAGCAGTGTGTTGGGCAAAAAAGGCGCACAATAACTGCCCATGAATTGAGGAAATCAAGCGTGAAGCTGCCAAGATGCCATTTGCCACCAGTTTGGCCATATTTCAGAGCTGCAACGTTACTGATTTATGAAAAAGCACAAGGTGTGCTATACTAAGGGACATGGCCAAGGTAAGGAAGGCTCAAAAACGACCACCTTTGAACAAGAAACATAAGATAAAATGTCAAGACTGGGCCAAGAAATATCTTAAGACTGATTTTTCAAAGGTTTTATGGACTGAAGAAAGGAGAGTGACTCTTGTTGGGCCAGATGGATGGGCCAGAGGCTGGATCAGTAAAGGGGGCAGAGAGCTCCATTCCGACTCAGACGCCAGCAAGGTGAAGGTGGGGTACTGGTATGGGCTGGTATCATCAAAGATGAACTTGTGGGATCTTTTTGGGTTGAGGATGGAGTGAAGCTCAACTCCCAGACCTACTGCCAGTTTCTGGATGACAACTTCTTCAAGCAGTGGTACAGGAAGAAGTCGGTATCGTTCAAGAAAACCATGATTTTCATGCAGGACAATGCTCCATCACATGCATCCAACTTCTCCACAGTGTGGCTGGTCAGTAAAGGACTAACAGATGAAAAACTAATGACATGGCCCCCTTGTTCATCTGATCTGAACCCCATAGAGAACCTATGGTCTCTCATAAAATGTAAGATCTACAGGGAGGGAAAAGCAATACACCTCTCGGAACAGTGTCTGGAAGGCTATGGTGGCTACTGCATGCAATGTTGATCGTCAAAAGATCAAGCAAGTGACAGAATCTATGGATGGTAGGCTGTTGAGTGTCATCATAAAGAAAGGTTGCTATATTGGTCACTAATTTTTTGGGGTTTTGTTTTTGCATGTGAGAAATGTTTATTTCTAAATTTTGTGTAGTTATATTGGTTTATCTGGTGAAAATAAACAAGTGAGATGGGAATATATTTGGTTTTTATTAACTTGCCTAGTAACTCTGCACAGTAATAGTTACCTGCACAAACAGATATCCTCCTAAGATAGCCAAATCTAAGAAAACCCACTCCAACTTCCAAAAATATTAAACTTTGATATTTATGAGTCTTTTGGGTTGATTGAGAACATAGTTGTTGATCAATAATAAAAAAAATTCCTCTAAAATACAACTTGCCTAATAATTCTGCACACAGTGTATTGTTTGCTTCTTATATCATTGTCAATATATGTTGGGGGCTTTATCCTTTTGAGGATGCTCTGAGGCAAGTGAGGATTCCTTTCTTCATCTTTGAGGCTAGCTAATTTCTTAGGCGGTGATGAGGCGCCTAGGTAGAGTAGGCATGCTCCACCGCTATTTCTAGTTGTGTATATATAGTCAGGGGTTGCTGCCAATTAGTTTCCAACCACTCTTGTGCTCTATTTTTGGGGTTTACCTGTTTTTTTCCTCTCGGACTATTGGGGTAATAGATCATAGTTCTTGGGTTGCCCCTATCCCTGGATTGGGAAGGAGTTTACCCTTGAATGGGATATTTTCGGGAATGTCAGCGGTCCCCAGACCATAACAGAGAGGTATTCCTATGAACTTGCATTCCTGTTGTAGTTGTAGTTTTGCTCTGCAGCTGTGACTTGCTCTGGTGAGATTTCCTGTTTGATCTGACCCCTTATAACCAAGCCCTGACCTGTACTCTCCCCCATTCATTCATCTATCCCAGTCCCTGACTTCCCGCTCCTGTCTGTTGTTTGTATTTCCCTCTGCATACCTGATCTCCTGGCTTCCGACTCAGTTCTTTTTTCTGATTTGATTTTGATCCTCCCTTTGCTGTGACTTGACTCTCCTGGTTATACCTTGACTGTTTGACTACTCTATTGCCCCCAGGTGGTTTGACTGTTAACTGCCTGCTGGAGTTACTCTGCTGTACTTCAGCTGCCTTTCTGTTACAGTGTTACTTTGACTCTCCTTCACTACTCTGCTGCCACCTAGTGGGGCATACGCTGTACTACGTCATACTAGCCCTTTCTACAGTGTGACACTAAAAGCCTTGCATAGCCTTAAGTTTGTCAGGATGGTCCCATTTTTATTTAGCTTGTAATTTAGTGATATCCATCCAAAAACCTGCAGCAGAAATTATGTAACCCAAAAACGGAAGTTCCTGTGCGGCGAATACACACTTCTCTAGTTTAGCATACAGCCTATTATCTCTTGGAATTGTAGTACCTTTCTGACATGTTGCATATGAGACCCATAATCATGTGAGTTTATGAGGATGTCATCTATGTAAAATTTTACAGATTTCCCAAAAGATCAGAAAAGGCATAATTAACAAAGTGTTGGCATACAACAAACTTGTCGGTAAGCCCAAATGGCATTACCAGGTTATCAAAGTGTCCTTTTGGCATATGAATGTCCATTTTCCACTCATCCCTATTTGATATGAATCAGATTATAGGCCCCTTTGAGGTCAAGTTTAGAGAACCATTTAGCACCAGCAATCTAATTAAAAAGGTCACAAATCAGTGAAAGAGGATGAGGATCCCAAAATTTTATTTGGTTTAACTCCTGGAAGTCAAGGCACGGCCAAAAGCCACATTCCTTTTTTTTGACAAAGAAGAATCCTGCAGTCAGTGGCAATAAAAATGGCCTCATATGACCCTTTGCTAAACTCTCTGTTCTGTACTATTTGGGAGCTATTCTCACAGGACCCGACAAATTATAGAGTTTGCACTTGGGCAATTTTGCCCCGGCATTATCCTTATTGTGTGGTCATAAAGCCTATGTCAAGGCAACAATCTTCACCCACGATTATCATAGCTGAGGTTTGATCCTGCCAAATGGGGATCTTTTAACCCCTGTTCAACCACTTGGATACAGCGAATATCCATGGGATTCCTCAGTGCCGTTAAAAAGGGGCGCTGAGGAATAAGGCCCCTGAACGACCGCCATTAACAGGCATGAGAAGTGCAGGTATCATGATTTTGAAAATACATGGTCTGATCACAATTAAATTAGCATTAATATTTGTAACTAGATAAAAGATATAAGTTGTTTGGGGTGTTTTTTCAGAAAAATGGCAAGAATCATGTTTTTATGACTAACATCTTTATTTCTCTTGCAATACTTCTCTTCACAGCAAGACTAATCTGTTGATGTTAATGGAGGAACTGATAGAACGGCCTTTCCTTTCTGGTCTGGCTCTTTTAAAGGGGTTGTGCTGTTTAGAAACTAATATATCCTATTATTGAATTCTGTGTGATTATAGGGGGATCCTCTGTTCAGAATCCTCATCTATTGAACAGAGGTAACAGAGAGTGTTTCTTGCTTTGGGGGATCTCTCCTGCGTTACATGGGCAGTTTCTTAGTTTTAATAGGATATGCATCTTTTAATTCTGGTGAAAATAAGACTTTTGGTAGCAGCTTAATACCCTCCTTTATCCATGGAATCCATTATTGTTGTCCCTGTTCATAAAATTAAAGGGAAATCTTTTTGTTATCTACAAAGCTAAAAAGTAGGGTAGGGGCCTCTTGACAGGTTCCCTCTGATATATTAGGTGTATACATTGCAAGCATTAGGTGACAAAATGTCATCTAATATAAGGAAATTAACATATTCAAATATTACTCAATAGGCAGCACTTTTTTTTAATCCATTGAACTAAATTGTTTCATCTTTTCTTTTATTGTTTTTGTTGAGTTAATTTCCTTTTGCTTCCAGCTGTTTTGCATATTGAGAAAGTTTTTTTTAACTTCCCTTGAACAAAGTTATAAGGATTGAAAAAAAAATAAAATAAATAAAAGACACCAGTAAAAAAAAAAATGTCACTCTTGGGCTTAATCCAATTTTGAGTTCCTGTGTCCTATTGCATTCCTGACAGTTTTTTTTGTTTCTGTCTTTTCTCATTTCCGTGTTTCTCATCTTGGTTGCGTTGTTGAAAGTTGCTAAGATGAACGGAATGTGGTTGAAGTCATGTACTGCACACCGGGCACCTCTCCTGCAATCCACTCCGACCATTACCCCCAGAGGTTAAAATCCAGTATATATATATATATATATATATATATATATATATATAAAAAACACACACACACACACGATTTTATAAGCTATTTTAAAAGTGTGAATAGTAAAAGTTAATTATTGTCCTTCATTATATAGCCAAAATCTTTCAGATTGTGAACTTATTGTCATATTTTATTTATTTCATCATACTAGACACTTAACTATTAAAATTGTCAGTGCATTATTAAGTATTTTTCTTTGGTGTATTATTATTTATTGACATGTTTCCATTTTTAACTTCCAGTGATGGAAGTTTTCTCTCTGTTATGCACATTTCTATTATTGTGACTATAACAACTTACAGCAACATTTTTTTTTTCAATATACAAATTTACATTATTGTGATTTGATGAGTAGTGATGGGTGAACCTGAATTGTAAAGTTCGGGGTCCGTACCGAACACATTGTGTTCATGCACATGCTCCCGAACACGAGTTTTCATGGGAAGCACGTGTTACAGTTCGGGTCCAGAGCTATAAAAAAAAGCAGATTAGTAAAAAACATTATGATTATACTTACCGGTCACGCGACGCGTCATGCAGACCCGCTCAGCCGCTTTCTCCTGGCCGCGTCTGCTTCTGGGTCCATTCATTAACTTCTGCTGGTATTCACTGCATTGCTCGTCACTTAGAAAACGAGATCGGACACATAGAAACCCCTTATACATCATTAGGTTGCATATGGTTGCTCCCTATAGAGGCAATATAGAGAACTAAGAAAAAGAAGGGAATAGCAACCAAAGTCATGTGTTTGAGAAGTAATTTTCAATCAAGATCAACTCTTATAATAAGTTTTATACACCTTTATTAAATACAAAAGATAATCATGTTATAAGTTACATAGGGAGTGATCTAGAATTACAAAGTGAATCATAAATAAGTAATAGATAAAAGTCCAGAGCAAAGCAAATAGGTCTGATGGGCCACCATGGGGAGTGAAGGCAGAGTGGAAGCAGGCACGTGCCAATTACATCATAGTGATAGTGCACATGTCATCATTATAGTATTCATTCCTGCTTACCGAACACGAGTTTTCCTGGGAAGCTCGTGTTACAGTTCGGGTCAAGAGCTATAAAAAAAGCACATTAGTAAAAAACATTATGATTTTACTTACCGGTCCTGCGACGCGTCCTGCAGACCCGCTCAGCCGCTGTCTCCTGGCCGCTTCTGCTTCTGGGTCCGTTCATTAACTTCTGTTGGTATTCACTGCATTGCTCGTCACTTGGCAGTTTTCGGCTTTTTTCAGCCATTTCACGGTGACATCAGGGTTCACCCGAGTCCATGAGCCATGGACTCAATTGAACTTTTACTGTTACTGTGTGAATCTCACATCGATATCACCCGGAACGGCAAACACTCTCCTTATGTGCCGCCCCCGCGTCAGCAGCCTGCAATGGCTGCTCGGATCTGCATCCGCGGTGGCTCGAGGGGTCGCGCGGCCACTCGGAATAAAAGGGGGAATATTTACAAGGGAGGATGTGAAAAGTTCGTGACGCCACCCGTGGTGTGTGGTAAGGTGGAGTACCCAGTGGCGATGGTGGGGGCAGCCTGGTGTTTAACCCCTCCATGGGTAGGGGGAATGCCCCGGGACTCGGTGATGGTGACGGGGAGGTGCCGTTGGGACGGTAAGGGTCACTTTTGTACTCACTCAGTCCAATAACGCTGACACCGACAACCATGATAAACCAAAGTTCTTGACACCGCTGCCACTTGGAGGGAACACGCCTGGATCCCATGCCTGTTGGTGTTGCCTGTTAGTCTGTGACCTTTTCCTTGGCACCTTTTCTTCTAACTAGTCCCTTTAGCATAAAACTAGTTGGGTCCCGCTCACCAGTGTGGCTAACTGGGTGAGTTTGCTCTTAGGGTTCATGCTTGGGATTTTCTGGACTATATATTGGGAAAGTCCTATCCCCCTCGTTGCACTAGTACCCCGATTTTGGAGCGGGTGGAGAACGGATCTTCAAGGCTCCGTCCTCGTCGGGTAAATTACAAGGACACCTGAAGCTACTTCCCGGCCTATGGTCCACGTACCCAGTCATGCCCTAGCCCCTGCCCAGTGATGGCACAAGGTCGCCGGCTGTCCTCCTCAACAGTCCATGCCCCTTGTCACAATCCCCTGCGACCAGGGTCCAGCTCCTACCAGGCCCAGACCAACGTCTGCTACCTAGTAGTAACAAGGAGCCCAGCTCCTGACCTCCTCTCACTTTCACCTCTAACACTACACTGTTCTGCTCCTAACACTCCTGACCTCCCCTTAACTGACCGCCCAAGTGGGCGACCTTATTCCCTTCAGGTCAGCCACTGGTGTGTCTGGTGGGTGAGGTGCAGAGTGTTCCTAGGATTCTGATTAGCTTGTTCTTGGCAACACCAAAGGTCAGTGACCCGTAACCAAGGAGGAGGTGGTTATTGTACAGAATGGCAGATTGCACAATACCCTGTGATGATCTGATAGGCCACGGCATCACACTTACAGGAGCGGGTCAACTGCATGTATTTCCATGCAGCTGAGGCGCTCCTATCAGGAGAGTGTGTGCCGTGCTGGGTGATACCAATACAAGACTCACAGGAGTCATACGCAAGCCTCAGCTGTGCACTCGGGTGAAGTCTCTGACAGCTCTCAGGTGAGTCTGTGTGAGCAGACCTGTGTTTGTCTTCTCACACAGATATAGCAGAGCTGAAGATGCTCGCCTGTCTTTGGACTACGTCGGAGGTTTTTTTGGGTAATAATGATGAAATCCTAAATGTCTTCCGTTTTATTTCTAATAAAATATTTTTTCTCTGTATTGTTGTTTTATTTTACTGTTAAAATAACAGACTATCATAGACGCTGTCACAGAGTGGGTGTCTGTGGTTGGATGTTGGAGTAACCTGAAACCAGCCCATACATTCTAGCATCTAGAATCTATAGCAGATTCCAGGTTACTCCAACAGCCAATCGCAGATGCCCATTCTGTATGACAAAATCTGAGATTGGCTGTTGGGTCCCTCACACATACAGTAGTGTAAAAATAAATAAATAATTTTAAAAAATGACATAGCGCTCCACGGTATTTTTGATTCTCAGTGCAGATAAAGCAGACGGCTATGAGCTGCCACCCCCATCTGCCTGGCTTTACCTTGGTTGGCAATCAAAATACATATAGGGAAGCCCATTATTTTTTAAAATGGTGAGAAGTGCAGGTATCATGATTTTGAACATACATGGTCTGATCACAATTAAATTGTCATTAATATTTGTAACTAGATAAAAGATATAAGTTGTTTGGTTTTTTTCAGAAAAATTGAAAGCATTATGTTTTATGACTTTATTTCTCTTGCAATATTTCTCTTCACAGCAAGAAGAATCTGTTTATGTTAATGGAGGAACTGATAGCACGGCCTTTCCTTTCTGGTCTGGCTCTTTTAAAGGGGATGTGCTGTTTAGAAACTAATATATCCTTTTATTGAAGTCTGTGTGATTATAGGGGGATCCTCTGTTCAGAATCCTCATCTATTGAACAGAGGTAACAGAGAGTGTTTCTTGCTTTGGGGATCTCTCCTGCATTACACGGGCAGATCCTTAGTTTTAATAGGAACTGCATCTTTTTTATTCTGGTGGAAATAAGACTTTTGGTAGCAGCTTAATACCCTCCTTTATCCATGGAATCCATTATTGTTGTCCCTGTTCGTAAAATTAAAGGGAAATCTTTTGTTATCTACAAAGCTAAAAAGTAGGGTAGGGGCCTCTTGATAGGTTCCCTCTGGTATATTAAGTGTATACATTGCAAGCATTAGGTGACAAAATGTCATCTAATATAAGGAAATTAACATATTCAAATATTACTCAATAGGCAGCACTTTTTTTAATCCATTGAACTAAATTGTTTCATCTTTTCTTTTTGTTTTATTGTTTCTCTTGAGTTAATTTCCTTTTGCTTCCAGTGGGTCCACTAATCCTGCTCATTGTCCTTACACTGGCCTTGAGCATTACACAATGGTTGCGGGGGAAAAAAAATCGAATGCCACACGCATGACCATGTGGCTTCAGTGTGACGTCCAATTTTACACCTGTTTTTCTCTGAAACACCACAGCATTTCAGAGTCAAACATACCTAGCTGAGATAACATAGCCAGTGGCTGTGGGCAGCATGTATCAGCTGTCAGATTCCTTTTAAATACTCTTAAATGATGCCATACAAAATTAGAATTCATTTTTCATAACTCAAGTTCTTGTACAGCTATGTGACGCCCTGGCCTGTCAGGTCGTCACAGGGTATTGTGCAATCTTTCCTTCAGCACAGTATCCAAGTCCTCCTTGTTACGGGATCTGGTCCTTCGGTGTTGCTATGAGCAGAGCCAGTCAAAACCCTAGAAACACTTTTCACCACACCCACCAGACACACCATTGGGGGGCCTGAAGGGAATAGGGCCACCCACTTGGGGGGTTGGTAGGGGAAGTGAGAAGTGTCAGAAAGAGAGAAGTGTGAGGAGAGGAGAAGAGAGAGGAGGTCAGGAGCTGGGCTCCTTGTAGAATACTAGGTGGCAGACGTTGGTCTGGGCCTGGTAGGAGCTGGCACCCCGGTTGCAGGGGATCATGTCAAGGGGCACAGATCTGCCAAGGAGGGCAGCCGGTGGCCTTGAGCTATCTTTAGGCAGGGCCCAGTGCACAACGGGGTGCGTGGACCCTAGGCCGGGAAGTAGCTTCACGCAGCCCGGAAATTTACCCGACGAGGGTGAAGTCTTCAAGATTCATCCACCACCTGCTCCAAAATCGGGGTATTAGCGCAATGATGGGATAGGACTTTCCCAGTATCTAGTCCAGAAAATCCCAAGCGTGAACCCTGAGAGCAAGCTCACTCTGTTAGCCATACGGGTGAGCGGGACCCAACTCGTTCCACACTATAGGGTCCAAATAGTGAAGAAAGTGCAAAGGAAAAGGTCACAGGCTAACAAGCAACACCAAGGGGCACGGATCCACTCGTGCTCCTCTGCTGCAGAGGTACTCAGAGTTCTGGTTTACAAGTTGTCGTTTTCAGTATTCTTGGACTGAGTATGCAGAAAACCCTTTCCTCCCCAAAGTCAACCCTTTACTACCATCACCGGGCTCCCGGGGAAAAAAACCCTACCCATGGAGGGGTTAAACACCTTGCTGCCATACCCCCGCCTCCGGGTGCTCCCAACAGCAGCGGTGGTGCTCCATCTTACCACGCACTGTGGGTGACATCACGAACTTCCAATTCCCCTGCACATATTTCCCCCCTTTTCAATTCGAGTGTCCGTGCGAACCCCCACCCGGGTCCGGAGACCCCTCGGGCCACCATGGTTCCGGATCCAAGGAGCTTGGCCGCTGACACGAGGGTGGTACAGCTACACCAAAGGCAAAATGAAAAAGTTATGTCTATTATCAGACTCTGGGCTCACTGGAGCTGGGACATATTCTCACTATTGAGGTCCATCCTAAAACGGCTGCTGCATTCCCTGCCTTTGCTTTTATACAGGCTATGATAGTCTCCACAAACTAGATGTATAGTTCTATGTGATGTTATATCTGAAGAGCATCATGGAAAAGCCTGCCAATCTATTTCCAAGGTCATTTTTAAGCCTGTCTGAAACAATCTTTCATCATTGTTTAAAATGGCAGTGGGCTTGTTTGGTGATTTGGGTGAATCAAATAAATTGTTCAAATTCACTGGGTCTAGTGAATTTCCAAAAATTCTTCACAAATTTGATTTGCATTTTATCTCTTGACTTATCTTCAAAAATAAATAGTTGTAAGTAAAGAATGACTTTATTTTGGTATTTTAGCAAATTGTAAAAATGAAACAAAACGAGTTGTTTTTCAAGTTGAAGATGAAAATGTAATTGAGGAGCATTAATATAACTTTTTTAATCTTGCTCATAAAAATCCATTAAGTACTGATAATATTAAAGTATACAATTTGGCATAATCTAATAGTAAAATGGTTTCCTACCGATTTTCCTAAATTCAGGCTCTTAATGAGTGAACTACATTATGCTGCCATCCATATTTACTCTTCATCTTGTGTAGTCATACGCTGAATTGTAGCATTAGTTCACAGTAGTTTGGAGTAGTTAATTGACTAAGTTTATCATTATTGTGGCAGGATTGTGGCTCTCTTATTACAGCCGTTGCCTTGTATAATCATTTGAGATGTGGCCATAACGGCAAGTCGAGCATTGGACTATGGCAAAATAGACGGCTTAAGTGCAAATGGGGTTATTGAATAGAGCTTCTGCACTGCCTAAAACATGCTCAGAATCAGAGTGAGGACATTTTATGCCTGAAGTGACAACTATTGTCTGTTCACTGTATACCTCTGGAGCAAACAGATCAGAGTGTTTTCCCAATCAAAACAGATATCTTTAATATTATCAAAAAATACTACTTCTCAAATTATATGTAACCATATAGTGGTTACCTTCACGTAAAGAGCTTTTTCTCCTAAAATGTACATATCACCAGAAAGTATAGATCCTCACCATCTTATGTCATCATTAGTCATTAAATAGTTAAGAAAAAAATAAAATAAAAAAGGTAACCAATTGCACTGCTGATTTATGAAGTTATGAACATGTGGAAGTAACAAGTTATTTTCAGGATAAAACAAGTGTTTTGGCACTGGTCAAGTGGATTCTTGAGGCCAGTGGTCAAGTGCCGAAATGTGTAAGCTTTTTTATCCTTAAAAAATTGTTAATCCCATTTATGCCCATCCTCATATTTACAGAATTCAGCAGCACCATTAGTTATTGTTTTTAATATTTATGTACTTTTAACTATTTATTATTCAGCTGGCAACTGTTGCTTTTTGTTTTGGGTCAAACTGCGACGGGCTTACCAGACTGGCCTTCAAAGAGCATGTGCCTGACATTAGCTCATCTCCATAAGGTGACCATGCCACATTACACCTTTGCTGTTTTTGCCATTATGTTTCATTTCATATTTATATAAATATCGGCATTATAGAGAGCCCTGTATTTTTATTTAATTAAGTAGTACTTAGGGGGATTGTAAAAAAAAAAAAAATCGAGAAAAGGATTTTCTTTATTTTAAAAAATATCACTACTCTTGTTCATGTGTCTGGAAATTGCAGCTCAGCTCTGAGTACTCAAAAGGGATTGACCTACAATACTGGAAACAGCTTAAAGTTTGTACAAAGGTGACCTTTTCAATTCTCCAAACATTCTCCACACTAAGCAGCCATAGTATTAAAATATCAACTAACAGTTAGTTACAGAAGTTGATGGCTTGGATGATGGAAAATTTGACAAATATTAGGATCTGATTCACTTTAACAAAATAAATATAGTGGTGGCTAGACTACTAGATTATAGCATATCCACAACAATGAGGTCTTGAGGGTTTTTCTTAGCATGCAGAAGTTAATTTCTACTAAAAGTGGCTTGTGGATAGTCAATCAGGAAACAGGACAGTGAATTTAAAGTGGACCAACTACCAGGATTTTCATATATAAACTAAACCCAGTGGTATACAGGCGCTATCATGCTGATTCTAAACATACCTTTAGTTGTGAGATCAGATGTATACTTTCTGAAATATAAGCAAGTAAAGTTTGCTGTTACTTGATCGATAGGTGCTGCAGAATATTTAATAGGTGGGTCGGGTTTTGCTAGTTATTCCCGCCCCTGTTTGCCTGCCTGTCCTTCCTCTCCCTGTCTATCTTCCCCCTGTAATAGCAAAGACAGGGAGAGGAAGGACAGGCAGGCAAACAGGGGCAGGAATAACTCGCAAAACCTGACCAATCTATTAGATATTCTGCAGCATCTATCAATCAAGTAACAGTGTATTTCACAAACTTTACTTGCTTATATTTCAGAAAGTATACATCCAATCTCAAAACTAAAGGTATGTTTAGAATCAACATGATAGTCACAACATAGCACTGACATTAGTTTATATATTAAAATCCTGGTGGTTGGTCCTTTTTAAGGTGTTGTGTTTCAGATCTTCCAGATCTCACTTTGAGTATTTGTGGCATGTGCTTGAAAAACAAGTCTTATCCGTAAAGTTCCCACCCCACAAATTAGAAATTAACATCTTGATGCCAGATATGACAGCACACCTTTAATTTCCTTGTGGAGTCCTTGCACAGCTAATTTGTGTATGCCTTGCAGCTGTATTTGTTTCTGAAAGAATTGAAAGTTAGAGCCACCAGGACTACCATTACAACTTCTATACTGGCTATCAATATCACCTAAGTGTTTTACTCTCCTAAAAAAATCATATCTGCTGGGTTTTACAGATATACGATTCGATCCTCATGAGATCTCCTTCTCTACTCCCCTCTCATCTCCTCTTCCCACCATCACATTCAAGATCTCTTCCGTGCGTCACCCATACTCTGGAATGCTCTGCCACAACATTTCAGACTCTCGCCTACCTTGACAAGCTTCAAAAGAAACCTGAAGACCCACCTCTTTTGACAAGCCTACAACTTGCAGTAACCCTCAGTCTGATACAGCGCCACACGACCATCTCTACCCTCACCTACTGTCCTCAACCATCCCTTGTAAACTGTGAGCCCTCGCGGGCAGGGTCCTGTATTCTCTTGTATCAATCTGGGCCTTGTATGGTTTATGATTATTGTACTTGTCCCTTCTATGTGTACCCCTTTCCACATGTAAAGTGCCATGTTATAAATGGTGCTATAATAAATAATAATAATGATAATAATATACACCCCAGTATACTAGAATTTCAGAATCTTAGTACACAAAAAAGCCCTATAATAAAAAAAACCTTATCAATTGCCCTGTAATAAAAGATGCCTAAAATAAAGTCATGAATATTTAGGAAGATGCTTTTTTTGTTACATAGTGAAAATTTGTATATAGAATTTTTTTTACTATATAATGAAAATATTCTATTTTTTTGTATTTAACATTAATTAATTGCAATTGTGACCTGGTTTTAAATGAGCTATCATCAGGTCCAATGTTTCCCCTGGAAATGGTAGTGTGCCTTTTCTCTTTGTATTATTTAAATGCTATAGGCCCTTTGCTTAAGAGATTACCTTGGGACATAAGAAGCTTACATCCAAATTTGCATATATTTGGCATCAGTGTAGACTGACACAAAAGAAATGTTTCTTCTGGCATTATGTAGTTAATTGCATTATCATAGGGCTAATCTTCTACGATAGGTCAGTTTCTGCTTATAGAAAACCACGTGTCAGTATAGATTATCCTTAAAGAGGCCAGACCTCTAAGGTGCATTTAGCAGATAAGACTCAATTTTTTTATGTATTTTTAACTGTAGTTTGTAGCATACAAGCCATAAATTTGCAGTATTGAAAAGAAAACTCTTTAAGAACGGGTGGTGCTGACATCATTCGCAAATATACAGTGCCTTGCGAAAGTATTCGGGCTCCTTGAATTTTTCAACCTTTTCCCACATTTCAGGCTTCAAACATAAAGATTAAAATTGTAATGTTATGGTTAAGAATCAACAACAAGTGGGATACAATTGTGAAGTTGAACTAAATTTAATGCTTATTTTAAATTTTTTAAAAAAATAACAGAAATGTGGGGCGTGCAATATTATTTGTCCCCTTTACTTTCAGAGCAGCAAACTCACTCCAGAAGTTCGAGGATCTCTGAATGATCCAATGTTGTCCTAAGTGACTGATGATAAAAATAAGCCACCTATGTGTAATCAAGTCTCCGTATAAATACACCTGGTCTGTGATAGACTCAGTGTTCTGTTTAAAGCTCAGATAGCATCATAAAGACCAAGGAACACAACAGGCAGGTCCGTGACACTGTTGTGGAGAAGTTTAAAGCCAGATTTGGTTACAAAAAGATTTCCAAAACATTAAACATCCCAAGGAGCACTGTGCAAGCGATCATATTGAAATGGAAGGAGTATCATACAACTGAAAATCTACCAAGACCCTGTCGTCCATCCAAACTTTCATCTCAAACAAGGAGAAGACTAATCAGAGATGCAGCCAAGAGGCTCATGATCACTCTGGATGAACTGCAGAGATCTACAGCTGAGGTGGGAGAGTCTGTCCTTAGAACAATTTTAATGCGTACACTGCACAAATTTGGCTTTTATGGAAGAGTGGCAAAGTAAAAGCCATTTCTCAAAGATATCTATATAAAGTGTTGTTTAAAGTTTGCCATAAGCCACCTGGGAGACACATCAAACATGTGGAAGAAGATGCTCTAGTCAGATGAAACCAAAATCAAACTATTTAACCCCTTCAGCCCCTGGGCACTTTCCGTTTTTGCTCCTTTTCTTCCGAGAGCCGTAACTTTTTTATGATTCCGTCAATCTTACCATATGAGGGCTTGTTTTTTGCGGGACAAGTTGTACTTTTAAATGAAACCATAGGTTTTACCATATATTGTACTGGAAAACAGCAAAAAAATTCCAAGTGTGGAAAAACTGCAAAAAAAGTGTGATCGCACAATCGTTTTTGGGATGTTTTATTCACCGTGTTCACTATATGATAAAACTGATGTATCTATGTGATGCCTCAGGTTAGTGTGAGTTTGTAGACACCAAACATGTATAGGTTTACTTGTATCTAAGGGGTTAAAAAAAATTCACAAGTTTGTCCAATAAAAGTGGCGCACGTTTTGCGCCATTTTCCGAAACACGTAGCGTTCTTATTTTTTGGAATCTATAGCTCAGTGATGGCTTATTTTCTGCGTCTCGAGCTGACGTTTATAATGGTACCATTTTTGCGCAGATGCTATGTTTTGATCGCCTGTTATTGCATTTTGCGTAAAACTTGCGGCGACCAAAATACGTAATTTTGGTGTTTGGAATTTTTTTGCCACTACGCCGTTTACCAATCAGATTAATTGATTTTATATTTTGATAGATCGGGCATTTCTGAACGCGGCGATACCAAATGTGTATATTTATTTATTTTTTAACCCTTTAATTTTCAATGGGGGAAAGGGGGGTGATTTGAACTTTTAGGCTTTTTGGGTTTTTTTTATTTTTTAAAACTTTTTTTTACTTTTTTTTATTTTACTAGTCCCCCTAGGGGGCTATAGCGATCAGCAATCCGATCGCTATTATCTATCTGCTGATTACAGCTATACAGCTCTAAACAGCAGATTCAGTCACTTTGTTTTTCCCTCTGCTCTCGGCCGAGGGAAAACGAAAGTGAAACATCATAGCTGCAGGCGTCATCACATGACCCTGTGCTACGATGGCAACCACCGATAGTCACGTGATAACGCACGTGACTTCCGGTGGGGGCGGCGGTAAGTAAAAAACATGGCCGCGCGCATTTAGATCTTGCTGCCAGACTTTGGCAGCAAGATTTAAGGGGTTAATGGCCGCGGGTGGAAGCGATTCCACCCGCGGCTAGCAGGCACACATGTCAGCTGTTGAAAACAGCTGATATATGTGCCGACCGCCGCCGCCTGCCCGCGGCAGGGGGCGGGGCTTAACGGGACACGATCCTTGACGGATAGATCCGTTCAAGGTCGTGAAGGGGTTTAGCACAATGCTAAATTATATGTTTGGCGTAAAAGCAACACCGCTCATCACCCTGAACACACCATCCCCACTGTCAAACATGGTGGTGGCAGCATCATGGTTTAGACCTGCTTTTCTTCAACAGGGACAGGGAAGATGGTTAAAATTGATGGGAAGATGGATGGAGTCAAAAACAGGACCATTCTTGAAGAAAACCTGTTGGAGTCTGCAAAAGACCTGAGACTGGGACTGAGATTTGTCTTCCAACAAAACAATGATCCCAAACATAAAGCAAAATCTACAATGGAATGGTTCACAAATAAACATATCCAGGTGTTAGAATGGCCAAGTCAAAGTCCAAACTTGAATCCAATCGAGAATCTGTGGAAAGAGCTGAAAACTGCTGTTCACAAACGCTCTCCATCCAACCTCACTCAGCTTGAGCTGTTTGCAAAGGAAGAATGGGCAAGAATTTCACTCTTTCGTTATGCAAAACTGATAGACTTACCCCAAGCGACTTGCAGCTGTAATCGCAGCAAAAAGTGGCGCTGCAAAGTGTTAAATTAAAGGGGCCGAATAATATTGCATGCCCCACTTTTCAGTTATTTATTTTTTTGAAAAGTTTAGAATAAGCAATATATTTTGTTCAACTTCACAATTGTGTCCCACTTGTTGTTGATTCTTCATCATAACATTAAAATTTGTATCTTTATGTTTGAAGCCTGAAATGTGGGAAAAGGTTGAAAAATTCAAGGGGGCCGAATACTTTCGCAAGGCACTGTATATGGAAGGGCTCCTGGATGTTCCCTGGCCAGATGATATGTGATAATGGGAGGCAGAGATATTTTCCTGCACTTCCTGTCAGTAATCCCATTAAAACCATTACATCCAATGGGTGTTTGCATCTTGACCATATGATACACTGAAAATGTTGAGATGATTTTTTTTTTTTTTTTAAAACATTTCCAATTAATGTTCCAGTTGCATTTTCATTGATTCTTATCATATCTTAAAAGAGCGAATTTCCAACCATAAATATACAATTAGACAGAAGAATCTAATATTACCTGTACCACAGCATTTCCATGAATGTAAACATAATATCTCACAATTGCGCTACCAAATCCTTGAGCAGGTACCTCAGTCCAGGAGAGGAGATGATAAGCTAAGAATGTTGAAACAGCATGACCTCTTCTGGATACATCAATTGCCGTCCCTCCATCCACTTGGCTTGAGTCGGGAGTACGATGTCTCTTGTGTTTTTATAATTATACCATGCATTGCTTCATGTGTTGTATTGTATAAAGTATATTAATGTGCTATTTGGCAATAATATCATGATGTTATTTTATACTTTGTAGGATACCTATGGTTTGGTAACCCTATATGTATTTAATATTGCAGTCTTTATTGCATACATTTGAATTTCTGTTTTCGGGCAATATATTAACCCTGAGATGCTGGCTGGTATTATTATGTGTTTTCCTTTATTTCATTTTTTTTTTATTTCATCTGTCTCCCTATAATGTGATAAAAAATTGATTGTTATTGTGATGGAACCACCTGATCATTGTTCGTTAATATAGTTTTTGTGTATAAACGTCTTTATATACGCATTAAAAATTATAATTAAAAATAAAAAATATATAAAATTTATTTATTTTATAACTAGATGTATTTTGAAAAAGGCTAAATTCTAGCCGAAACGCGTTACTTTACACTTGTACCGTGACTTATATGGAGTAAAGCTCAATTAATTTTAAGATTTTGGAGTGACGGTCCTTTTGTAAAATATAAATAAAAAAACTTCCATAAATATTTTGGTGTATATATATATATTGTGAGGTAGCGTGGTCGGCTGCGCAGCAGAAGACACGGGATCCAGGCATCAAGGTTCACAGCATCCGGTTTAATAGTCAAACAAAAGTCCATAACAATACACATGGGCCTCTCCGGCAGAGAACTCAGGGAGTTGTGTTCACTCCCTCACACACTAAGCTCCCACGCCCATCTTTCTGTTTCCTTGTAACCCTGTAGGGAAACAGCATTAACCCCGGAGTGGAGTTACTTTCTATCATGGAATGAGCACAACCGGGGCGAGACATACCGGCCGTCATAGATAACCCCGGTCACAGTCTCACATACCCCCCCCTCAGTTCAAGCGAGCGGGGTTGAACTCCCGCCATCAAACACAGGCCGCGGGACAAGGCATCGGCGTTACCCTGCAACCTACCGGCCCGGTGTTCAACCGTAAACCGAAAGTTCTGCAGAGAAAGGAACCACCGGGTAACCCGGGCATTCCGTTCCTTGGCGGACCTCATCCAGACCAGTGGAGAGTGATCCGTCACCAAGCGAAACTGCCGTCCCAGCAGGTAATAGCGTAGGGACTCCAAGGCCCACTTGATCGCCAGGCACTCCTTCTCCACTACGCTATAATTCCGCTCGGGAGGGGTGAGCTTCCTACTTAAGAAGGTGACGGGGTGTTCCTCCCCCTGAACCACCTGAGACAGCACTGCCCCCAGGCCGACCTCCGAGGCGTCAGTCTGTACTATGAACTCCTTCCGGAAATCAGGGTTTACAAGAACGGGCTGTCCGCACAGAACCCCCTTCAGGGCCCGGAAGGAGTCCTCGGCCTGCGGAGTCCAGCGCACCATGACGGACTTCTTGCCTTTGAGAAGGTCCGTCAAGGGGGCTGATAATCCCGCAAAATCTTTTACAAACCTCCTGTAGTACGCCACGATACCCAGGAAGGCCCTAACCTGCTTCGTGGTCAGGGGTCTAGGCCACTTCTGGATCGCCTCAACCTTGTTAATTTGGGGCTTAATCACTCCTTGGCCTATTACGTAGCCCAAGTAGCGGGCTTCCATGAGTCCCAACGCACATTTCTTGGGATTGGCTGTCAATCCGGCTGTTCGAAGCGCGTCCACCACCGCTTGTACCTGTTCCAAGTGGGTCTGCCACTCGGAGCTGTAAATGATGATGTCATCAAGGTACGCTGATGCATACGCCTGGTGGGGTTCCAGCACCAAGTCCATCAACCTCTGGAGCGCCATGTAACCCAAAAGGCAAGACAACATAGTGGAAGAGACCCTCCGGCGTAACAAAGGCAGTTTTCTCCTTGGCGGACTCCGTCAGTGGCACCTGCCAGTACCCCTTGGTCAGGTCGAGCGTGGTAAAATATCGCGCCTGTCCCAGCCTATCAATCAGCTCATCCACCCGGGGCATGGGGTAGAGATCGAACTTGGATATTTCGTTCAATCTCCTAAAGTCATTGCAGAATCTTAAGGAGCCATCGGGTTTTGGTATTAGGACAATGGGACTAGCCCATTCACTCCGGGATTTTTCGATGACCCCCAGGCGTAGCATTGTCTTCACTTCCTCTGATATGGCTTGTCTTCGAGCTTCCGGTACGCGGTAGGACTTCAGGCGAACCTTCAGGTAGGGCTCGGTGACAATGTCATGTCGTATCAGACTGGTCCTACCCGGCAACTCGGAGAAGACATCGGGGTTCTGCTGAACCAGCCGTCTGGCCTCTCGCCTCTGTTGCTTGGTGAGGGCTTCTCCAATCCTTACTTCCGGTTCGTCCTCTCCGGAGGTTGCTGGAGCCGGGGTTGAACGACCCGAAGAGGAGGGAGATGGGGAAAAATCAACCATCAGGCTTTCCCGTTCCTGCCACGGTTTTAATAGGTTGACATGGTATATTTGTTCAGGTTTCCGCCTACCGGGCTGCAATACTTTATAGTTGACCACCCCGACTCTTTCCTTTATCTCGTAGGGGCCTTGCCACTGAGCCAGGAATTTACTCTCCGCCGTGGGGATCAATACCAACACCCGATCCCCGGGTTTAAAGGTCCGCACGGTGGCTTGTGTATTGTAGCGGCCGCTTTGCGCGGCCTGAGCCTCCTGTAAATGCTCTTTCACAATTGGCATGACCGCGCTTATGCGGTTCTGCATTCCTAAAATGTGTTCAATCACACTTTTATGGGGGGTGGGCTCTTGCTCCCATGTTTCCTTTGCCAGGTCCAACAATCCCCGGGGATGTCGCCCGTATAACAATTCAAAAGGCGAAAACCCCGTGGATGCCTGTGGCACCTCTCGGATGGCAAACATCAAATAGGGAAGCATCATATCCCAGTCTTTCCCGTCTTTGGAGATCACCCTTTTTAGCATGGTTTTCAGGGTTTTATTGAATCGTTCTACTAACCCATCCGTCTGAGGATGATACACAGACGTACGCAACTGCTTGATCTGGAGTAGCCGGCATAGTTCTTTGGTCACTTTAGACATGAATGGGGTCCCCTGATCCGTAAGGATCTCCTTGGGCAACCCCACCCGGCAGAACACAGAAAACAACTCCCGAGCTATAAGCTTCGCCGCAGTATGTCTGAGAGGTATCGCCTCTGGATACCGGGTGGCATAGTCAACGATCACTAGGATGTGTTGGTGCCCTCGAGCAGACTTTACGAGGGGCCCCACCAGATCCATCCCTATCCGTTCAAAAGGGACTTCTATAATGGGTAACGGCACCAACGGACTGCGAAAGTGGGCCAGGGGTGCGGTAAGCTGACACTCCGGGCAGGTTTCGCAGAAACGTTTTACCTCCCCAAAGACCCCGGGCCAATAGAACCTTTGCAATATTCGCTCCTGCGTTTTCTTGACCCCTAGGTGGCCACTCATCAGGTGTTTATGAGCCAAGTCGAGGACCCGCCGGCGATACGGCTGGGGCACCACCAACTGCTCTACCCCCACGCCCCGTATTTCATCTACCCGGTAGAGTAAATCCTGCTTAAGAGCGAAATGGGGGTACCTTACCTGGGCACCGGGCAGCTGTGCCACCCCGTCAATTACCGTCACCCGATTCCGGGCATGTATTAATGTAGGGTCCTGGAGTTGGGCTGTCCCAAACGCATCCGGGGATGCCTCCAAGTCCGGGATGGGCTCGACCGTCTCAGCCTCTCCTGCCAATACCTCTAGGGGCGACCTATCGGGTTCACACTCTGTCCCTATCATGGGGACCCCTATGGCAGGCGTCCCGGATTCAGGATTGTAGGGCTCAGGTCCCGGACTGACCAATATCTGAGGGGACTTAGGAGGTCCCTTCCATAAAGTCCAAAAATAGGGCAGATCCCTTCCTAGGATCACGTCATAGGGAAGAGAGTTAATAAGTCCCACCTCATGTTGCACCTGACCGCAAGGTGCTGTGATGGTGACAATCCCCGTGGGATAGTCTCGGCGGTCCCCATGTATGCAAACCACCCCCACGGTACGTCCTGTGGCCTTTAGTTTAGCCCTTAGAGTTGATCGCACAAGGGTCACTAAGCTTCCGGAATCCAACAAGCCGGTAACCGGACATCCATTCACCTGTATTTGGCACAAGTGGGGCTCCGTCTCTGGGGAGTCCAGGTCAGCGGTACACACCACCTGAGCATACATTGAACCCCGCCGGCTAACCCCACAATCCATGGGCTCCGTGGTGAGTGGACACTGGGCTTCCATATGTCCCACCCGCTGGCACCGCCAACATCTAATAGGGAAGGAAACCCCCTTGACGAGTTGTCGTTTGGGGTACATAACCTTCTGGACCTCAGGGACGGAGGGTACGGCCTCAGACGGGACGGTAGCGGATTCCCGCACCGGTGTCAGCGGTGGGTCCTTGACCCTAGGCTTGGAGGGACCGGACCGACGGGCGGTACGCAAAGTCTCAGTGTCCCGTATCAAGTCCTGCGTAGCCACATGCCGCTCTACCAGGCCCACTAATTGATCCAGGGTACTTGGGTCGCCCTGTCCTACCCACCGTTGAATAGTGACGGGTAAGGTGCGCACAAAACGATCAACAACTACCCTTTCCACCATTTGCGCCGGGCTCAGAGTGTCAGGCTGCAACCACTTTTTTACGAGATGCAACAAGTCATAGGCCTGTGAGCGTACGGGTTTGGCTTCCTCATAGAACCACTGATTTACCCGCTGAGCCCGTACATAGGTATTCACCCCCAATCGAGCAAGTATTTCAGCTTTCAGGGTTGCATAGTCTATGGCGTCCTCGGTACAGAGGTCCAGGTACGCTTTTTGGGGCTCCCCCGTCAGATAGGGCGACAATACCTCAGCCCACTGGGGGGTCGGCAGCTTTTCCTGCTCGGCCACCCGCTCAAACACCGCCAGGAACGCTTCTACATCATCCCCCGGGGTCTTCTTTTGCAACGCTTGTCTCACCGCTTTCCGGACGCTGCCGTCGTCACCCGGTCCCGGGGTTGTTGCTGCTGGTCCGGCACGGATCCACTTGGCCAGGAGGACCATCTGTTCTTGGTGCCTCTGTTCCTGCAATTTCAAGGATTGCTGCTGATGATCCAACGTCCGGAGCAGGTGTGTATTAGTCTGCTGTTGCTGTGCAGTAGCCTGAGCCAGCTGCCTTAGTATGTCCTCCATAACGTCGCCGGGTTTGGGCTGTAGTATAGCCGCTTGAATCCAGGACATGTGCTACCGGGTCACCAGAAATGGAAGCTACACCTCACCGGGCTGGCATGCCCGCCGATTCTCCACCATATGTGAGGTAGCGTGGTCGGCTGCGCAGCAGAAGACACGGGATCCAGGCATCAAGGTTCACAGCACCCGGTTTAATAGTCAAACAAAAGTCCATAACATTACACATGGGCCTCTCCGGCAGAGAACTCAGGGAGTTGTGTTCACTCCCTCACACACTAAGCTCCCACGCCCATCTTTCTGTTTCCTTTTAACCCTGTAGGGAAACAGCATTAACCCCGGAGTGGAGTTACTTTCTATCATGGAGTGAGCACAACCGGGGCGAGACGTACCGGCCGTCATAGATAACCCCGGTCACAGTCTCACAATAAAATATATATATATATATATATATATATATATATATATATTATACACATATACATATATATACACATATACATGCTGGCTTTTCCCAGGCAGCTAACGCTCGGCACGCCCATTCCTATGTAATTAACGCTGCTGGTGATTAATTAAACTAAAGTGAATAATGACAACATTCAGTAGCATTGAAGTGGTTGAATTACGTGTAAAGGAAGTTGATAATTGTTGACTGGCGATAAAAACGTGACATCAAAAATGCTGCACATCTCAAGCTGAGCTGATTCAGCCAATGACAGACAAAGGCCGCGTAATGCTAAATTGCAACTCCGAGCATTTTTCAGGTCACGTTTTTCTTGCCAGTCGACAATTATCAACTTCCTTTATACGTAATTCACCACTTCAATGCTATTGAATTTTGTCATTAGTAACTTTAGTTTAATTAATCACCAGCAGCGTTAATTACATAGGAATGGGTGTGCCGAGTATTAGCTGGCAGGGAGCAGCTAATATATATATATAATGTGTGTTGCTGATCACACCTGGACTTGGCTGCAGGACATCAACGAAAACGTGACATGAAAAATGCTGGGAGTTGCAATTTAGCATTACACGGCCTTTGTCTGTCATTCACTGAATCAGGTCAGCTTGAGATGTGTGAGTGTGCAATGTACACAACAGGATTTGTCTCTGTGCTTACAGTACCTGTGATGATGTCAACATGGAGGGGAGGAGTCAGGGGTCACATGTTCAGCTCCTCAGTGAATGCAAGACTCTGCTGCGCTGGTTAAAAGATTTGTCTCTGTGCTTACAGGACCTGTGATGATGTCACATGGAGGGAAAGAGTCAGGAGTCACATGATCAGCTCCTCAGTGTATGCAGGATTCTGCTGTGCTGATTGTGATGGTGCTGGATGAGGTGAAGTTTATGTGTGGGACGATTGACTGTGATGATGTCACATGGAGGGGAGGGATTAGTGTGTAACCACAAGTAATCGCATCGGCCTTTATATACAGTACAGACCACAAGTTGGGACACACCTCATTCAAAGAGCTTTCTTTATTTTCATGACTCTGAAAATGGTAGATTCACATTGAAGGCATCAAAACTATGAATTAACACATGTGGAATGAAATACTTAGCTTTGCACACTTTTGGAAGGTGTGTACAAACTTTTGGTCTGTAATATATATATATATATACATATATATATATATATATATATATATATATATAGCCATATGAAAAAGTTTGGGCACCAGTATTAATGTTAACCTTTTTTCTTTATAACAATTTGGGTTTTTGCAACAGCTATTTCAGTTTCATATATCTAATAACTGATGGACTGAGTAATAATTCTGGATTGAAATGAGGTTTATTGTACTGACAGAAAATGTGCAATCCACATTTAAACAAAATTTGACTGGTGCAAAAGTATGGGCACCTCAACATAAAAGTGACATTAATATTTTGTAGATCCTCCTTTTGCAAAAATAACAGCCTCTAGTCGCTTCCTGTAGCTTTTAATGAGTTCCTGGATCCTGGATGAAGGTATATTTGACCATTCCTGTTGCGAAAACAATTCCAGTTCAGTTAAGTTTGATGGTCGCCAAGCATGGACAGCACGCTTCAAATCATCCCACAGATTTTCAATGATATTCAGGTCTGGGGACTGGGATGGCCATTCCAGACATTGTAATTGTTCCTCTGCATGAATGCCTGAGTAGATTTGGAGCGGTGTTTTGGATCATTGTCTTGCTGAAATATCCACCCCCTGCGTAACTTCAACTTCGACACTGATTCTTGCACATTGTCAAGAATCTGCTGATACTGAGTTGAATCCATGCGACCCTCAACTTTAACAAGATTCCCGGTGCCGGCATTGGCCACACAGCCCCAAAGCATGATGGAACCTCCACCAAAGTTTACTGTGGGTAGCAAGTGCTTTTCTTGGAATGCCGTGTTTTTTTGCCTCCATGCATAACGCCTTTTTGTATGACCAAACAACTCAATCTTTATTTCATCAGTCCACAGGACCTTCTTCCAAAATGTAACTGGCTTGTCCAAATGTGCTTTTGCATACCTCAGGCGACTCTGTGGCGTGCTTGCAGAAACGTCTTCTTTCGCATCACTCTCCCATAGAGCTTCTCCTTGTGCAACGTGCGCTGTATTGTTCACCAATGCACATTGACATCATCTGCAGCAAGATGATGCTGCAGGTCTTTGGAGGTGGTCTGTGGATTGTCCTTGACTGTTCTCACCATTCTTCTTCTCTGCCTTTCTGATATTTTTCTTGGCCACTTCTGGGCTTAACAAGAACTGTACCTGTGTTCTTCCATTTCCTTACTATGTTCCTCACAGTGGAAACTGACAGTTTAAATCTCTGAGACAACTTTTTGTATCCTTCCCCTAAACAACTATGTTCAATAATCTTTGTTTTCAGATCATTTGAGAGTTGTTTTGAGGAGCCCATGATGCCACTCTTCATAGGAGATTCAAATAGGAGAACAACTTGCAAGTGGCCACCTTAAATACATTTTCTCATGATTGGATGCACCTGGGTATGAAGTTCAAAGCTCAATGAGGTTACAAAACCAATTTAGTGCTTTAGTAAGTCAGTAAAAAGTAGTTAGGAGTGTTCAAATCAAGAAATTGATAAGGGTGCCCATACTTTTGCACCGGTCAAATTTTGTTTAAATGTGGATTGCACATTTTCTGTCAGTACAATAAACCTCATTTCAATGCAGAAATATTACTCAGTCCATCAGTTATTAGATATATGAAACTGAAATAGCAGTTGCAAAAACCCAAATTGTTATAAAGAAAAAAGGTTAACATTAATAGGGGTGCCCAAACTTTTTCATATGACTGTATATTGTAAGCGATTGCTTGCTCACGTGATGGGGAACACTCACTTGGCTGCGTTTCCGAGGTAACACAGGAGCACAGTCTTAAATAATCCAAACGGTTTATTAAAAAAACACCATAAATTGCTTCTTTAAACAAAATCACAAATACAGATGGATTTCAAGTCCGTTAAACTCTCGGTACTCCCGCTCAGTTCAGATATCCTTAATCTGAGTGGAGCTCTCTCAGCATCCACTCACTCATGTGTGAAGCCAACCCTCTGCTCCTTCCAGAGGTTTCAGACCTCTCTGAGGTAAACAGCCTCTCTTCCCTCAGAAGCTGTTCCTCATGCAGTTCTCATACACTGCTCAACACACTCACTCCATGTGCCAAACAAGCTAATTAAGACCTGTGTCAGACACACCCATAGGCCGGGGTATGTGGATGGCCAGTTCCACCCATCTCTTAGCCATCCGTAATCCTGGCCCATTTAAAACTATAGAAAATGTCTGTGGCACTACAAGTACCAGCATGGAGTTCCAGAATCACACCACTTCTGTGGTACATACCGACCATTCACAATCAGGCCTGCATTTAAATTCAGCTCTCCTGTGTCAATGATTTGTAGGGCCACCTTTCGCTGCAATCACTGTTTCAAGTCTTTTGGGGTATGTCACTGCCAGCTTTGCACATCTAGAGGCTAAAATATTTGCTGCTTTTTCTTTGCAAAATAGCTCTAGCTCAGTGACATTGCATGGAGGCATCTGTGAACAGCAATTATCAACTCTTGCCACAAATTCTTAATGAGATTTAGGTCTGGACTTTGACGTGGCCATTCAAACACATGAATAATCTTTAAAAGGGCATTCTCATCCCCAAGATCCTATCCCAATTTACAGTAGGAGTAATAATAATATTAGAAAATACCTCCTATTGGAAATGTAGTATAGTTCATCTGATTCACTTTCACTTACCTATGTTCAGGGCATTGTCACAGTAAAGGCCACGTCACACTAAGCAACATCGCTAGCAACATCGCTGCTGAGGCACGACTTGCTAGCGATGTTGCTGTGTGTGACATCCAGCAACAACCTGGCCCCTGCTGTGAGGTCGCTGGTTGTTGCTGAATGTCCTGGACCATTTTTTAGTTGTTGCTCTCCCGCTGTGAAGCACACATCGCTGTGTGTGACAGCGAGAGAGCAACAACTGAATGTGCAGTGAGCCGGCTTCTGCGGACTCTGGTAACCACAGTAAACATCGGGTAACCAAGAAGCCCTTACTTTGGTTACCCGATATTTACCTTCGTTACCAGCATCCGCCGCTCTCACACTGCCTGTGCTGCCGGCTCCCTGCTCTCTGCACACGTAGCCGGAGTACACATCGGGTAATTAACCCGATGTGTACTGTGGCTAGGAGTGCAGGGAACAGGGAGCCGGCACTGACAGCGTGAGAGCGGCGGACGCTGGTAACGAACGTAAATATCGGGTAACCAAGGTAGGGGCTTCTTGGTTACCCGATGTTTACCGTGGTTACCAGCGTCCACAGAAGCCGGCTCCTGCTGCCTGCACACGTAGCAGAGTACACGGAGCCAGCGCTAAGCAGTGTGCGCTGGTAACCAAGGTAAATATCGTGTTGGTTACCCGATATTTACCTTAGTTACCAAGCGCAGCATGCTTCCACGCGTCGCTGCTGGCTGGGGTTGGTCACTGGTTGCTGGTGAGATCTGCCTGTGTGACAGCTCACCAGCAACCCGTGTAGCGACACTCCAGCGATCCCTGCCAGGTCAGGTAACTGGTGGGATCGCTGGAGTGTCGTTTAGTGTGACTGCACCTTTAGTTAGTTGGTTAGCTAGTTGCTCGTAGTCATGACCATGGATTCCCAAGATTCCCTGCACATGAGGTAAGTGACATAGTGAATCAGAAGGACTATACTATATTTCTAATTGGAGGTATTTGCTAATATTATTAATTATTATTATTATTATTATTATTATTATTACACTTACTACACATTAGACAAACAGGATAAAATGTGGTTGCTCTGCGCTGCCTCAATGGACGAGAAGGACTCCAAAAGGATTAAGTTAAAAATGGTTTATTTGTTTAAAAAAATTGTTTAAAAGAACAGAGAGTCCTCAGTGGTTGATACCTTTTACAGCGACATATTTTTATTTGTTTATGCATTTCATGGCAATCTAGTCTCTTCCTCAGGACAAACCATAGTATCTATGATTCTATGGTTTTGCCCTAAGGAAAGGGCTAGATTGCCTTCAAACACATAGACAAATAAAACATTTTTAACGTAATCCATTTGGAGTCTCTCATCCACTGAGGCAGCGCAGAGCAACCACATTTTATCCTGATTGTCTCCTAACTTGGTGTACATCACCCACAGATCTGCAGCAGCCTGTTACACACGCATTAATAGTTGTGTCATTAACAACTATCCCAGGTGAGGAGATTATAATCTCAGCTCTAACCCTGTTGAAACCAGTTAAGACACAATTGCATTTGTTTTCTGTCTTAGTTTCTCCCCACATACTACATATTGGGATAGCATCTTGGAGATGGGAATACTCCTTTAATCTAAACAAATCCACTGAAGCTCTGGCGATATGTTTAGGGTTGTTGTCGCGCTGGAAGGTGAACCTCAAGCCTTTTGCAGTCTAACAGATTTTCCTTCAGGACTAGCCTGTATTTAGCTTCATCCATCTTTCCATCATCTCTAACCAGCTTCTCTGCCACTGTTGAAGAAAACCATCTCACAGCATGAGTTTGATGGTAGGGATGTGTAATGTTATTTTACTGCCCACATTGCGCTTTGCATTTAGTCTAAAAAGTTTTACTTTGTTCTCTTCTTCCACATGCTAGCTGAAACTACAAAATGAGACATCTTATGGTTTGCTTTCAAAAATGGCTTGCTTCTTGCCACTCTTCCATAAAGGCCAGATTTGTGGAGTATATAAGTTTATAAGTTGATCTGTGGACAGATTCTCCCACCTAAGCTGTAGATCTCTGCAGCTCCCTTAAAGTAATCACGGGCCTCTTGACTGTTTCTCTAACTAGTGCTATCACCTTGCTTGAGATGTCCGTTTAGGTGAATAGCCATACCTTGGTAAGTTTGAAGTTATGCCTTTCTCCTTCCTTTTTTGGATCATGGGTTATACAGTGAGATGTTCAGAGCTTGTGTTATATTTTTTATAACCTAAACATGCTTTACTCTTCTCCATAACTTTATCCCTGATCTGTCTAGTGTGTTCCTTGGTTTTCATGATTCTGCTTGTACCTTAATGTTCTCACTTAAGATGCAGTATTCATCTCTGGTAGGGAGGGGTTAATCACCGGTGTTTCCACATTTCACCTTACATACAGCTTTGGTACCTTCTCACTGGGGACTGGACTAGGTAGGCTGGGGGGTTGCCATCACGAGGCATGGGACTTTCCCGGTCACTAGGACAACCACCTGTGGGGCAGGCAGCACTTGGGGTAGAAGTAGGAGCAACCTTTACACAATCTGCAGTCAAGTCGGGACTTCAGTTGTGGCAATACAACACCACTTTCTTCCTTCTTTGTTCACGGAGCCTGAGGCTTAGAGCGGGAAACTCATCCCGGGTTCCTCACTTCTGAAGGGGCATCCCTTGGGAAAGGACACTTTGAAACACCGTTGGCTAACTCTATCCTATCCGGGATCGGCTGAAACCCATTACGGCAGAGACCGGCACCTCCGGGCAGCCCACGGACAGTGAGTATAGACCTGGAACCGCAACTGCTGTGTCAGCCCTTCATTGCCTGTGCCCTGCGCTTTGGCGCCAATGGCCACTACTACCTCCATCATCCTCCTTTGGGCCTAGCTTCACCTGCGGGAAGCTCAACTATCCTAGCTGCAACACCATCTGCTCCAGAAGACTGCGATCGCAGCGGTGGCTAATCCCTGGCCTCATACCGCAGATGGCATCACGAGACTACTACTTCCAACATCCTCATCATACCACCATCCTCCTTCATTCCCTTTTGATGTACTCCTTGGGGCCATGAAGCCGGGCAGGCCCACCCATGACATCCCAGACCCAACATCCATGGCAGAGTGACTATGATTTTAATCCCTTGCCCCGTGGGTGCTACATTTTGGCATCATGAACAGGATTATGTGCCACAACAATGGGTACTGTGCGCCTTGCAGAACTGTGTTGAATTAGATTTCCTAAAAGGACAGTCACCATTGACCATTGCGCGCAGGAAAAAAGGGGGCGTGCCATCGTGGGCAGAACCCAAAAATAGCACGAAAGTGTGGTTGGAGCCCAGAAAGAGCGCGAAGGAGTGCCCCATTGCCGGAAATGAGCAGGAGACCCCGTGCCTCTAAGCCAGAGTGGGAAACGCTGAAAGAGAGATTACATCCCATGATCCCAATGTATTGTTACCCCTCTATAAATCACTTGTAAGGCCACATCTAAAATATGGGATCCAGTTTTGGGCTCCACATTCTAAAAAGGACATTCAGAAGTTAGACTCAGTTCAAAGGCGGGTAACTAGACTACTACAAGGAATGGAGGGCCTTCAATATGATGAGAGATTGAAAAAGTTAGATTTGTTTAGCTTAATAAAAAGACATCTCAGAGGAGTTCTCATTTATATGTATAAATACATGTGGTCAATATCAAGGACTGGCATATGACTTATTCCTTACAAAAACAATACTAAGGACCAGGGGGTATTCCCTGCAAGTGGAAGAAAAGAGATTCCGGCAGCTAAATAGGAAAGGGTTCTTTACAGTTAGAGCAGTCAGACTGTATAATGCCCTACCACACAAGGTAGTAATGGCAGATACTATAACCGCTTTTAAAAAAGGGCTGGATGATTTCCTCAGTACACACAACATTGTTGGTTATAAATTACTTAATGACAAATGTATAATTGGTGGAGGAAGGTTGAACTAGATGGACCTAGGTCTTTTTTCAACCTATGTACCTATGTGGCGTTATTTGTCCCTTGTATGTCGTATTATTAAGTGACTATGTGGTAGTATTATGTGGTCTGCTAAGGGTGTAATGGCATTTTTCTCTTGTATATGGTACTATTCAGTCACTATGTGATGGTATTTCTCTCTTGTATGTAACATTCAGTCACTATGTGATGGTAATATGTGGTCTGGTCATGGTGTGGTAGTATTTCTTCTTTGTATGTAGTATTATTTGGTCACTATGTGATGCTAATATGTGGTCCGGTCATGGTGTGTTGGGATTTCTCTCTTGTATGTGGTATTATTTGGTCACTATATGGTAGTAATATGTGGTCTAGTCATGGTGTGGCAAAATTTCTCCCTTGTATGTGGTACTATTCAGTCACTATGTATTGGTCCTATGTAGTCTGGTCATGGTGAGGCAGTATTTCTTCCTTGTATGTGGTATTATTTGGTCACTATGGGGTGTAGTATGTCATCTGGCCATGGTGTGGTGGTATTTGGCCTGTGACTGCTGAGGCCACAAATTAGGTGCAGTAGACAGTTGAGGTGACAGATGGTTGTCCTTTCCAATGTGAGAGTTCCTTTAGCACTAATATTAAAGACTTGTAGAAAATAGTTTAATACTATTCACCATACTAAGAAATGTCTGACAGTGACTGGAACAATGTGAACAGGATGTAATGAGACAATACATAAAGGGCTTTTTGCTTTTTTGAATCCCACCCCTGAGGAGTCCTAAAGACCACTTTTAGAAGCCCAACTGATCCATTAATTGATCACCAATTGGCTATATGCAAGCCAATCAACAGTCCTTTCTTGGTATATTAAAGTCACGTGGACGCGTTCTATGCACACAAAATGATCACATGATTACTATGACCTTTCTGTTCCCGTAAAACAACATGATTAGAAGCACATCAACTGTTTTCCAGAAATCATCACACCTAGCAAACAAGTATTTTGCTCATTAGTCAAATAATTGCCAGACTATTTAGAATAATCAATAGTCTTTTTCTAGGAATGCTTGTATCTCAAATAATTGGCTCGTCTAAATAGGCCGAAAGTGTCACTGGTATCTCCTCAAACACAACTATCTGCCATTGTGAACATGTATGGTCAGACACAGTAAACACTACTTATATACTTTTGCCTTATGAGGCTTTTCTTAAAATACAGTAAATTGCCAAGATAAACATAAAAAGAAAATGTAGATTAAATAAGGAATAAAGAGCTTGCAGTTTTACAGAACTCAGGGACTACTAGTGCCAATAGGGATCCTTGATATATAAATTAAGGAAGCATTTCTACCTTGCCAGCACTCTATTTATTTCATAACAAGCATAATCTATAATCATTGGAACAGCAATGCATCAAGACTGACAGGAAATTGCTGGAGCCGCATTTACCACATTTGGCCATATCCTCAAACACTTTCTAGCATCACAACGAAAGCCTATTTGTCTAAGGCTGATATTGGAGAAATCTTTTAAAAAATAAACACAAAATAAACAATGTGGTTAATGATGTACATTTCAAATTTAGGCTTTACAATTCTAATAATGCACACAAGAAAACTGTCAACTGCAATAAAAAGACTGCAAAATTCCCACATTATATGACCTTGACATTACAGGACATCTACATTTTAATACTGGGGAAGAACCAGGCACAACAGTATGATGCCTTGCCACATGAGTTAGGATGAGAAGGCAAAACCCAGAAACTGTTTGTAGACACGTGTTTGGGGGGCTTTTGCTTCTCAACAGTGCAAAGGTAGGAACTCTCATTTTATAAATGCATTCTATATGACAATAACGAAGCTTAAATTTTACATATTCAGTGTTTGTATATATCTTTGTATATTATGCACCTGTTCACACTTGCTTCTTTCTGTTAGGAGGTGCTGGAAATAGAGATGAGCAGTTCTGTAGAGGTTCGGTTCGCTAGCAGCCAAAGAGCCGAGCCTCCACTGGCTCGAGCTTCACCCAAACCCCGGAGAAAGTAACGGATTGGCAGTTTGAGTCTCCGCCCACAAACAGCCAGCCATATACAGATTACTGCCGGGGAAGGGTGGGCGGGCTTTTTCAAACAACTTTTTGGGTTGCACACTACATGTAATTGTGCTGATGTTACCACCAGTGCGAGCCGTTAAAATACTCCAAGCGGATTGCACAGGGCTGAATGAAGTTTGGATATAAAGCATCCGAACCTCGAACACAAACCTTGATTTTTCAAGTTGTTGTTCGGTTCGAAAAAAATCGAACTTCAGGTTCGCTCATCTCTACTGGTAAGGTTTTCTTTGTAGTATACAATTGGAGGTGGCTGCCTTAATATATCGCTGAGCATTTCTCCCATCAGTCCATTCAGATTTTACTTAGCATTAGATTATGTTATTTAAATTTCTAGGCTTTGGGTTTGTGTTATAGAATCTTAGATCTTAATGGTTAGGTTACTATCAAAAGAAAGGTCACCATGTATGCTGGTAGAGATAAGTTGATCGATTTGAGGAGGATGCAGTTTGAGGCGAATTTCCTGACATTTGCGGTGTCACTTAAATTTGAACATTTTGAGATTTGATTAACGGTTTTAAAATAAATTGCAAATAGCCATAAACCATTTTCCACACTGATGAAGAATCAGAGAGCAGTCTAATGCCCTTTTACATTGCCACGCGGGCTTTCCCATAATGTCTTGCAGCTTACAGATTATCAAACCTTGAACAGTGGTAGTCAGTGCCTGGGCCATCATCGATCAGCGGTTCTCAGTGTAGCACAGTTTGTAGAGCAGAGGCCTTTTCCATCTCTAGAGTCACTCCGTAACTCTTCTGTAGAGCGTTAGCTTTTTATAGTTAGCGGTGTCATCTCTTTCCTGTATGATGTAGGTTCTTATAGCCAACAGGGTCTTCTCTTTTTCACCTGTAAAATGTAGCTTCTCTCTCCTCTCCACCAGGCATATGTTATGAGCAATTACAAGCTTTCTAACATTTAAATTTCCACAAATTTATTTGCCATGAAACAAATTTTGGGGAAAATTTTGCAAAGTTGGCAAACTCGAATTTAAAATGATTTGCTCATCTCTAGTGGCCGATGGGCATACGCGAATGGGACAATTTGTGAGCTACATACCTTCATGTTATAAGTATATTTTATTTAGCAGTAACGTTTAAATTCAATGTTTGCATATATTAGTACATACAGTGTGGTGATGTATTCTTTAGAATCTATTTAATCACTCACTCAGTCATGTTTTGATGAATTTTTTTCTCCTAAAAGGGGCAATTTGAAGTGCATTGAGCCCCTGTAATTTTTATGTACCCCTTGCTTCCCCCTGCCTAAGATGATATGGAAAATAAACATATGAATAGGACCAGGCTACAGGGTGCCATGTTAGTTATCAGTAGGGATGGGCAGACTCACAGATAACTGGCGGGTCTAACTGGTTTAAAAAAAAAGCCCAGTTCCGGCCCAGAATTGGTCCCGGTTATCTGTCCAGACGCCGGACCCTATTTAAGTCTGTGGGTACCAGAATCCGGCAATTAAAAAAGGTGGTAGAAGGGATAGGGGGATAAGAGCAAGCGTTTCATACTTATCGAGGCTCTGGAATGGTTGTAACTGTTTCCAGGCCACTTCCGGGGCTACCCATTATTGATAATCCATATGCATTGTTTTTCCCACCCACTGGCCATCCTGGCATCGGTGATTGGTTGCAGTCACACGTACCACCAAGCCTGTGTGATGGTGTCTGACTGCAACAAATCACAGGTGCTGTCTTGGGTCACTATTGTGGTATAATAATAAATAAAATATTTGGCATAGGCTCCCTCCATAAACACACCCATCACTAGTCATCAGTACAACACAAAACTGTTATATGCATACCTGCCAACACTGAAAGATAGGAAAGAGGGACACATATTGCCTTCAGTGCCCCCTCCTAGTATAATGCCCCACACAATAATGCACTAAACAAAGTATAATGCTTCCAGAATGCCCCTACACAATAGTGCAGCATGATAGATGCCTACTAGTGATGAGCGAGCACTAAGATACTCAAAACGTGCAGGTCAGATGCTCAAAACGAGCTTGACTGTAGTATTGAGTATAATGGAAGGCACTGGGAAACTTGAGCATTTATCTGGAAGAGTCTCCTGGAAAAACGCTTGAGTTTCCCATTGACTTTATACTCTGTACTAGAGTCAGGCCCGTCCAAGCATCCAAACTGCTCATTTTGAGTACTGAGCACTCGAGTATCTTAAAGCCTGCTCATCACTAATGCCTACAAAATGCATCAGCACATTATGATGGCCCACTGCCACCATGGCATATGATGCCCCCAAAGTTCCACCCACACAATATAATGGCGCACATACCACCAACCTCCCAGGACATTTCCACAAGTCTCAGATTCTACTGATGGATCTGGGACGATTGAGAGACATGATATGTGTATGACCCTCACATTTACACAAATGTGCGAGTTTGTAACAGCAATGGGTTTCTTAACTCAATTTTCAACAGTGTTGTGTTTTTTGCTGAATTTTGCAGAACTTTTTTTTTCCATTGGATATATTATAATTTATTTTATCTACACAAAATACTAACCATTTCCAATGTTTTCTAATATTCAGTTTTAAATATTATATGATCTATTCATTTTTTTTGCTATGAATACAAAATGTTTTGTTTTTTTTTGCAAGATTGACAACTATAATACTCTAATAATTTGTCAACGCATACAACAATGTGATACATCATTTTTGCATAGGTAATTACCTTTATGTAGAGAACATACCTCATGCAGGAGAGAACCTATACACATACACAGCACCGTTTGACAATGCATGTCCCAATCAGTGACTTTTAACCATGTGGAACAGGTTCATTGTAACAACAAACAAAATAAATGACAGTAGTGTCACAGGTAATGATTCATTTCAAAGTATTCAGCAAAAAAAATGACATGAAAAAAGGATTTATATTTTCTTTGTATACATGTTCAGGACATAGGGATCTCTTCCTCTTGCTTCTATAATTTCTACATATTTATGATTAATCTGTTTTTATTGTAGCTTTCATAAAATAACCAACATTTTGTAAGAAAGTAAGAAAGCCTTAGTGGCTAATAAGAAAGACTAGGAAGAAAAATGCAAGTATGGTCCCACTCCGGGTCCAACGAGAATATATACTCCATTACATATAATGACTAAAATGCTAATCAAGGTCTTATCATAAACTCTACAGTAACATTGTTTTCTATATGGTCAATTCCACTGTACTTCTATTCCCGAGTCCCTTCACTTCCGGATGTGTTTCAGATGAATTGACTTACATAAAACATACAACCATAACTGTACTGATTTCCTGTTTTTCGGTCTGGGGAGGATCTTGGGCATAACCCCCTCGTTATCTATAAATCTTACCCCTGACTGGGACCAAAAATATGGACCTATACGTATCATTTATAGGAGTGTAGGATATATTTTGCGCCCAAGGGGCCCAATAATAAAGTCCCAGAGGGAGTTGTATTACAGAGGAAGTGGATAAAGTGGGCAGTGTGGGAATAATGTGTACTAGTGTGAGAGGGGAGAGAACCAAGAGAGAGAAGAGAAGGGTAAGAGAGGAATTGGAAGAGAAATCAAAGAAGAAGGAGAGAGGGAAGAGGAAGGGGAAAAAAAAAATGGGGGGGAGGGGGGAACTGTGATAAGAGGGGAGAATTGTGGAGGGGGGGGACAAGGCAAGGGAAGAGGTGGTGAGGTCAAGAGTGGAGGTGACGCCTCTGCGCCCCTGACCTCCCCTTTACTGAGTCAATATCCTTGAGAATTCCTGGGTTTCTTTAAACATAATCCAAGGTTGCCAAGTACGGGTGTAGGTATCTGTAGTGTCATTGGTAATTGCAGAAAGTTCTTCCATTAGAGCTATGTGTGAGAATTCCTTAAACCAATCCTTAGCAGGTGGCGTCTCCGTCCTCCGCTAGTATCTGGGAATTACTGATCTAGCTGCAATCGGGCAAAACCTGAGGAGGTCTCTTTTTTGTGCCCCTATGGAGCCTGGCAACATGGAGAGAATTGCCACCTGGGGGGCAGGTCTGACCTGGATTCCTGTAATCCTTGTGTAAGCCCCGAAAACCGCGTCCCAGAAGGACCTAATTTTTTCACATTCCCACCAAATGTGGTTCATTGTCCCCTTTTCAGTTCCACATCGCCAGCACCTATCTGATGCCGTAGGGAATAGTTTATGAATTTTGGTTGGGCAAAGGTACCATCGAGCCAGAATCTTGTAATTCTTTTCCTGAGCAAATCCTGCCACCGACATTTTATGTGTAAAAAGAAAAGCTTTTTGTTTATCCCCCTTTGAGAAAGTAATTCCCAATTCTTTTTCCCAAGCCTGGACATAGTCCGGGTCCGGGTGATTTGATTTTCCATTAGGGTGCTTATAAATCACTGAAATCAGGTGGGGGGGAGGTGAATTCCTTAGAAATAAGCTTTCAAAGGGTGTAGGTAGCACCGGATGGGAGCGCTGACCTTCCGACCTCCATTTCCCCAAAAAGGACCGCAACTGTCCATACTGCAACCAAGATAGTTTCATGGGGGGATCCCTTGCCTCCAGCTGTTCCCGTGTGGGTATGTGAGCGTCTTGCAATAAGTGAGCCACTCGGAGATCAGAGTTTTGGTGCCACCGAAGGTACCTCTCCCTCCCCACCGCTGGAGGGAACTCTGGGTTGTTAAATATGGGAGTCATTGGGCTAAGGGGCTTAGTCAGTCCGCTGTTTGCTCTCAGCCTGTCCCACAGCGTCAATGTTGCCATTACCAATACCCCATCAGGATCAATGTGTATCTTGTCTCGTTGTCCCACCCATGGAAGGTTCTTCAGAGGTGTCTGTGTGCAGTTTTGCTCCAGCTCCACCCACTGTTTTGTATCTTTTTGGAAGTGCCAGTCAAACAGTCTGACCAACACCGATGCTTGGTGGTAGAGTCGTAGATTTGGTAATCCCCCCCCCCTCCTGCTTGTGTCTGGTAAGGGTTGAGTATTTTATTCTGGGTTTTCCTTGTTTCCAAATAAATTTTATAAGAGCTGATTTCATGGTTTTGAAAAAGCTTGTTGGAGGGTTTATGGGGACAGCCTGAAACACGTATAAGAATCTTGGAAGAATATCCATCTTAAAGGTGTTAATCCTTCAAAACCAAGATAGAGGTTTTTTGCTATATGTGTTAAGATCCCTAAGGGTCTTGTCCAATAGGGTTTGGTAGTTTAATGTATATAATTTACTAAGGTCGGAAGGTATCTGAATTCCCAGGTACTTTAGTGAGTGTGCCTGCCACTTGAATGGGAAGTTGTTCTGGGATCTTTGGACTTCGGTCTCCGGCAGTGAGATACTTAGGGCTTCCGTTTCTTTATAATTAATTTTAAAGTTGCTAAGATCTCCTTAACGTTCAAATTCCGAAATAAGTGAGGGGAAGGTGATATGGGGTTCTGAGATATAAAACAATAGGTCATCTGCATAGAGGGCTGTTTTGAATTGTCTCTCACCCACGCTCAGACCTCGCACACTGGGGTTCCTTCTGATAGCCACCGCCAAATGTTCCATAACAATGGCATAAATCATTGGGGAGAGTGGACATCCCTGTCTAGTACCATTGTGGATCCGGAATGGGGCTGTGAGGGATCCATTTGCTTTAATCCGTGCTGAAGGGCCGGTGTAAAGGGCCATTATTTTGGCTAAAAAACCTCCCCTCAGCCCAATCTGTTTTAGGGCTGCCTCCATAAAACCCCAGTGTACGTGGTCAAAAGCCTTCTCGGCATCTATTGATAACAGGCCCAATCCTCCCGGGCACGCCCCCGCCCCAGCGATTATCGATATGGTTTTGCACACATTGTCCCTCGCCTCACGTCCCTGTACAAATCCCACTTGGTCCGAGTGTATTATGTCCGGGAGTAATGGTGTCAGTCTGTTGGCTAGTAGTTTTGCAAAAATTTTGATGTCTACATTAATCAACGAGATGGGGTGGTAGTTTGAGACCATCGTGGGATCTTTCTCTGGTTTGGGTATTACAACATTGTGAGCCTCTAATGATTGTGGGACGAACCCGCAGGTATATGTGACTGAGTTAAATACCTTTGTCCTAAAGGGCGTCAGTTTGTCTCTAAAAGTTTAAAAAAAATAATGGGGAGAACCCGTCCGGGTCAGGGCTCTTACCGCTGGGAGTATTATTAATGGCTTCCTTTACCTCCGCCTCAGTGAAGTGTTCCTCGAGCTGTGCTGACACCTCATCCCCTAATACCGGGAGGGCTGTGTCTGCTATGTATTCTTCTACTCGTCTTTGAAATTCCTGGGGGTCCAGGTCCGAGAATTTTCCTTTGATATTGTATAAGTTGGAGTAGAATGTTTTCATGATGTCTAAGATTTCTATGGGGTTGTGTTCCTCTGTCTCGTTTGCGTGCCGTATTCGGGGGATGTATTGGGTCTGTGTATGGGGATGAAGGAGGCGTAACAATGGGCGGCTACATTTATCCGAGTGGTTGTATAGGGTCTTTTTGAATTGATTTTTGAATCTAAGATAGCTAAGGTTTAAAATGGATTTTAGTTCGTCTCTGTATTTAGTGAGTTCTATCAGTGTTTCTGTGGATGGTGTGCTCTTGTGTTGAGTTTCCAGTGCTTGAATTTGGGCCAGGAGCTCTGTCACCCTAGCCTCTTTAGCCTTTTTGATGCGTGATCCCTGCTTTATAAAAATGCCCCTCAGGACACACTTCAGGGCCTCCCACTTAGTGGGGTACGGTGTTTCATCTGAAGCATGTACTGAGAGGAATGAGTCAATTGAGTCTCCAATGTCCGCCACACATAGGGGATCCCTAAGCAATGTATCGTTAAGTCTCCAACTCCAGGTCTGCTCAGGTCTATCCGGAGGGGACAATTTCAGAAAAATTGGTGTGTGATCTGACTACAAAAAGTTGCCAATGGAGGGGCTGGGTTGCCACTTTAGAGCATGATGACTTATCAGGAAGAGGTTGATTCTACTATATGTGTTGTGGGAGTTTGAGAAAAATGTATAGTCATTTCTCTGGGGGTTCATTATCCTCCAAATGTCCACCAATTGCAGTCTATGTATTTCTTTTTTCAACACCTGTAGGGACCCCTCTGGGACTGCGCTCCTCCCTGATGTGGTGTCCTCCCTCGGGTTCAATGTCAGATTAAAGTCCCCACCCACCACCACCACCCCCTCTGCGAACCCGGATAAGGTCTTCAGGAAAGAACCGCACGCTTTTGCTTGATTCTGACTCGGCGAGTACCATCCCGCTATCGTATAAAGGGTGGAATTGATTCTGATTTTTAACAAAATTAACCTACCATTGGGGTCTATAAGTGAGTCAACCACCGAGTGACCCAGGTTTTTATGGATCGCTATGGAGACCCCCCTGGAGCGCGATTCCGAGTTGGAACAATGGAACCATTCAGTGAAGTACCTATCTTTAATCTTACGGACATGCCCCGTTTTAAAGTGTGTTTCCTCCAGGATCAGTACCTGGATCTTTTGTTTATGCATGCCATCAAGTACCTGTGATCGCTTCTGCGGGGTATTGAAGCCTCGAATGTTAATGGAACCAAAATTTAGAGACGTCATGTTCTCCAGTCTTTGTCGTGTCTAGAATGTATAGAGCTTATGTGTCCTCTGGCAAGTGCTAGCAACTACGGGGTGGGGGAAGGAAGTGGAGGGGTGCAGGGGGACAAAACAGGTGGAGATAAAAAGGATAAGTGGGGAGGGAAAGGGGGAAAAAAAAAAAAAAGGGGGGGAGGGAAAGAGGGGATAGAAAATACAGAGGGGTTGTTAGAGAAGTAAGAGAGGAAAGCTCAGAAAGTGCTTAAGGAATCAGGAAAAGCAAAGTATTGAGGTAAAAGATAGTGGGGTCCCTTCTAGAGGAGGGGAACCCCTAAGATCAAAGATTAGGGGGAAAGTAGTTTTCCTACTATACCGCGTCCAGCGAGGTAATACTCCCTTTTTGGGTTGCGAGCTTTCCACCGAGGAGATCTCCCCCCAGACCGACAGAACCACAATCTGAAACTCAAAACACATATCAGAAACATATCAAAAGACGTATTTAACCAGTGTTGGCGAGCATCCTGCGTTAGGAAGCGAGTGCCCCCCACTTTTCCTGCCCCCCCCCACCTCCCCCTCAACTTTTTCAATTAACAACAGACTGTCCTCCAGGTGGCGGGCTTGACTGCCCCCTGTGATGTTCTTCTCATCTTTGGTCATGTGTTTAACAACTCCACCTATATCCTCTGCCTCTGGCTTGACAGTCTCATTATTTACTTCTGGGGGAGAAATGGGGGAGTGTCTCTGTAACGAAAGCTGGTAGTGACTTTGGTAGTGAAGGCTCCTCGGTGCGCATCTCCGAACTCATCGATCCTCCCCCCTCCTTCTGGGGTCCCGCCTTCTCTGGGGAAGAGGAAGTGCAGGCTGTGGGGGTCCTTCTCCCAAAAGGCCTGAGGGCAGCTGGGGCCAGTCCATGACCTCAACCAGTGGCAAACGTAAGGCATTAGTAAAGGCGTTGATTCCTCTGGGGTGGCTGAGGGTGTGAACTCTCCCTTCTTGGCGGACCCTCAGGCGAAACAGAAAGCCCCACGTGTATGGCATGTTGTGTCGCCTGAGAACATCTAAGAGAGGTTGCAATGCCTTCCTTTTTTGCAAAGTCCATCTTGATAGGTCTGGGAGTATCTGAAGTTGTTTATCTTGGTGACGGATGGTTCCAGCTACACGGGCCCGTGCCATTATGGCGTCTTTTATCTGGTAGTGGTGGATGTGACGGGGTGTACATCAGAGCAAAGAGAGACAACAGGCCGAGGATGATCCAACAGGTTTACTAACAGGAATACAGGAACAGCACACGACAAGTCCAAATAAAACAGATTCGGGGGCACCTCCCGATAATCCAAAGTGCCAGATCACAGCGTAATAGTCCTTTTCAGAGTCCCAGAAATCCCACACAATCCACTGGACGGCGAGGTCTGTCCGCAGATTCAGATCTCGCTCCCTTCCTCTTCAAAAACTCAACTCCCAACTGCACTTAGAAACAGGAGTGAATTGTTTGAGCTCGTGGGCCCGCCCCTCAAGGGTAGGGGTCTATGCAATGGTTGGGCCCACTAGAAGATTCTAGAAGGTTGGCTCCGAGATGTCTACAGGTTTGTGTAGTTGGCGTTATCCACTGCTTACGAAACAATGAGAAGTTCCCCTGGCTGTGTGGACAAGAGATAATTGCATTATGGGCCCAGAGACACAGGAGATGGGGGGAAGGTATGGTTACTTACATCCCAAGACATTTCAAAGTGTTCAGTAAGTACAACCAAAGGAAAGTGACATCACATCCTGACATAGTATTACAGCAAATACAGTGAGAAGGTAAAATACATCATGACAATTCCTTCCCCTCCCAACTTGTGTACGTACTAGGGACCTCTACAGGTCGCTGGTTAAGTACACGCAGGCATGGCTGACAGGACTCAAGGCTCCTCTTGCCTGGACAGTCCATCTGCATTTTGGTGTTGGCTGCCCCTTCTATATTGTATGGTAAAGTTATAGGGCTGCAGAGCCAGGCTCCATCGCAGTAAGCGTCCATTGTCCCCAGAGACTCTGTTCAGCCAGGTGAGGGGATTGTGATCAGTAACCACAGTGAATTCCCGTCCATACAGATACGGCCGTAGTTTCTTAAGGGCCCACACTACAGCCAGACATTCCTTCTCAACAGTTGCATAGGCCACTTCTCGGTCCAGCAGTTTCCGGCTGAGATAGGCGATGGGGTGCTCGTCCCCAGCTGCATTCACCTGGCTGAGGACAGCTCCCAGTCCATAAGCAGAGGCATCCGTTTGCACAATGAATCTCCTCTTGTAGTCTGGAGCAGCCAGGACAGGATCGCAGATCAAAGCATCCTTCAGCCGGTTAAAAGCCTCATCACAGGCTGGAGTCCAGATCACCAGCCGGGGCATTGTTTTTTTGGTCAGGTCGGTAAGAGGCTTGGCCACAGTACTGAAATGAGAAACAAATTTTCGGTAATAACTGGCAGTGCCCAGAAAAGCCATAACTTGTTTCTTAGTTTGGGGTACAGGCCAGTCTCTAATAGCCTGGATTTTGGCAGGCTCAGGTCGGAGCTTCCCTCCTCCCACTCTATGTCCTAGGTACTGGACTTCCCCCATCCCCAATTGGCATTTATCGGGTCGAATAGTTAGGCCGGCTGCAAGAATCAGGTCCAAAATAATGGCTACTTGATTCAGATGTTCCTCCCATGTGTGGCTGAAGACGGCGATATCATCCAAGTAGGCACAAGCAAAGTCATCACATCCCCGGAGGATCTGATCCACCATTCTCTGGAAGGTGGCCGGGGCATTTTTCATTCCAAAAGGCATGCTTAGAAATTCATACAGACCAAAGGGGGTTATAAAAGCGGACCGTTCTCTCCCTTCATCCGTTAGAGGGATCTGCCAGTATCCCTTACTGAGATCCAAGGTAGTGACATATCGGGACCCAGCCAGTCGGTCTAGAAGTTCGTCAATACGAGGCATTGGGTAAGGATCGCTGACGGTATGGTCGTTTAGTCGCCGATAGTCCACACAAAATCGAGTACTCCCATCCTTCTTGGGTACTAACACCACAGGGGAGGCCCAAGGGCTATGGGAGGCCTGGATTACCCCAAGCTGTAACATCTCCTCCAGTTCGTGCTGCATGGTGTTTCGAACTGATTCAGGTACCCGGTAAGGAGCCAGTTGTATGGGACGGATGCCCTGAGTGTCCACATGATGTTGGGTGACGGTGGTTCGACCTGGTTGGGATGAGAAAGCAGCCCGTCTCTGTTGAAGCACTTCCAGCATCTGGATTTTCTGTAAGGAGTCCAGGTAATCTCCCAGGGGAACCTGTTCCACAGTGGATGGGGCTCTCGCTGCTTCCACGAGATCAGGTAGAGAGTCCTCATCCTCTTGACCATCTTCTGAAGCCAACCGACAGCTTGCTATCATTGGAATGTTCCGGTCATGGTACTCCTTAATCATATTCACATGGACAGTCTTTTGCCTTAGCCCCTGATCATCTAAAGCAAGAAGGTAATTGGTATCATTCAGTTTTCTGAGAACCCGGAAGGGACCCTCCCATGTGGTCTGCAGTTTATTCTGCCGATGGGGAACAATCATTAAGACTTGTTGTCCTTCTACAAACTCCCGATAGCGTGCGTTACGGTCATACCATGTCTTCTGTCTGGTTTGAGCCATACGCAAATGACTCTGTGCAAAACTAGCAAGTTGGGCCAAGGTTTCTCGCAGCTTTAGGACATAAGGGACAACAGGGGTTCCTGTATCTTCAACTTGCCCCTCCCAGTATTCCTTGAGCAGGGTTAAGGGTCCTCGGACCTTTCTTCCATAGAGTAGTTCAAAGGGGGAGAACCCAGTGGACTCCTGGGGAACTTCCCGATAGGCAAACAAGAGATGGGGTAGGTACTTCTCCCAGTCTGAATCTCGGTCCGTGAAGGCCCTCAGCATATTCTTCAGAGTGCCGTTGAATCGTTCACAAAGTCCATTTGTTTGGGGATGATACGGGGTCGTTCGGATCGCTCGTACTCCACAGGTGCGCCACAGACACTGGACCAACTCTGACATAAACTGGGAGCCTTGGTCCGACAAGATCTCACTGGGGAATCCTACTCTGGTAAAAATAATAACCAAGGCCTCGGCCACCTTGGCTGCAGAGATACTTGACAAGGCCACGGCTTCTGGATATCGGGTGGCGTAGTCCACAACAGTGAGAATGTACTGCTTTCCAGATTTACTTGGTTTAGCCAGAGGTCCAATGATATCAACAGCTACTCTTTGAAAGGGTTCTTCTATTATAGGGAGCGGTTGCAGGGGTGCCTTTGGGTGATCTCCGGGTCGCCCTCTACGCTGACATATGTCACAAGTTCGGCAGAAATGCGCCACTGCTTGGGAAATCCCCGGCCAATAAAAAGTTTGAGTCAATCGTCTCTCGGTGCGGGTTTTGCCTTGATGGCCAGCCGTAGGAATGTCATGAGCCAGGTGTAATAGGGGAATTCTGTACTTCTGAGGAACAATCAGCTGTTTGCTATAAGTCCAGGGCTTATCTAGGGAGTCGGCATTGGCAACCCGATACAGAAGTCCATTTTCTCTGATAATTCTTTCTCCGTTTTCCCCTAGCTGCCCTATTTCAGCCCGAGTTCTAAAACTAGCAAGGGTGGGGTCAGTCTCTACTTCTTGTCTAAACTGAACTTTATCCCAAGTAACATTCATATTATCCCCACAAGAAGAATCACTCACCGGCTGTAATGGCAGTTCTGGTGGCCTCAGTTCCATGGATGGGTTGTACACGTCCACATGGGCTGCTCTCTTGGCTTGACTTCTGGTTACCGCACCGACAAAGTGGCAATGAAGATTCCCCACATCATTTCCTAGAAGAACGTCTGCAGGGAGGCCGCTCATCACACCGACCACACATTGTTTTGCCCCAAAGCCATAATCCAGGGTCACACTCGCTCTTGGAATATATCTCTGGGTACCTCCTGCCAGTTCAATGGCAATTCCTGGTCCCTTTTGAATTGCTTGTGGTTGAATTACTCGGGGATCGGCTATGGTGAGGAAAGCCCCAGTGTCACGGAAGCCAACAACTTTTTGGCCATCCAGCACGACCTCCTGTAGATGTTTGTCCTGAAGATCAGAAGAACAGGTGGCTGGAGCTCGCACCCCATAGACTCCGGGTAGGGGAGCCAGGATATCTGAGTCACTTGGCAAGTCATCAGGCACAGAATCCAGCTCTTTTCCTGGTGAAGGTGTCTGTAGGTAATGAACAGGCAAAGGCGGTCTGTAGCTGTTCTGTCTACGAACACCTGGACATTGGAATTGCATGTGCCCAGGCTGCCCACATCCATAACATCTGCGCTCTGGGATTCTTCCTCCGCGTCGTATTCCCAAAGGTGGAGCATGAGTAATGCGAGGCACAGTCACACGAAGGTCCCCATGAGTTGACGGTCTAGGGTGATGGTGAACATTGGGGCCAGAAGGACCAGGGGCCACCAGCGTTGGGGGGTTGGTGTTTTTTTTCTCACTGGGTAGTAGTTTTTTCCACTGAGGCTTGATGGTGAGAGCCTCATCAGCTAGAGCTGCAGCTTCCTCCACAGTGGCTGGTCTCCTTTCACGCACCCATTCCCGGATCTCAGCGGGGCACTTGAAGTAAAACTGCTCTTTTAGGAGGACCTGGAGGACGGTCTCCAAGGTTAAGGCCTCCTCTGCCTCCAACCAACGATGCCACAGATGTTTGAGTTTGTGGGCATACATCTTGAAGGACACTTCCTCATCACATGCTAGAGTACGGAACTGAGTCCTGTAAGTGTCTGGCGTTACAGCATAATGTTCTAGAATAGTCTGTTTAATATCCGCATACTCACAGTTCCACCGAGGGTCCATAGCTCTATAGGCTGCAGCAGCTCCACCCTCTAAGAGCCCAACCAGATGCCGGACGCGCTCCCTTTCTGGGACTTCCATTAATCGACACTGATGCTCAAAGTCCTGGAAGAAGCCCTCAATGTCACCAGCAGCCTCATTAAACTGCTTGAAGTCTTTGCGGGACACTCTGGGAAGTTCCCTCATGATGGGTGCTGGGGTTACAGTCTGTCTGGAACCTCTCGCGGCTTCCACAGCGAGCTGCTTATCCAGCAATGCCATCTCCTCCATCCTGCGCTCCTTCTCTTCAGCTCCACGCATGGCCTCCCTCTTATCTTCTATGGTGGCCTCATCTCCAAGCAGTGCCATCTTTTCCTTGTACCACACAACCCATTGACTTTTTTGGGTATTCACCTCCGGCTCCCGTCTTTGCTCCCCTTGCTGTGGAAATTGTTCCTCGGTGCCATCTTGCAGGCAAGCGTGTTCCAATGCCTCAATTAGTTGCTCCTTAGAGAGTCCTTTGTAGCCGACACCTAATTCACGGGCCTTTGTTTGTAGACTCGCCACAGTCCAGTTCCTGTATCCTGAGGTTCTGGTTTCAGACGTCGATTGGCTGTTGTCCTCCATTTCTTCTGCTCTGATCCCGCTGCTGCCACCAGTTTGTGACGGGGTGTACATCAGAGCAAAGAGAGACAACAGGCCGAGGATGATCCAACAGGTTTACTAACAGGAATACAGGAACAGCACACGACAAGTCCAAATAAAACAGATTCGGGGGCACCTCCCGATAATCCAAAGTGCCAGATCACAGCGTAATAGTCCTTTTCAGAGTCCCAGAAATCCCACACAATCCACTGGACGGCGAGGTCTGTCCGCAGATTCAGATCTCGCTCCCTTCCTCTTCAAAAACTCAACTCCCAACTGCACTTAGAAACAGGAGTGAATTGTTTGAGCTCGTGGGCCCGCCCCTCAAGGGTAGGGGTCTATGCAATGGTTGGGCCCACTAGAAGATTCTAGAAGGTTGGCTCCGAGATGTCTACAGGTTTGTGTAGTTGGCGTTATCCACTGCTTACGAAACAATGAGAAGTTCCCCTGGCTGTGTGGACAAGAGATAATTGCATTATGGGCCCAGAGACACAGGAGATGGGGGGAAGGTATGGTTACTTACATCCCAAGACATTTCAAAGTGTTCAGTAAGTACAACCAAAGGAAAGTGACATCACATCCTGACATAGTATTACAGCAAATACAGTGAGAAGGTAAAATACATCATGACAGTGGACTCTGCAGATCACATCTCTGGGGTACGCTGGATCTAGTGATTTAGGTCCTAAGGCTCGGTGAACTCGATCTAGCTCAAGGTTGGTGTCCAGGGGGACCTGCAGGATTGAGTTGAATAAGTGGCGTGTTGTTTTGTCCAGCTCACCTGGCTCTATGGATTCTGGAAGGCCACGTATCCTTAGGTTATTTCGCCGTCCTCTGTTTTCTGCATCGTCCATTTGATCAGCCAGGTAGTGCAGCTGGTATGACTGGATTGACAGGTCGGAGGAGTGGGTGTTCATCGTTTGTGACATAGATGTCGTGGTTGACTCTGCAGTGGTCACTCTCTCCTTCAAGTGCTGTACATCATCTCTCAGGGCCACCAGTTCGGCTTTATATGCAGTTTCTAATCGGGCAACATAATGCTCCATTTCCTCCCTTGATGGCATATTTTTAATTCTGTTGCTTAAGTCCCGGAGATCTGACAGGGCTGTCTTTCTCAGAGATCGGAGGCCTCCTTCCCCTGCTGCATTATCTGATCCTGGGCTCCTTGTGGGGTGTTAGCATCTCCCCAGGGAGAGCCCGTGTACTGGTATTGGGCATCATTCCCCTGCTCCAGGATCCCCATCCTCTGAGACATGGCTTTTTGGTGAGAGTCAAAGATTATCTCTGTATATGAGGGACAAGCAGCCTGGGAAACCTCCATCTGCTCCACTATGGGGGGTGATTGCTGACCCAGCCTTTCAGTGCCTGCATAGTCCTGTGAGTCCTGCCTGAGCCCGCCTGCCTGCCTGTCTGGAGAGGTGTTTGAAGTAATCATTCTCCCTGGCAACCCTGCTGACAGCATACCTCGGGTGCCGCTTATCTCTGCACATCGTTCCAGAGGATCTCCCCCGCCTCTGCCTGTGCTGCAGGCTCTGGTGTTCCTTCCTCTCCCACCGCGGCACCATTTTGGCCTCGTGGTGCATGTCCTGAACCACCCCTCCTCCTCTGACCTGTATGTGGGTCTGTGTCTACTCGCCTTCCCTTGGTTCCGTTGCTCCTCCGCTGCCATCTGCAGGGGTAAGTGTGGCTGTCGGCGGTTCCTTCATTTCAGAAGCGCTGCCTGCCTGCGACTCCATTGTAGGCCCCTTTCCATGCTGCTCCGTCTGGCCCGCTCCCGACATGAAGCGGGAGATGTCTTGGGACAGGGGCTCCACGGTGCCTGTCGCGCTGGAGGGTGCTCCCTTCTTTCTTGCACCCATGAAGGTGTTTCTGGGTGCGATGGTGCTCTGGGATTCAGTGGTTCTGCCGGCCTGGGTTGGGAGCTGAAGAGATGTGCGTCCTCACTCCTCCATAGCCAGGCCACGCCCCCCAATTTCTACATATTTATAAAAAACAGGAAACCAAGAAGTCACGCTGCTATGTAAAAATTAACATTTTATCCATAAACAATCAAGACAGGTATAAAGTTTAAAATATGGCTGACTGTAAGGCCCCTTTCACACGTCAGTGATTCTGGTACGTTTGTGCTTTTTTTTAAACGTACCAGAATCACTGACATACGCAGACCCATTATAATGAATGGGTCTGCTCACACGTCAGTGATTTTTCACTGCACGTGTCTCCGTGCGGCGTACCCGCGTGTGCGTGATTGCCGCACAGAGACATGTCCATTTTTTTCTGGCATCACTGATATCCCACGGACCACGCAGTGGTGTGGTCCGTGAAACACGTGCCAGAAAAAAACGTGCATTTAAAATAATAAACATTTTAACCCACCCGGCGTCCAGCGATGTCCTCTGCAGCCCGTTCTGCCTGCTGCTTCTAAGCCGGCTGATTACTGTCGCGCATCTTAATGATGCACGACACAGCCGACCCGGAAGCAGCTGCTGCAGGGGTCAGCGCCGGACGGATGCTGCACCGCGGGAGGATTCAGCACCACGGAGAGCGGGAGCGGGCACAGGTGAGTTGATTGCTAAGTGCAATCACGGGCCACGGAGAACGGAGCCCGGATTGCACTTAGACAACCCACGTGTGCCGTGATTCACGGCACACGCAGGGACATGTGCGTGTTTTACACGCCAGTGAAAAACATCTGTGTTTTTCACTGACGTGTGAAACGGGCCTAAAAGGTAGGATGGAAGAACAAAATAGGAAGTACACATTTGCAAAAACAAAATATCCACAATACATAAATTTACATTAAATATTGATAATTTAAATATATCCAAGAACATATACCATCGTGGTCTGCAATTAATATGGCAACAATACATAGGTTGTAAATATGTAATATAGTGTAGCAATCTCCAGATTGACCAGCTATGCCAATATGGGCAGAATGGAGCATGGTCGCGCATCAAAATCATCCCAAAAGATGCCACAAAGTGGCGTAACTTACTCCAGTGACGTAACTTTCACCAGACCCAGGCTGACGTACAGTATACTGGAAATCAGGCTCCCCTTATTCATTAACCGGCAATCGTGCGCTACACCAATCGTCCCAATATCTTTTGTAATACGTCTAATGTGATTTACACGTGACTGTACAAAAGTATATATAGGCCTGACATCTAAAAGTTTGCACATGATATTATAGTACCTAAGACCACCGAAGACATTTTGCTATTTGTTTATCTCACATATAGAGTATAGAGTCATCATATTCCATAGATCAGTATGTCCTTGGTGTGTGGAAGTAAACCCATGGAAACACAGGGAGAACATACAAGCTTCATGCAGATATTGTCCAGGGTGGGATTGTTTAAATTATTTATTCAGCTGACTTATGTAGCACTGTTGAGGTCACAGCACTTTACAGAGACTACCATCACTGTCCCCATTGGTGCTTATACTCTAAATTCCCTAACAGCTTTGGAGTGTGGGCTAACCCACGCAAACATAGAAACGTCTTGCAGATTTTGTCCATGGTGGGATTTGAGCCCAGGACCCCAGTGCTGTAAGACAACAGTGCTAAGGACTGAGCCACCGTAAAGACAATGCCTGTGAAATTTTAAGATGCACCAGGAGTATAATCCCAAATCTTTCATGGTTAGAGGATTTGATAAAATTCATTGTGCAATCAGAGAGGGTGATATAAAAGGCTTTCTTGCATAGCATGTGGATAAATAGGGACTTGGACTTAACAAAACATTATTTTTTTTCCTTTACACTCACATAAACAGATGTGAACAAAAATGCCAGAGCATATAGTGACTGTCTCCATTGTCATAGTCAATAGCCCCATCAAAAAAAATGTTCGAATTCCGTTTTTTCAATACTTCGAATGTAAGCCCCAACAGAGCAACTGATGAGTGGATAAAAGATGATGTGAACAGAGTCTTAAGCGGGCTTTATACACTACAAGATCGCTACAGCGATCTCGTTGGGGTCACGGATTTTGTGACGCACATCCGGCCGCTCTAGTGATGCCGTTACGTGTGACACCTATGAGCGATTTTGCATCGTCGCAAAAACGTGCAAAATCGCTCATCGCCGACATGGGGGTCCATTCTCAAATATCGTTACTGCAGCAGTAACGAAGTTGTTCCTCGTTCCTGCGGCAGCACACATCGCTCCGTGTGACACCGCAGGAACGAGGAACCTCTCCTTACCTGCCTCCCGGCCGCTATGCGGAAGGAAGGAGGTGGGCGGGATGTTCGTTCCGCTCATCTCCGCCTCTCCGCTTCTATTGGGCAGTGGTTCAGTGACGCTGCTGTGACGTTGCTGTGACGCTGAACGAACCGCCCCCCTTAGAAAGGAGGCAGTTCGCCGGTCACAGCGACGTCGCAGGGAAGGTAAGTAGTGTGACGGGTCCGGGCGATGTTGTGCGACATGGGCAGAGATTCGCCCGTGTCGCACAACCGATGGGGGCGGGTACGCACAATGGCGATATCGGTACCGATATTGCAGTGTGTAAAGCGGCCTTTACATGTATTAGTGCACTTTGTGGTTAATCATGTGAACCTTCTGCCATTTCAATGACTTATTATGGAAAATAAAATAAATAGTAAATGGAAAGAGGTGAGAGAAAGAGGAGACAATAAAGGGAAAGGAGGAATAAAAGTGAGACTTATTTCAAATTTTTAGTTGTTTGCACTTTGAACATTGTGTATATACACAGTATCGCTTTCTGTTATTTATTTTTTTTTCATTATGACAGTTATATTCTTCACTTATTTTTAGTGGCTTGTATCTGCTATTGGTAATTGATGACCCTTGTGTGTGAATGGTATAAGCAATATAAAAGGTATTGGGGTCATTAAAAATGCAGGCAGCTTCTATGTTACAAATTAGATGCATTCTGTAGTCAAGTTCATGTAGGCAACATGTAACAGGATCGGGGAAAAAAATGTATACTCACATCACTGCTAACCTAGATTGGAGGGTCGAGCAACCCGCTGCCCACCATTGTAGGTTATTGCCCATCAAACAGTTATGATGCAAAAATTGCAACCTTATAACGTGAAGTAACCTACAGGGAATGGATGCAGTTGGAAAATTTCGAGATGCAGCATGTGACTGCAGAAAGAAGAGGACTGGACAGTGGGCAGCAGGGTGGCTGGAAAGGTTTTTTAATCAAACAATACTCATCTCTCTGGCTAACCTGCTGATTTCTATCTAGTCCTCTTCTTTTCATTGTTAGGCACTGCATCTCCAGTCTCTTCACTTTAGGTCAGGACTTCCGCCCATATCTCGGCTGGATGTGGTCAGGATTGGATGGCTGCCATGAAGTATAGTAGTAAAGTCTTTCACAACTACAGGGTTGCACGTAAGATGGATATTCCTAAGTCTGGGACTGAACTTTATTTGATATTAGAGTATTACAAAAAATAATCTGAAATCACCCAAAAATATTAAATTAAAAAAATATTGTGATATTTAAAAATAAATATGTATATCCGTGGCTACGAATAAAAGATGGATTAATAAAAAGAAAATAACTGCACTGCTGACACCCTTCTCTGTTTATTCTGAAAAAAAATACTCAAAAATCAAACGGCTGTCTATACATAAACAGGTGGATTCAAAAGAATATATGTGTATATAAAATTTCCTCCTCAAAAAATATAAAATAAATCATGTTAAACAACACAAAAAATTAAAACTATCACTAGGAGGTATTTTATTCAATTTCATAATTTAGACCCTTTGTGGAGTGTTATGTAGCCACCGCCTCTCTAGCCCATACTGACTGATTGTATTCCAAAATAATGTGTTTCCGTACATGTATCTGTAGATAGATATCATTATGTACTGCCTTGTAGACAAGCTTTTGTTTCTTCACTTTGATGAGCTAACCTGTTCTGTAAATAAGGGGATAATTTTTTGATGGCTTTTTAAAAACACAATTTAATTGTTTAGCCATTTTGATAATAGAAAACCTGTTTCAGATCATCAAAAAAGGGATATTTTTTTACTTGTAGTTGAGAAGCCATTGCTTCTTCAATTTCAAAGTGGCATACTTTTTCTGCTGTCTTAATGAAGGTTTATTTTTGAGCAGCCAGTTTAAGGGTATGTGCGCACGTTGCTTTTTACCTGCTTTTTACCTGCTTTTTTGCTGCTTTTTCTTCTGCGCTGTTTAATGCCAAAATGGATGTGTTCTTCTATTCAAGCAAAGTCTATGGGAATTTGGGTTTCTTGTTCACACTATGTTGTTCAAAATGCTGCCTTTTTGAGGCAGAACTTTGGTCAAAAACTCAGCTTTTCAAAGAAGCAACATGTCAATTGTTTTTGCCATTTGGGTTTTGCACTGCAAAGCTGAGTTTTTGACCAAAGTTCTGCCTCAAAAAGGCAGCATTTTGAACAACATAGTGTGAACAAGAAACCCAAATTCCCATAGACTTTGCTTGAATAGAAGAACACATCCATTTTGGCATTAAACAGCGCAGAAGAAAAAGCAGCAAAAAAGCAGGTAAAAAGCAGGTAAAAAGCAACGTGCGCACATACCCTAAAAGAGCTACAGCTTTATTTAGCAAAGAGCCAAGCTCTAATCCCCAAATATATATCAGCACAATTGCTTGTGGAAAAGTCAAATCTTTTTCCATCCATGTGCACTACCTTTGTATAAACACCAGCAAATAATGCTGTATACAAGAGCCAAAGCTGCTCTGTAGAACATAAACACCTTTATAATACTTACCTAGGGGTCGATTCAGTCCGATAGGTGTTGCTGATCTCGATCCAGCGACTCCTGTCTTCTAGTGCTCGCCATCGTCCTTCCCTTCGTCATCCACACAGAGGCCGCCATTGCGCTCCAATACATGCACACTTTGATCTGCCCTGCTGAAGGCATAGCAAAATACTGTACTGTGTACCTGCACTCACCCGGGCAGAGAGAAGTGCTTGTGTGCAGGAACTTTCATACAGCATAGACAACAAGGCGCTGGTCACCAAACGGAAGATCGCCACGGACACCAGGCTATTTCCACAGCTAAGCAAATGTTATTGTACCGCCCCGCTCTCGGCAGCCGAGCTGCTTGGATCCGGTCCTTCTGTGGGTGGCTCGAGGGTCTCCGGACCCAGGGGTCTCGCGGTCACTTCAAATGAAAAGGGGAGTGATGGGATGGTGGGTCTAGGACGCATATGTACGGGCTGAGCCGTATGGAGTTTGTGACGCCACCCACGGTATGTGGTGATATTGGACACCACCGCTGCAGTTACGGTGCAACCGGGGGAGATGTTGCGCAGCAAGTTGTTAACCCCTCCGTGGGCAGGGATGGTGGCCCCGGGACCCGTTGGGGACTGGTGGTGCAGGGAGATGGGCAACCTCAGGGTGCTGATGTGCTCACTATTAGAAACACACACGAGTCTCTGGGAAACCAAGGTGATGGTGGTCGGTGCCCGCAGCCGGCTGCGTTCGGGTTCCCCCACCTGGCTGGTGGTCTCTGTCTTTTTCCTGCATCTGTTTTGGAATGGTGGACTACCTGCGCTTGCAACTTCAGGAGTCCACTCCCAGCTGGATGTGGCCTAAGGAGCCCTTGCCTGCAGACGCTAACCCGTGGGATCTCTGAGCCTTGGCGGTGGCCTCTTATCTCCCTTGGTGGGCTGTTGGTGGGCTGTTGCCTTCAATCGGGACTTTGGGTGGGACAGGACCTCTAATCCTGGCCGCAATCAGTTAATTAACTAGTTCCAGTTGTAATGCGGGTCCCTATTTGTGACTACCTGGCCCGGCCAGGGTGTCACACTCCCCCTTGGTGAAACACAGACCGTCCGCGGCTGTCCGACTACCACCGGTTTATTTTGCTTTTTGAACTAGAAAAGATAAAAGACATATTTACAATTATACTAACATATTTACATTTTATGGATATTTGTTTTCTTTCCTTACGGGAAGCTGGTTGCTTAAACGTTGCATAAAACATTTTTATTAACTGAGACGGGACCGGGTCCTTCTCATTTTTGCCCACCCAAGCAAACCTAACCCTGGTGCCACCACTAAGCACAGGGGACCCCTGACCCGAAGGGTAGTCACCGGTTTCCATGGTGACGGGACCTCGGTCTACTCTGCCGCACGCCCTTCCTCCGACCAGCCTCTCTGGAGACTGCGGCGTGATGAAAAAGGGTGGTCAGAGACTATTTACAAGACCCAATAGTTTTTGGGTTGGCCTGCAAGTTCTCAGCCATGTCATTATTTAACTTATAAAACAGGAACGTCAACAGGGTCCCAACGGGGACTGGCAGAAAGGTAGCCGGGAACCGCTACCACGTAATACTCTTCTGAATCAGGTGAGAATCTCGGTTGATTTGCACTCATTCACACATCATTTACACGATCAACATGCAACACCCCTAAATTGCGGTCTCCCTGTATCTGAGCGGGGGCTGACCTAAGTTAGGGCGTGTGGACCTCTAGGGCCTAATACTCTCTTGTGAGGGTAGTGGAGGAGAGGGGACAACGGGTCCCTCTTCTTGAGTGTCGGGTATGGCTGGTAGAGACCTGCAGGGGCGTGGTGTAGGTGCATCCCTGGGCGTTCATTCTGGTGACTCGCTGACGGACCTCTCTGGCTCTATTTCTTCCACGGGTTGTATGAACATTATAACGGGAACAATCACCGCGCCATATTACATAGGCCAGTCAGCCGGAAAATCACCCATCACTGTGCGGATCACCTCTTTCTTCTTTTCCACGCTCGGCGTAGAGGCAGAAACCTCGTCCGCAAACCGCAGGGGCCCCGGGCACTTCTTCAGATGGTCCCTGGAAACGGTGGCCGTGGTCTTTCCCTGGTCATGACTAATCAGATACATCTTTCTGTCCTTCCAAACGGTAGGTTGGATGACGTAGGGGGTCCTCTCCTACTGGTCATCAAGCTTATGCGTTCTCCTTTTCCTTTCCAGCACCACTTCTCTGGGTCTGAATGGGGCAGCCTGAGCCCATTTGTTGAAGCATTGTTCTTGCCTCTCCCGGCTCTGACGCAGGTTCTTTTCCACATACTCTTGGATCTACCGGTATTGCCTCTGTTGCTTGATATCCCAATTGGCAGTGGAGGGAAGAGTGTCAGGTACCTCGATGTCCAATTCCAGGTCCACCGGCAGCCTCCCCAGCCGGTCTCTCATCAGGTACGCAGGTGTGCACTTGGTGTAGCTACAGGGGATATTATTGTACATGTCCACCAAGTCGGGCAGCTTCTTGGGCCACAGGTTCCGTTCTTCCAAGGACAGGGTCTTTAGGAGGTTAAGGACCAGGTGATTCATCTTCTCACACATCCCGTTAGTCTGGGCGTGGTAGGCCGTGGTCCTGGTTTCATCCCGTCTTCTCAGCGCACAGGGACCACACTCTCTGCACCAGGCCTCTACGTACTCTCACATCCCACTCCAGTAGAAGCGCTCCCTCAGCAGCATTTCCATTTTCTTCCAGCCGAAGTGTCAAGCCCCGTCATGGTAAGCCTTCAAGACCTTGGGCACATACGCCTGTGGCACCACCAGATGGCGGACTTTCTCATCGGTTTTTGGATTAATCTGTACAGTTTCCCTTGGTGCAAGTAGAGGCGGTCCCTCTCTTTCCACAACCACTGAGCTTCAGATGGGGCTGTAGGCTCCAATCGGGAAGAACCTTAGGCAATCATCCTTTTGACGAGCTGGACCGCGGGCTCCTGATCTTGAATTTCCTGCCACCCCTGGCTGGGCATTGGGTCCAGGTCCGCTTGCTGTTGGCCAACATAGGGTTTCTCGTCCCGTGGTTGATGAAACGCGGGCAGCTCGATCTCCTCCAGACTATCTTCCTCCGTACCTTCATCGGGTAGGTGCGGCATTCGAGACAGCGCATCTGCGTTGGTGTTCTTCCGGCCGGCCCTGTATTTACACTGTGTTCCAAATTATTATGCAAAAAATATTTTTTCATATTTTCCTAAATTAGCTTTATGAATTGCAGTCATTGTTATTTTCCAGTCATCTACTATTCGAGTATAATTGAAATGTTTTTGATCAAACTGCCTATGAAAACAGTATATTTTTAAAAATAATAAACACTCAAAATGCATGTTCCAAATTATTATGCACAGCAGAGTTTTCAACCTTTTTATTTTTATTTTGAAAAATAAAGTGATCAATTGTGAAATTCTAAGCATTATCAGCTTATTACAAAATGAAATCAAACAGTTTGCAAGTCAAAACTTAATTCTAGGTGATGTTACATTTGCACAAAGGACCCCTTGTTTGAAAGAAGCTTCTGAACTCTCTCATCCTTTGAATTTGTCAGTTTTTGGATGGTTTGTGCTTCAATTGTTTTGCATGTGGACAGAATACTAGAGTTGAGCGCGGTTCGTGGTTCGTGGTTCTCCAGTTCGCGGCTCGAGTGATTTTTGGGCTGTTCGAGATCGAACTAGAACTCGAGCTTTTTGCTAAAAGCTCGATAGTTCTAGATACGTTCGAGAACGGTTCTAGCAGCAAAAAGCAGGGCTTTTTACAGCTACAGTGAGCAGGAGCCATCGCTGGCAGCCTGCCACAAGCTGGTAACCAAGATAAACATCGGGTATCCAAGCAAAGCGCTTTGGTTAGTAACCCGATGTTTATCTTAGTTACGTGCAGGAAGCCCACACTTTCCCGCTCAGCTCGCTCCACCCCCTCCTGCCCGCGGCATGTACACATACATACACATACACAAACACACACACACACACATCCACATCCCCCCCCCCCCGCCCGCCCGCTCGCTCGCTCGCTCGCTCGCTCGGCTTACCTGCGGTGATGAAGTCCCGCCATCCCGACCTCAGCGCTGTCACTGTCCTCCATGGCCGCCGCTTGTCACATCACCTATCGCTTCCGACCCGAGACTGACTAGCGGTGACGTCACGGACCTCTCGCGATACTTGGTGTGAAGGCGCCGGGCGGTCATTGAGCTCAGTGACAGGTGCTGTCAGTGTGCTGGAGATCAGCGCAGGTAATGTACCTCACTGACAGCAGCACTTGTCACCCCCCTGCAGTGACCTGGGCTGACCCATTGATGTTAGCTCAGGTCACTGCACTGCTCTCCCAGCCAATGGGGAACATCCTGCTCTTCATTGACTGGGACAGTGTGCATCGTCATGGCAACCCCTTGGATTACACCAGACCTGGATTTGTTTTTCAATCTAATAAATTGGTTAAAGAGGGAATGTTTTGGGGAGTGTTTTTTCAAAATGTGTTTGTCGTGTATTTTTTTTTTATTACTGACTGGGTTGGTGATGTCGGGTATCTGATAGACGCCTGACCTCACCAACCCCAGGGCTTGATGCCAGGTGACATTACACATCTGGTATTAACCCCAAATATTACCCCGTTTGCCACCGCACCAGGGCGCGGGATGAGCTGGGGCGAAGCACCAGGATTGGCGCATCTAATGGATGCGCCACTTCTGGGGCGGCTGCGGCCTGCTATTTTTAGGCTGGGGAGATTCCAATAACCATGGACCTCCCTAGTCTGAGAATATCAGGCCCCAGCTGTCTGCTTTACCTTGGCTGGTGATCCAATTTTGGGGGACCCCTACGTGTTTTTTTTTTCAATTATTTATTTAATTTAAAATAACAGCGTGGGGTGCCCTCAGTTTTGGATTACCAGCCAAGGTGAGGTTGCCAGCTGTGGTCTGCAGGCTGCAGCCGTCTGCTTTACCCTAGCTGGCTACAAAACTAGGGGGAACCCTATGTCATTTTTTTTTCATTTTTTTGGCTAAATACAAAGCTAAGCACCCCTTAGTGCCACATGAAAGGTACCAAAGGGTGTTCCACTTTTTCTCCATTTTTTTCTCCACTTTCTCTCCACTTTTTCTCCACTTTTTCTCCATTTTTTTCTCCACTTATTCTCCACTTTTTCTCCTCTTATTCTCCACTTTTTCTCCACTTTTTCTCCACTTTTTCTCCTCTTATTCTCCACTTTTTCTCCACTTTTTCTCCACTTTTTCTCCATTTTTTTCTCCACTTTCTCCACTTTTTCTCCACTTTTTTCTCCACTTTTTCTCCTCTTATGCTCCACTTTTTCTCCTCTTAATCTCCACTTTTTCTCCACTTTTTCTCCACTTTTTTCTCCACTTTTTCTCCTCTTATGCTCCACTTTTTCTCCACTTTTTCTCCACTTTTTTCTCCACTTTTTCTCCTCTTATGCTCCACTTTTTCTCCACTTTTTCTCCACTTTTTCTCCACTTATGCTCCACTTTTTCTCCACTTTTTCTCCACTTTTTTCTCCACTTTTTCTCCTCTTAATCTCCACTTTTTCTCCACTTTTTCTCCACTTTTTTCTCCACTTTTTCTCCACTTTTTCTCCTCTTATGTTCCACTTATTCTCCACTTTTTCTCCACTTTTTCTCTACTTTTTCTATGGTCGGTCTACCCATTAGCTCTGCCATGCATAGTGTAGCTCTACACCTACTGCACATGTTACTTTATGATTGACATCTCTTTCGTACCAGAGCTGTCTAAGTCTACTCTGACCCCATATTTGTCATTACTATATTGTCCTTGTACTGTATTATGACATTTGTATCATGTGTTTCATTTCTTGCTGTGTTGCAATTTTTTTGCTGCATCCCAATTGTACCTCTACATTGTTCGAGTTTATGTTATTGTTCTCTCACTCTTATGTGATACTGATTATTGTCATTTTTCATGATTACATGCAGATAAGTCCAATCTGACGAAGGCTCAGGCCGAAACGTCATTTGTAACTTGTTTTGGACAAAAACATATATGCTTATGAAAAAAAAATTTTCTTAATACGGACCAATAAAGAGTGATTTTGCATTACTATCCGTTGTGACTTACTGACTTAGTCTGGGAGATATAGAGTGCCGAGGTTACTCACTAATTTTATCTATTATTACCTCTGAGCACCTATATACCAGTGAGCAGAGCTTCCTCTACAGTAGTTCTCCTGATTAGGCATGCCCTTACCTCATGAGCAGGGCATTGCAGCTTTGGTAGCAACCATTACGACATGGACTCTGCTGCTGTGGACCCGGGGAGAGTGAGTGCAGATTCATTGCACCCACACTCCTCACATGAAGGGTCCGCACTCCTAGAAAATGGGGGATACGTTCCCTGAGTGTCTCCCCCCCATATTCTAGACGGTCCAGAGTCGTCGTGGGACCCCTTTATTTTTTTTCTTACAATAAATTGGTGAAAGAGGAAATGTTTTGGGGACTGTTTTTTCAAATAAATTTCTTTTGTCGATTTTTTGTTTTTGTTAGTACTGACAGTTTATGATGTTGGGTATCTAATAGACGCCATGACATCACAAACTGCTGGGCTTGATCTCAGGTGACTTTACAGCTAGTATCAACCCGATTTATTACCCCGTTTGCCACTGCACCAGGGCACGGGATGAGCTGGGGTGAAGCGCCAGGATTGGCGCATCTAGTGGATGCGCCACGTCTGGGGTGCCTGCGGCCTGCTATTTTTAGGCTGTGAAGGCCCAATAACTATGGACCTTCCCACCCTGAGAATACCAGACCACAGCTGTCCGCTTTACCTTGGCTGGTGATCCAATTTGGGGGGTCCCCTACTTTTATTGTGTAATTATTAATATTTATAAAATAATTATAAAAAAGAGCCTGAGGGGACCTCCACATTGGATCCCCAACCACGGTAAAGCTGCCAGCTGTGGTTTTCAGGCTACAGCCGTCTGCTTTACCCTAGCTGGCTATCAAAAATGGGGGGACCCAACGTAATTTTTTTTTTGAACTATTTTTTAAATAGAAAAAATTAATGGGCTTCCCTGTATTTTGATTGCCAACCAAGGTAACGGCAGGCAGATGGGGGTGGCAACCCATAGCTGTCTGCTTTATCTGCGCTGAGAATCAAAAATACCGCGGAGCGCTACGTCATTTTTTTAAAAGATTTATTTTTACAGCACTGTGATGTCCAGCAATCAAAATACAGGGAAGCCCATTTTATTTTTAGTTATTTAAATAAATAATTAAAAAAAATATATGTTAGCTCCCACTGCATTTTTTGTATTGCTAGCTAAGGGTAATCCAAGCAGCTACTGGCTGCTAACCCCCACTGCTTGGTGTTACCTTCACTGGCAATGGAAAATCCAGGGAAGCATTTTTTTTTTTTTTTGCCAAAAAGCTACAAAAAAAGGACGTGAGCTTCGCCATATTTTTGTATGCTAGCCAGGTATAGCAGGCAGGTGCTGGAAGAGTTGGATACAGCGCCAGAAGATGGCGCTTCTATGAAAATGCCATTTTCTGAGGTGGCTGCAGACTGCAATTCGCAGCAGTGGGGCCCAGAAAGCTCAGGCCAACCGGTGGTGCGGATTCCAATCCCAGCTGCCTAGTTGTACCTGGCTGGACACAAAAATGGGGCGAAGCCTACGTCATTTGTTTTCTAATTATTTCATGAAATTCATGAAATAATAAAAAAAGGGCTTCCCTTTATTTTTGGTTCCCAGCCGGGTACAAATAGGCAACTGGGGGTTGGGGGCAGCCGTACCTGCCTGCTGTACCTGGCTAGCATACAAAAATATGGCGAAGCCACATAATTTTTTCAGGGGGCAAAAAACTTCTGCATACAGTCCTGGATGGAGTATGCTGAGCCTTGTAGTTCTGCAGCTGCTGTCTGTCTGTATGGAGAAGAGCAGACAGCAGCTGCAGAACTACAAGGCTCAGCATACTCCATCCAGGACTGCATGCAGAAGTTTTTTGCCCACCAAAAAAATGACGTGGGCTTCGCCATATTTTTGTATGCTAGCCAGGTACAGCTGGCAGCCACGGGCTGCCTCCAACCCCCAGTTGCCTATTTGTACCCGGCTGGGAACCAAAAATATAGGGAAGCCCGTTTTTTTTAATTATTTCACTTATTTCATGAAATAATTAAAAAACAAATGACGTGGGCTTCGCCCTATTTTTGTGTCCATCCGGGTACAACTAGGCAGCTGGGGATTGGAATCCGCAGCACAGGTTAGCCCGAGGTTTGTGGGCGCCTCTGCTGCGGATTTCAGTCCGCAGCCGTCCCAGAAAATGGCGCTCTCATAGAAGCGCCATCATCTGGCGCTGTATCCAACTCTTCCAACAGCCCTGGAGCCGGGTGGCTTGTTGGGTAATCATGAGTTAATACTGGCTTTGTTTTACCAGCCAGTATTAAGCCAGAGATTCTTAATGTCAGGCACGTTTGACCCGGCCATTAAGAATCTCCAATAAAGGGTTAAAAAAAGACACCACACAGAGAAAAAATACTTTAATAGAAATAAATACACAGACACATTAGAGACTCCATCTTTATTACCCCTGTCAGCCCTCCACGATCCTGCTCTTCTGTCTTCTTTCTTTCTAGTGTAGTAGTAGTGACGATTGTAGTGAGGGGCATCACTTGGGGCTGGGGAACCTCCATCCTAACTACAATGCTCACTACAATCGGGAAGCAGCGTGCAGCCTTCACTCCGTGAGTGATCACTGCTGGCTGCTAGCGGTAACAGCGGTAACGCTGACAGACGCGTTACCATAGCAACGGTGCTCCCGGAGCCGCGGTTAGCGGTGACGTCACCGCTAACTGCGTTGCTATGGCAACGGTGATCTCCGTTAATGACCGGCTGTGTCAGCCGGTCCCTAACGGAACGGGGAGTCGACCGTGTGCTAGAGCATGTCGCCGGTACACGGCGATACACATATGTGCACCGTGTACCGGAGAGATGCACTCGCAGGTCCTACATGACGTGTCATAGTCATGTGACCAGTCTGTAGCCAATGAGATAATAGCCACGTGACTGGTCACATGGCTATTTTGACGTCACGATAGGTCCTGCTTCTCTGCTGGCAGTGCAGGTCACCGGGAGGATTCAGCGATCATCGGATGGAATAGCGGCAGGAGACAGAGTGCAGAAGGGATCGCGAGGACCGGTAAGTGTTATGGCAATGTTTATTAACTGTTTGTGTACATTTATAATGCATTTTTATGTGTTTGTGATTGCCTCCCATTATAGCCTATTGGTTCTAGTTCGGTTCGTCGAACGTTCGACGAACCGAACTCGAACGGGACCCCCGTTCGGCGAACCGGCCTCGAGCCGAACCGGGACCGGTTCGCTCATCTCTACAGAATACCCTCCCAGAGCTGTTGTTTAGATGTGAACTGCCTCCCGCCATCATAGACACTCCTTTTGATGATGCTCCAGAGGTTCTCAATGGGGTTGAGGTCAGGGGAAGATGGTGGCCACACCATAAGTTTGTCCTCTTTTATGCCCATAGCAGCCAGAGATGCAGATGTGTTATTTGCAGCATGAGACAGTGCATTGTCATGCATGAAAATGATCTTGCTGTGGAATGCACGGTTCTTCCTCATGAACCATGGAAGGAAGTGCTGTTTTAGAAACTCCACATAAATTATGTAGTTCATCTTTACCCCTTCAGGGATCCTAAAGGGGCCAACAATCTCTCTCCCCATGATTCCAGCCCAAAACATTACTCCACCTCCTCCTTGTTGACTCCTTAGCCGTGTTTTCATGGGGTGTCCATCAACCAGCCATCCTCTACTCCATCCATCTGGACCATCGAGCGTTGCACGGCACTCATCGGTGAACAAAACAGTTTGGAAGTCAGTCTTCATGTATCGTTTGGCCCACTGGAGCCGTTTCTGCTTGTGTGCAGTGGATAGAGGTGGTGACAGGATGGCTTATGCACAGCTGCAAACCTCTGAAGGACCCTGCATCTTGTTGTTCGGGGGACGTTGGAGGCATCAGCAGCTTCAAAAACTTGTCTGCTGCTATGACAAGGCATTTTAGCAGCTGCTCTTTTAACCTGACGCAATTGCCTGTTGGAAAGAGTCCTCAATTTCTCCTTATCAGCACGCACACGTGTGTGCTGTGAATCAGCTACATACTTCTGGATTGTGCGATGATCACGATGAAGTGTCTTGGCAATGTTGATTGTAGTCATGCCTTGACCTAAATACTCCACAATTTGTTGCTTCTCAGCAGCCGACACATCCTTTTTCTTTCCCATTTTGGCAAAAAATGTAGGCTCCTTAATAATGTGGAACAGCCTTCTTAAGTAGTCTTGCCTTTATTTGGACACACCTTCCAAACTAATTTGCACAGGTCTCTGCAATTGCTTTCAGTGATATAAAGAGCCCTGACACACATCACCATCAATGAGTTTAAATGACAAACAAATAATTTCTGACCTTATCACTCATAAACTCTTTTTGCATAATAATTTGGAACACAGTGTAATGGTGAAGTCATAGTTGGCCAGCCGGGCCACCCATCGCTGCTCCAGGGCTCCTAATTTCGCCGTGCCCAGGTGTGTCAGTGGGTTATTATCCATGTAGGCGGTGAACTTTGCTGATGCCAGGTAATGTTTAAACCTTTCAGGTATCGCCCAGACGCGTGCCAAGAACTCCAACTTGAAGGAACTGTAGTTCTCGGGATTTCTTTCCATGGGCCGAAGCTTCCGCTTGCATAGGCGATCACCTTCTCCCTGTCATCTTGCATCTGGGATAGGACAGCACCCAAGCCCACATTGCTGGCGTCGGTGTAAAGAATGAACGGGAGGCCATAGTCGGGATAAGCCAGGATTTCTTCCCCGGTCAGGGCCGACTTCAGCTGCTGGAAGGACTCCTCATGCTTCTCACCCCAGGCAAACGGGGATCCGGGAGCTCTGCCATTTTTGGTCTGTCCCACCAGAAGGTCTTGCATGGGCGCGGCCATCTTTGTCTATCCCTTGATGAAGCGACGGTAGTAACCCACCAGGCCCAGGAACTGTCTCACCTCTTTTACCGTGGTAGGTCGCGGTTAACTCTGGATGGCGGTGATTTTCTCGGGATCCGGGGCCACACCTTCCATGCTCACTACATGTCAGAGGTACTGAACTTTAGGTTTCAACAGGTGGCACTTAGAGGGATTTAATTTCATCCCGTATTTGGAGAGGGCTGCAAACACTTCTGTGAGGTGCTCCAAATGGGCCTCATATATATGTCTTGGAGTAGACGATCACATCATCCAGGTACAGCAGAACAGTCTCGAAGTTGACATGCCCCAAGCAACACTCCATGAGCCTCTGGAAAGTTCCTGGGGCATTGCACAGACCAAACGGCATACTGTTGAACTCACAGGGTCCCATCAGGGTAGCAAACGCAGTCATCTCGCGGTCCTCCTCTGCAACCACCACCTGCCAGTATCCGCTAGTAAGGTCAAGGGTAGAGAAATAGTTAGCAGTCTTCAGCGCAGCCAACGACTCTTCAATACGAGGGAGAGGGTATGCGTCTTTATGCGTTATCTGATTAATCTTCCGGTAATCCACACACATCCTCATGGTGCCATCCTTCTTCCTCACCAGCACCAACGAAGCTGCCCAGGGACTACAGCTATCCTGGATGACCCCTGCCTCCTTCATGTTCCTCAACATGTCTTTGGCGCACTGATAGTGTGCAGGTGGGATTGGCCTGTACCTCTCTTTAATAGGTGGATGTGTGCCGGTGGGAATATGGTGTTGAACCCCTTTAATCCTCCCGAAATCTAACGGGTGCTTGCTGAAAACCTGCCCGTACTCTTGCACTACCCGATATACCCCTTCTTTGTGATGTGTGGACTCGGTGCCGACATGCAACTCCCGGCACCACTCCTCTAACTGTTCGGACTGAGGGTTGCCGCCTGACTGTGATGTGGTGGTCTTGGTACATGGATTGCGTGTTCATCTACGGTGAAAAACCTAGCTACGGTGGCGTAGCGGGGCAGCCTAACCTCTTCCTCCCCGCAGTTCATCACTCTCACGGGCATTCTCCACCTTCTTGACATCAATCACCCCTCTGGCTGCCATTACCGTTGGCCAATGCTCTGAAGGCAGGGGCTCCACCACTGCCGGGTAATCTTGTCCCTGGGGACCTACTGCTGCCCTGCACCAGATCATCATCTCATTCCGCGGCGGCACCACCAAGTGCGCCGCGTCTATCAGTCGCACACCACCTATCTCTCCACCTGTCATGTTCACTTGTTTCCGCTGCAGGAGAGCCCAGATTTCACGTTGCAGGGCCCTCTGCCGGCCCCCTCCCGCAGTGGCGGACAATTGTTGCAACAAGTGTAGCACCTCACCCATACAGTTCTCAATCTTGTTGGTCCCGAGGACCACCTTTGGGTTCCGGTCGCTAGAGTCATTCTGCACCACAATCATCCCCTGACGTTTTAGCTCTGTTCACCCTACGGTCAAAGTCACTTCCTTGAACCCCACTTGGGTCATAGGGAGTCCATTGGCTGCAATGATGGTTAACCTGTCGTCCGGAGGGGCAAGGTCACCATCAGACCAATACTGTTGGTACAACGTATAAGGCATAGCCATTACCTGTGATCCTGTGTCGAGAAGGGCCATAGTCGGGATACCGTCCACCGCTATGGAGATGATGGGGCGAACTCCAACGTACCGATCCCGTCAATTAGCTGGGCCTTACAGGTCTACTCCTGAGGATTGGTCCTTGGCCTCAGGGGTTGCTCGTTTGACGGACACCGTCTGGAGTAGTGCCCGGTCTTATTGCATTTGTAGCAGACAGGTGGTCCATACAGGTGTCGTTGTTCCTCCTCCGCTGCATCCAGGGGACATCCTCCGGGCTGTCAGTGAGCTGTATTTTCTCTGCAGGCTTGACTTTTGTTGGTAGCTGCAGGGCAGCGAGGATCCTGGCGACGTCATCACTCAGGCGCTAGACTTGCGACGACAGATCTTCCGGAGCTGCTGCAGGGGCTGGCAGGGCCAACAAGGGGGCTGCTACTGAGACAGGAGCGGTGTCAGCCAGTCAAGATGGTGGGTCGGGGGCAACAGCATCCGGCGCCTCTAGTGCTTTGATGGCCCGGTCTTTGAGGACTGCAAAGTTCAGGTCAGCATGCTCCAGAGACCACAGCCGTAGTTGTTTACGATCTTTGGCGGACCCCAGCCCCTGCAGGAACTGCTCTACCAGCATTTTGATACTGTCAATCTCATTGATGGGGTCCATCCGCCTCAGTGTACTCAAGGCCGTCTGTAGCCGCAAGGCGTAGTCCCGGATACTGTCCCGTGGCCACTGCCGACAATTATAAAACCACATCCGCAACTCCACTTCCGTGCGGGTTTCAAAAGCAATCTGCAGCTTGTCAAAAATGTCAGTCACCGAGGCCCGGTCCGCGTCTGCCCAGGTCTCTACCTCCTGCTCGGTGGCGCCGATCAGCTGCCCTAGGACTACCACTGCACATTGTTTGCCAGTCATGGCGTACAAATCAAGGATCGTGCATATTTTCTTCCGGAACACCTGCAAGGCATCAGGCTTCCCATTGTACTGGGGAGGCCAGGCAGCAGCGGGCATATAGGGCAAGGAGATTGACTTTACCTGGGTGACCGTCGGAGCAGCAGCCTCCCCCGCTCCTGCGACCAGAGCGAGCGCCACCACATTCCCATCATTAGGCGCACCTGCAGGCGCTGCCGCTCCAGCGGCCGGCGCCACTTCGCCATCAGAGTTAGGCGTGGACATCTTCCCCCTTCTCCCCCTTGCTCTTTTTCTGGCACTCCTCTCTCCGGCCGGTAAGTTTAGTTTTTCGACTTCCGGCTTTGCTTTACGACCGTGTTCCCAGGGGTGGGGCTTTAGCTTTGCGCCATTTCTCGGTGAAGGAGACCTTGGGCGGGAATTTTCGCACCAACAGGATGGCGACAAGATGGCGGATCACCGCTGGCTTCAATACAAGGCACACTTCCGCAAGGTAAGTGGATAGGTAAGTATCCTGTTCGTGACACCAGAAATTGAGGTGTACAGCCCTGCTCTTGGCAGCCGAGCTGCTCGGATCCGGTCCTTCTGTGGGTGGCTCGAGGGTCTCCGGACCCGGGGGATCTCACGGTCACTTCAAATGAAAACAGGAGTGATGGGATGATGGGTATAGGACATACAGTATATGTACGGGCTGAGCCGTACGGAGTTTGTGACGCCACCCATGGTATGTGGTGATATTGGACACCACTGCTGCAGTTATGGGGCACCCGGGGGAGATGTTGCACAGCAAGTTGTTAACCCCTCCGTGGGCAGGGATGGTGGCCCCGGGACCCGTTGGGGATTGGTGGTGCAGGGAGATGGGCAACCACAGGGTGCTGATGTACTCACTATTAGAAACACACACGAGTCTCTGGTAAACCAAGGTGATGGTGGTCGGTTCCCCCACACAGCTGGTGGTCTCTGTCTTTCTCCTGCATCTGTTTTGGAATGGTGGACTACCTGCGCTTGCAACTTCAGGAGTCCACTCCCGGCTGGATGTGGCCTAAGGAGCCCTAGCCCGCAGACGCTGGCCCGTGGGATCTCTGAGCCTTGGCGGTGGCCTGTTATCCCCCTCGGTGGGTTGTTGCCTTCAATCGGGACTTTTGGTGGGAGAGGACCTCTAGTCCTGGCTGCAATCAGTTAATTAACTAGTTCCAGTTGCTTCTGGGCCTAGCTTCAGGGTCTGAGTACTCCCCTGTGTGCTCCGGTCTCCGAGTCAGTTCCCTGATACCCTGTCCCACGCTACCCTGTCCCGGTCCACCTCGGTTCCACCGAGCTGTCTTTCTGACTCCTGCAGATGGAGACCGCCATCTGCCTCCTAGCCAAAGGCACCAGGGCTCCTGCCCTGGTACCTGTCAGTTTTCCTTCAGACCTGACACACAGGCCTAACCTCCACTCTCACTGAACTCCACAACTCCCCTCACTGAACTGAACTAACTTTTCCCCGCCCCGGGCTGTCTAAAACTCCTTCCAACCGCCTGGTTCCGCCCCCTGGTGTGTCTATCAAGCCCTTTGGGGGTGACTAGGGTTTTAAGGTTGGCTGTGTGTCACATTATCTTCGGCGGTCTCTTTCTACACTGCCCAGCCTTACATAGGAGGAAACCAGCTGTGGAAGGTAATCATCAAGCTGGCTCTCAGAAGAGTTGCACACTGCTCCTGCAAGGAGCAGTGAAACAACTGAGCCGACGCTCAGCCGAGCTAAGAACTTGGTTGCCTGTCAGACTTTGCAGTGTGAACAGAGTCCGATGCTGCAGTAATAATCAGCTGGTGCAGATGCATACAGCACATGACTGACAATGAGGCAGAGCAGATATGTAAGTTTTTCCTCAGCTCAAATCGAACTGAAGAAAAAATTGCAGCATATTGTGATTGCATTTGTTTATCGGGCACAATTCATCAATGCAAATCAATGGGTGTGAGAAAAAAAAAAAATCGGACGCTAGACGCATGTTTGTAGAATAGAATACTGTAATTGATCCTGTAAATGATTGTAAAATAACAATTGCTGAGAAAAAAAAAACGCATGGCATACAGCTGCTAAGTGAGAAAAAATTACACACTAGTGTAGCACTCGCATGACATATGGAATACCAAATGGATTTCACTCATTCAACTTTTCTGGATGAGAATGGGACCAATTTAATACGCCAGGGTGAGAGCGCCCTAAAGAGGAGGAGATTACCAGTAGAGGTCTAGTAAACGTGCAGTTATGTAGAAAAGCATATACATGTATAACTACACTGCCTCCACTGATGGGCAGTTTTCTGTGTTCACTGTGCATGGTCATAAAGCTGGCAATCTGTTGTGTGGTTGGGGTTATATAAAGCTCAGTATTCAAAGAACTGGTAGATCTGCAGCAGATAAAAGTGATTTTATAAAAATGACAGAAAGCACCTCAGTAAGCGACAAAATCCTAAATTCAGGGTCTCTGCATGTACATTATGCTGCTCTCAGATGGGGGAGCAAAAACTTGGTGACAGATTCCCTTTTATGCATCTTTAAAAGGGGTGGAGATCCATCTGTCGGCTACGCCTGTTAACCAGTTAAATCTCTGGGATATAACGCTCGCCAGCGAGGAGCTCGCATTCCTCGCCCCCATCAGCACCCCCTTGTCACTGTCATAAATCATAACGTAGATTATTCAAAATTCACAGGAGTTCAGCATTTCTGCTGTTCAGAGCGATCCTGAAGCATCACATCACTCTCTACAGCAGAAGCGATGGGACTATATCAGCTTCAAGTCTCCTAAGAGGAATAGTAAAAACAATAAAAAGTCTAAAAAAGTTTTAAAAAAATTTAAAAAACTCCACAAAAGTTCAGATTACCCCCCTTTTGCCCCATTGAAAATAAATAAAAAAAAAAATACAATTATTTGGTATCGCCGCGTTCAGAAATGCCCAATGTATCAAAATATAAAATAAATTGATCTCATTGGTAAAGGGTGTAACAAGAGATATATCAAACGCTAGAATTATGTTTTTTTCACCTTCACAACATTGCAATAAAATGCAATAAGAGACGATAAAATACATCTACCCAAAAATGGCATAATTAAAAACATCAGCTCAGGAGGATGCAAAATATTAGCCCTCACACAGCTCCAAATCCCAAAAATGAGGACACTATGAGTTTTGGAAAATAGAGACAAAAGCGCAATTTTTTTTTTCTGTTTTATAAATTTCTGATTCTTTTCACCCCTTAAATAAAAAAATTATCTATGTTTGGTGTCTACAAACTCTTATTGACATGGGGAATCATAACATCAGGTCAGTTTTACCATATAATAAACTTGGTAAATAAAAAAAATCCAAAAAAAGGATCATGGAATTGCACTTTTTTTTGTAATTTTACTGCACTTGGAATTTTTTTCCCCTGTTTCTAGTAGAATATGCAGCAGAATGATTGGTGTTATTTAAAAGTACAACTCATTAAAAAAAAACTAAAATTACTATATTGCTGGAGAAAGAAAAATATTATGGCTCTTGGAAAAAAACAAAAACGAAACATGAAATAGTGATAACGGTGTCTTTTAAGAATTTTGTGGTTTTTATTTATGAAAGAAAGTACAGGTCTTTTTTTTTTACTTAACAGATCAAACTATATAATGAGCTCTAGCATTATATCAGTAGAAAACGATAGAATGGCATCAGATAACCGAAGGATTTTAACAATAAAAGCAATAGATCTAAGTTAGTCATAAGTGTTTTGTGGTTTTACTGCTTAGTAGCTGTGACCCTCAATAAAGCTATTACTATGGTGGCTTCAGTGATTCCAACTTTTTTCTTAACAAGTGACTGAATCATCATTACACAATGAGTGGGCTGCAATTTATTTCTCATACTTGAGATATTAAACACATGATTTTACCATGCTGCATGATAGCGGGTCATAAACTGCACAACTCTCCTGTCTCCCCAGTGCGGAGTCTCTGACCTCTATAGATCTTTCACCTCTCTGGAGAATGCAGCACAATGCACTCAGGTACAGACTGGTTAAAACCTAAATCTGTCAGATAGCAACTCAGTGAAAGTGATAAAACTGTTTGAACCTAAAATGTGTCAGCGCTACTATGGTAAAGAGGTTCTCCTGTTCACACTGTAATAAAACTCAAATTTATCATTTATTATATTTAGACGTTTTACTCATTATATATCCCATATCTGGAGACAACATGTTATAGGTGCAAAATATGACTAGATATTGAGAACTCTAATTGCTAGATATGAGCGAATCTGAGGAAATTCCATTTGCACCAAATTTATTAAATATCAATCCAATATGCCTTGTTTTGTTCTGAGGTCTCTCCGGAGACCAGAGCATAATAATGGTGGGGTTAAAAAAAATTATATTCCTGTTGCTTTGCCCTCACCAGTCCCTCTGTGCTGCCTTCTGATCCTCTAGGCAGCTAGCGCCTTCTGGTCTGGTTTTCTATCTTCACACGGCTCTTTGGCATCTCCAATGCTTTCTAGGCCTTTGGGTCGTTTCACACATCCGTTTTTTCTCCGGATTGGCGGATCCAGCGCACTCCAGTACAGTGTGATACAGTACAATGGCAACGCGACAAGCTCCGGTCACATACTGTCATGTGACCGGAGCATGTGACCCGGAAGTTGCCGCGCTGCCATTGTACTGTATCCCACTGTACTAGAGTGCACCGGATCTGCCAATACGGCGAAAAGGCGGATGTGTGAAACGGCCCTTACTGACTAGTTGTCACACAACCTCATGACTTGTGTTGCCTCGCTTTCATAGTGTGAGGCTAGGTGAGCTCCAGAGTGGCCAAAGAGCACTGTGTCAACAGAAGTCCAAAACAGATGTGCTAGATGCATGGAGGTCTGAGTGGGAGTTGGGCAGAGGGACAAGTGACAATCAGAGTGAGGGGAGTATATATTTTTTAATCTATTCTTGGCTGTAAACCAAATCCACAAATGGCTTCCAGCGAATTGAAAAATCAAATTGGGTTCCGTTCAGTCTAAATTGTGACATCAAATCAATTCAGTCATTCCAACTAATTTAATATCAATTCTGATATAATTCTGATACAGTACAGTACAAGGTGTTGAAAAAAAGAAAACATTTTTCAGTGCCATAACCTCTTTAATAGAGATGAGTGTGTGATGCCCCTGGACTAGTCAGGGTGTCACAGGGAACTGCACTCCTTTCCTTATGGTGCAGAACCCATCCTCCATGGTTCTGGGATCCTAACCTTTGGTATTGCTTCCATCAGCATTCAAATCCTAGTCACCTCACACCACACCCTGTCAGGCACACCAGTGGGTGGTCTAGCTGGAATAGGGCCACCCGCCTAGGGGTCAGGAAGACTGGTGGGAGGGACTTAGTCAGTTGAGTGGTAGCCTTCAGAGAGTGAGTAGCTAGAGGAGTTGTAGCTCCCTGGGAGACTTTGGCTAGGTCACAGACGGTGGTCTGGGACCGGAGGAGTCAGAGACCCGGTCGCAGGGTATTGGAGAAAATGTGCCAGACTTAGCTTTGGAGAATGGTCGACACCGGAATATCTAGTAACCGGACTGGTACCGAGCACGGTGGGGTACTGGACCCTAGGTCAGGTAGTAGCTTCACGCGACCTGCTAATTAACCTGTGGAGGATAGTCTCTTTATGAATCTTCCCCAAGAGTTTGGAGATCAAAGGCATCAACACAACGAGGGGGATAGGGCTTTCCAACCCATGCGGTGCACTGAAATCCCAAGTGGCAGCCATCGAGAGCACAGCTCCTCTATCAAAGTATAGGGAGAGGGACCCCGAAAGCTTCAGGCCGAGGGGTCACTCAGAAACATCTAACATCAGTTCATGGAGGCAGGTCAGACTACCAGCAATACCAATGGGAACGGATTCCCAGACAAGCTCCCTCCAAGAGGCAGCGGTACCCAGAGACTTGGTTTACTCATGTGTCAGAGTCCCCTTAGTGGTCACACCAACATCCACATGGCCTGAGTGAGTACGCTGCTTCCCCCCTTGCATCCAGCCTGCTGCGCGGTCTGAACCACACTTCCCTGTTCATTCACCATCCAGAGTCCCGGGGCCATCCCCTACCCATGGAGGGAACGTCATCTGGCTGCCCCACTCCATCTCCCCCGGGTACTCTCATCAGCAGTGGCAGTACTCCCCTTAACCACAAACCATGGGTGGCGTCATGAACACTAATCCCCGTAAATAGACTTTTCCCCCCTTTTTTTATTTCGAGTGTCCGCGAGACCCTGGGTCCGGAGACCCTCGAGCCACGGCAACCTCCGGATCCAAGCAGTCCGACTGCTGCAGGGGCGATACAAGTGAACTCGTGGAAGTTTGGTTCTGCAGGTTCAGCTGGATTTTAGATAAGGTTTGGGTCCAGACTTGACCTGAATCCCAATGGAAGTCACCAATTGGGCAGTTCGGGTCTTTGCCCAAATGCAGCCAGCCATAAACAGATAACGTCCGGGGCCGAATAGGTGGGGTTTTTCCAATTTTTTTATTTGATTCACAATACATCTAATCACTCTGTTGTTACCCTCAGTGCAGCCGTTCAAACACTGCAAGCGGCTCACAATGGGCTGAGCACGGAGCATACCAGAGCACAGTGATGTTCGAATGGGTGGTTTGCATACATAAAATGCCTGAACTCCGAACCCAAACTCATTTTTTTTTAAAAGTCTACATTTGGTACGAACACCGAACCCTGGGTTCACTCATCTCTACTCTTCGGACATTGTTACTGGGCTACACAGGATTGGAAAAACATGTCCACTCTCTACCAAAAACTGTCCACAGAATGTGTCTGATAGTTCAATTTGTTACTCCACTGAAATGAGTGGATCTGAGCCAAAAGACTCCACACGTCACTTGGATATGTATCATACTGTATCTGTAACAAAGCAGCCATATTTTCTGATCCTATACAAAACCTTCAAAGTTTATGCAAAGGAATAAATGTTACAGTAAAGCTAATAAATTGCAAATAAAGCACAACCGTTGAGTTAATGTTTTGCAGTCAACTGTGGCCCTAATACAGTGTTATTTGTGGGTTCTTTTTGCGCATTTATTACACATTAACTAATAATATTTTATTACATATTAATCTATTTACACAGGTCTATAACATAGTCTCTTGCACACTTTTACTAGTGAAAGTGTTAGAGTACTGTCCTCTAGTTAATAGCACAATGAAATTATGACAGCTGTGAAGTCAACGAGCATGCATATATAATAAAAGATTTATATATTGCCTATGAGATCTTATACGCAGGATTTTTAGGGCTGGATGGATGAATGGCGATTACATTATTCACTAGTGGCACTTAAAACAACCATTACGACACAAAAAATGGTGGCGGCTATATATAGGAATCAAGGACTGGAAAAACAATTATGCATTGCTCTGGATGAAAAAAAAGAATTTCTACAATGTGATTAACATTAGACATCTTCCTGAAAGGCATGACATACAGGTGAACCGGTATTAGAGTATTTGGTCTGGTTTATGCCAGACAAAGGGTTTTTTTGCCTCTTCTGGATGAATCTGGGGCTTCACAGGTTGAACTTTTTGTGCGCTCTACTAACTAATTAACAATGTACATAAAATGCTAGGGAAGGTTTTGTAAGCATTTAATAATATGAGTTCATTTCAATTTTTAACACAGTAAAAAAACTACCGTAAATCGTTTTTATATTCTTATGTTTCATATCTCAAATGATAAAATGTATTAATAGATGTAAATCTCCTCTACAATCAGCACTGTAAGGCTCCGTGCACAGGTTGCATTTTGTTGCATTTTTTGTGTATTTGTTTTCGGTGCAGATTTGTGACAAAACCTGAGGGTTTTCCTGATGCCAGCAAAGTGAATGAGAATCTCGAAATCTCATGTACACATCTGACTTGCAGATTTAGTGATTTAAACTTACCGAGATCTTACCGAGAATTTGTTGCAGATCTTACTAATGAGTGGGAAAAATCTACACCAAAAACATGTCAGAAACTAGATAAAAAAATGCATCAAAAACACACAAAATGTGAAATTTCGGCATCAAATACTTAAAATGTGTACATACCCTAAATATTCAAGGGTAAATCAGCCTATATGGCTCTATTCACATCAGCATCATAAGTTATGTTTGCATCCATGCTTTGCTATATTTTCTAGTTTAATAGACACTATGATGGAAATATGATGGACACCATAATAGTTAATGAGAACAGTGGTTTCGATTATGGATATCATATAGGGGATGCATCCCCTTCGTAAAAATATCTTTTCTGTTCCTAATTAAGAAAAATGTATATCTAATGCATATGTGAAATTAGCCTTTGAAGGCTGTGACAGGAAGAACTTATAAACTTATACTTTAACACCGTGAATTGGGTTTAAATTATCCCACAGGCAGCTTCATCATAGTCAAGTCATGGAACTCAATATTTAACATCAACAAAACAAATCCTTGGCTGCCTTACCATTAACTAACACATTACAGCAGTGTTCCCCCAACTCCAGTCTTCAAGGCCCACCATCAGTGCATGTTTTCAGGATTTCCTCAGCTATGCACAGATGATAATGTAATCACCTGCATAGGTGATCATTCCAACACCTGTGCATTACTAGGGAAACCTTGAAAACATGCACTGTTGGTGGGCCTTGAAGACTGGAGTTGGAGAACACTGCCTTACAAGACCTTGCTGGGCCTATTGCCCAACACTACAAAACATAATAGTCTATACCTTGATGATGATCACTCACACACTGCTCTGCAGTCTGATACACCACAAAAGACCTGCCAGTTTGGAGATGCTTTGACCTTTAGCAATATATTAGGGCGCAATCACATGACCACATGAGTCATCAGAGCATTGCATGTTAATGCTCAGACTGGCGGCCACTCTCCTGACTTGAGCATATCAGCTGCATAGAAATACATTCTGACATGCTCGGATCAGGAGAGCCGCCGGCCAGAATAAACATCACGATGCGATCCTCGGATGAGTCATATGGCCTATATGGCCATGTGAATGTTCCCTTAAGCATTGTAATATAACTTTGGGTCATTAATTTTTCAGGGATATCAATCCATCTATTTAGGAAGAATAAGGGATTGTGAAATAATTTCACCTGCTTTATTGCAAATTAAAGTGGTAACTGGTGCAATGGAGGTAGCAGGGCAACTCCAAAAAAGGAAATGCTTTTGCTGGTCGTGGCCACAAAAATATTCTTACTGACTAATTCTTCTTAACTTTTGCTTTTGTTAATGTTCATTTCACTACTGGTATTGCGAGGACATATCTGCAATTCATTCAGGTGGCGCAAGTAGTCCAGATCCTCATTCACATGTGCTATCATATGAAGGCTTGCTGTGTCTCCCATCACAGTCTCAGGAGCATGGACCAACTACCGGGCCATTATACAAGGAGAGTTAGAAAGAGCTATAGAGGAGGATCAAACCAACAGCAGGACCTTTATTTGCTCCTTTGTTCAAGGAGGAAAAGGAGCAGTATTGCCAGAGACCAAAAAATGAACTCCAGTGGGCTACTTGAATGTGTGACGCTCTGGGCAAGCCAGGGGTCACAGGTAATGACACCACCACACACCCTACACCCTGGATAGGTACACCTAAGCTAGACCTGAAATCCTTGTTGCCTTCCTCCAGGGGCTGATGTCCACACCAGGGGGTGGGCCAGGCGGTTGGCTCCGCCCACCTAGCAGTTCACAGTCCTGGAGGCAGAAAAACCAGGCAGTTTAGTTGGAGAGTTGAAGGAAGTGAGAGGGAAGTGGTAGAGGAGCAAGTGAGAGGAGTTGAAGTGAAGGAGAAAGTGACAGTTTGGAAAGCCTGAAGTTGGTCCGGGTGTGTTCCCCGGATCGAGACAGCAAGGTTAGTAGACGGTGGTGACCGTCTACAGGAGAGGCTGATCGGAGGTTGCCGAAAGGACCGTGGACGGATGGTGGCCTGGCGGTACCGGACCGGTATACAAGGAGAAGCCAGCACTATTGGCAGGGGCCTTTCGGATCCCGGCAAGGCTAGGAGTCGCCGTGAATTTGCCAAATCTGTCAGTGAAGGGGACCTCCGGGTCTCCCAACAACAAAGTCCCGATTGAAGGCAACAGTCCAACCGTAGGAGAGAGACACCGCCACCGCCAAGGCACCAGTTTCTCAGGGCCAGCGCCTGCGGGCACAGAGGGGCTCCTCCGGCCCATATCCAAGTCAGGGAGCGGGTAACCGGTGGGAACCCATCGCTACCAACATTACACTAGGTGCAGGGACAGAGACCGTCACCGCCAACTACCGGGGAGAAGCAACAGCAGCCATCCGTGGGAACCGTCTTTCCAGCCGTGTGTTTTACCGAGAACTGTGTCAACGTCTCAGGCTGAGTGAGTACCACCGTGCCGTACGGCACAGCGCTGCCCCCGCGACCCTGCACCTCACCAGGCCCCACACCTGGCCTGCCATCCCTCATCCTCCACCCCATCACTGGACCCCGGGACAACCAACCCCTACCCACGGAGGGAAGAACTAACAGCTCTGCTGCTCCCTGTCACCGCTCCCGGGATCCTCATACAGAGCAGCGGTGGTGTCCACACAATCACCACAACCGTGGGTGGCGTCACGGACAATAAATCCCCAAAACCAAACCCCTTTTCACTCACGGGCGAGGAGCGCCGCTCGAGTCCCCGGGATCCGGCCCATCGCTCGAGCCACCGAGCAGCAGCGGCCGCAGCGGCAGCCGGACCCGAGCAGAGGGAGAGCGTGGCGTGCCCTCCTCCGCCCGCGACAACTTGGCGTCACGAACAGGATCTTACCGCTCTGCCGTCTGGTAGAGGTGCGCCTTGTTACCGCCGGAGGTGTCCGGCCGGAAAATTTCAGAAGCCACCATCTTTGGCGCGAAAAGTTCCCGCTCGAGCGTCTTCTCGAGTAGTGGAGGCGTGAAGGCCAAAACTGCGCCCAGAGAGAGGAGGAGCCGGAAAGAGGCTAAGGGGGATGAAATGGTGACTGGTCGCATGTAGCCATGGCTATACAGATAGGGACGCCGGGACTCCACGATCCGCCGACCCTGCAAACAATGTCCGCTCCACCTAGCTATGCGGAGGCTATCGAGCCAGTGCCTGGGACAGCTGCATGGCTGAGGGCCCGAACGGCAGGGATCTGCCGACATTACCGGAACCAGATCTGTGGACTGATGGAGCAGTGGACCGCGGAGGTGGAGGCGGTAGCTGCCGTTGCACGAGTGTATGGAATGGAGGCCATGATGGAGGAGCTGGTGAGTGACCCACGCCCCTGTGTCCCCGAGGGACAGGCCGCTGCGGCTGAGGGACCCGGTCTACCCCTGGCCCCCATGCCGCCTCCGTTCTCCTTGCCCGTGCACTGCACTACGCCTAGCCCGTCGGGCGTACACCCCTTCGTGACAGTGGCCGAGAGAGTGGCAAGCCTGGAAGCTGCGGCAGCTGGCGACCACCCGCCTGGTGCAGGGGCCGACGATAGTGATCCCGGGCCTGACACCGAGCCCGTCTCGGAAGAAGATGAAGGAGACGTCGCTCTGCATGGCATGGAGGCCACATATATCCCCCGGAGTGGGAACAACGGGTATCGGGCGGCCCTTCCACGCCGCGCTTGCTATGCGCTGGAGGGGCTGGAGCCCGTGTTCTTCCACCCAGAGCCGGGTGGGGAGAACGAAAGTGCAGGGTAGGGCAGCAGAGCACCGTTGTCACAGTCCCCGTTGGGACCACCTGAGTGTGTGTTTAAAAGTTTTGCAAGTTTTGAAAATGAAAATGATTAACCGAAGTTAACCTGATTGTCTAGCCTGCTGATTGAACTGGCCGTTGCCGGCACCGTTGTCCCCGTGGGGACTGTCTGAAGTTACGTAAGGGACTCCTTACGGACAAGCCCGTGAACTTGCAGGGCAACCACAAACGTTAGTGGCTTGTAAATATGTTTGTTGCAGCTTCCACCATGCCGCCTCCGGAGAGGCAGATTGGAGGGAGGGCCCGCAGTGGAGCAGGCTGGGGCCCAGCCACCACCGGAACCGGTGGCTACCCTCTGGAGGGGAAGGACAGATCCCGCTCGGGTGACTTGTTTCAGGACTGGGGTCAAGGGGTGCTGCCTGTTTCTTAGGGGCAGCATCAGGGCCAGGTTACTTGGGTGGGAGAGAGCGGCAGCCGCAACCGTTACCGTAACGTTTAAGAAAAGTGCCTCCCTTTGTGGGATGATGTTATTCTACTTGTATGTGTTTCTTTTTTTTATCTTTTCAGAAAAATAAAACCGGTGTTGGACGGGCAGCCCGCAGACGGTCTGCATTTTGCTAAGGGGGAATGTGACGCCCTGGGCAAGCCAGGGGTCACAGGTAATGACACCACCACACACCCTACACCCCGGATAGGTACACCTAAGCTAGACCTGAAATCCTTGTTGCCTTCCTCCAGGGGCTGATGTCCACACCAGGGGGTGGGCCAGGTGGTTGGCTCCGCCCACCTAGGAGTTCACAGTCCTGGAGGCGGAAAAACCAGGCAGTTTAGTTGGAGAGTTGAAGGAAGTGAGAGGGAAGTGGTAGAGGAGCAAGTGAGAGGAGTTGAAGTGAAGGAGAAAGTGACAGTTTGGAAAGCCTGAAGTTGGTCCGGGTGTGTGCCCCGGATCGAGACAGCAAGGTTAGCAGACGGTGGTGACCGTCTGCAGGAGAGGCTGATCGGAGGTTGCCGAAAGGACCGTGGACGGGTGGTGGCCCGGCGGTACCGGACCGGTATACAAGGAGAAGCCAGCACCATTGGCAGGGGCCTTTCGGATCCCGGCAAGGCTAGGAGTCGCCGTGAATTTGCCAAATCCGTCAGTGAAGGGGACCTCCGGGTCTCCCAACAACAAAGTCCCGATTGAAGGCAACAGTCCAACCGTAGGAGAGAGACACCGCCACCGCCAAGGCACCAGTTTCTCAGGGCCAGAGCCTGCGGGCACAGAGGGGCTCCTCCGGCCCATATCCAAGTCGGGGAGCGGGTAACCGGTGGGAACCCATCGCTACCAACATTACACTAGGTGCAGGGACAGAGACCGTCACCGCCAAATACCGGGGAGAAGCAACAGCAGCCGTCCGTGGGAACCGTCTTTCCAGCCATGTGTTTTACCGAGAACTGTGTCAACGTCTCAGGCTGAGTGAGTACCACCGTGCCGTACGGCACAGCGCTGCCCCCGCGACCCTGCACCTCACCAGGCCCCACACCTGGCCTGCCATCCCTCATCCTCCACCCCATCACTGGGCCCCGGGACAACCAACCCCTACCCACGGAGGGAAAAACTAACAGCTCTGCTGCTCCCTGTCACCGCTCCCAGGATCCCCATACAGAGCAGCGGTGGTGTCCACACAATCACCACAACCGTGGGTGGCGTCACGGACAATAAATCCCCAAAACCAAACCCCTTTTCACCCACGGGCGAGGAGCGCCGCTCGAGTCCCCGGGATCCGGCCCATCGCTCGAGCCACCGAGCAGCAGCGGCCGCGGCAGCAGCGGCAGCCAGACCCGAGCAGAGGGAGAGCGCGGCGTGCCCTCCTCCGCCCGCTACAAATGCATGTGTGGCACTCCTGAGGGTCCAGTCGCCACAGATGTACTGTACCTCAGCCAGAGGTGTGGTATCCCATTCCCGAGTAAGGAGGAGGCAACTCGTTGCACACATATACAGACACACACTCTTAATTTAGCGACACTCCATTAGGCCGTAGTTAGGGTGAGTTGCACCTTAGAAAAAGCACAGTCCCAAAGCCAGTCTGGAGGTGGGGTTTAGTTAGTGGGAGCAGACTGTAGAACATTAGTCAGTCAGGAAGTGGACACGGAGGATAAAGGTCCTGGGGTCTGGAGCTGAACCAGCTCATCCCTGGATCAGGAAAGAAGGAGTCTTAGAGCTGTGGGAAGTGCACCATACACCCATGGGTTCGCATCCACAGCCGGCATACCGGTGTGGAGTGACTTGGCCGAAACAGGGAACAGGTCTGTAGACTAGTGGAGGACTAAAAGGCTCAGCTAATAAACCGGAGTCTGAAGTTACTTCAAGTACCGAAGCCACCACTGCACATAACCCGCTGAAAAGGTGACCACATAGGACCAAGGGACAAGGCAGGAAAGCCACCCATAAAGAGAATCTGAGGACACCGGCTAAGGGCACTGTGCATGATGCGCGGGGCAGGGGGGAGAGGCCAACGCAGGAAGACGACCAGGGAAGGAACACAGAAGGGTGTACCGAGTTGTGCCTTCGAATTATCTGGGAATCGGCTGGGTCCCATCACAGCAGGACCCAGCACTCTGAGGGCAGCCTCTGACTATTCGTGGTAACCTAGAACTATCAACAGTGAGTAAAGAACTTGTGACTGCATTCCAGTGTTGACAAGTTATTGTCTGCACCTCCTGCACCCCATCATTACTTCTCAACACCATGGACTCTGTCTCCCATCGACAGCCCTGGGGCCCAGCTCTACCTGTGGAGAGCTATACCAACTCAGCTGCATCACCACCGACCCCAAGGAAAATGAATAGCAGTGGCGGCACTTATTTTGCTGCATATCACGGTTGGCGTCACAAATTCATCTTCCCCTTGTAAATAACTGTTCCCCCATCCTTTAAAATGACACCGCCAGAGTCACGGAGCCGGGCCTTGCTGTCGTGATCTCCCTGAACAGAACCGGCCCAGCAACTAGTGCCCCGCGGCCCTGGTGGGACGTGTCACATGTTTCCGAAGAAGCTGTCAAACAGACTCCTTGAAGGTGACATGAGGATCCTATGTTTTGTATTGGCAATAGTGATGAGCAAGCAATAACATGCTCGAGTGGTCGGTACTCGAATCTAGCAGGTCAGATAATCGGACGGGCTTGACTTGAGTACTGAGTATAATGGAAGTCAATGGAAAACTCAAGCATTTTTCTGGGAGACCCTAATGGGAGGGCTGCGTGGTCAAGAAAATTGCAGAAATGTATCGAAACAGAGCTCAAATGGAATGGAAACAGCATAGGGAAGATCACTCTCTCTCTCTCCTGTAGTATTGGAGCACTCTTTCTCCTGCATTATCGTGTATGGAACGCAATCCCTGTACTCGAGCACCCAATGTTCAATCGAGTATCGAGCAATGCCATCACTAATTGGGATGTACAATATGCTTAAAGCCCAGCTCCATGGATTCACCAGAAAATATCAGAATTGGCAGCTTCACCACTGGCACCCTGTTCGACTTTCAGTAGACATCATGCTCACGCTAAACATGTGACAGATGTGAAAAAGGATAGAGATGATGTTCATTGTGCTACAGTTAGGTCCAGAAATATTTGGACAGTGACACAATTTTCGCGAGTTGGGCTCTGCATGCCACCACATTGGATTTGAAATGAAACCTCTACAACAGAATTCAAGTGCAGATTGTAACGTTTAATTTGAAGTTTTGAACAAAAATATCTGATAGAAATTGTAGGAATTGTACACATTTCTTTTCAAACACTCCACATTTTAGGAGGTCAAAAGTAATTGGACAAATAAACCAAACCCAAACAAAATATTTTTATTTTCAATATTTTGTTGCAAATCCTTTGGAGGCAATCACTGCCTTAAGTCTGGAACCCATGGACATCACCAAACGCTGGGTTTCCTCCTTCTTAATGCTTTGCCAGGCCTTTACAGCCGCAGCCTTCAGGTCTTGCTTGTTTGTGGGTCTTTCCGTCTTAAGTCTGGATTTGAGCAAGTGAAATGCATGCTCAATTGGGTTAAGATCTGGTGATTGACTTGGCCATTGCAGAATGTTCCACTTTTTTGCACTCATGAACTCCTGGGTAGGTTTGGCTGTATGCTTGGGGTCATTGTCCATCTGTACTATGAAGCGCCGTCCGATCAACTTTGCGGCATTTGGCTGAATCTGGGCTGAAAGTATATCCCGGTACACTTCAGAATTCATCCGGCTACTCTTGTCTTCTGTTATGTCATCAATAAACACAAGTGACCCAGTGCCATTGAAAGCCATGCATGCCCATGCCATCACGTTGCCTCCACCATGTTTTACAGAGGATGTGGTGTGCCTTGGATCATGTGCCGTTCCCTTTCTTCTCCAAACTTTTTTCTTCCCATCATTCTGGTACAGGTTGATCTTTGTCTCATCTGTCCATAGAATACTTTTCCAGAACTGAGCTGGCTTCATGAGGTGTTTTTCAGCAAATTTAACTCTGGCCTGTCTATTTTTGGAATTGATGAATGGTTTGCATCTAGATGTGAACTCTTTGTATTTACTTTCATGGAGTCTTCTCTTTACTGTTGACTTAGAGACAGATACACCTACTTCACTGAGAGTGTTCTGGACTTCAGTTGATGTTGTGAACGGGTTCTTCTTCACCAAAGAAAGTATGCGGCGATCATCCACCACTGTTGTCATCCGTGGACGCTCAGGCCTTTTTGAGTTCCCAAGCTCACCAGTCAATTCCTTTTTTCTCAGAATGTACCCGACTGTTGATTTTGCTACTCCAAGCATGTCTGCTATCTCTCTGATGGATTTTTTCTATTTTTCCAGCCTCAGTATTTTCTGCTTCACCTCAATTGAGAGTTCCTTAGACCGCATGTTGTCTGGTCACAGCAACAGCTTCCAAATGCAAAACCACACACCTGTAATCAACCCCAGACCTTTTAACTACTTCATTGATTACAGGTTAATGAGGGAGACGCCTTCAGAGTTAATTGCAGCCCTTAGAGTCCTTTGTCCAATTACTTTAGGTCCCTTGAAAAAGAGGAGGCTATGCATTACAGAGCTATGATTCCTAAACCCTTTCTCCGATTTGGATGTGAAAACTCTCATATTGTAGCTGGGAGTGTGCACTTTCAGCCCATATTATATATATAATTGTATTTCTGAACATGTTTTTGTAAACAGCTAAAATCACAAAACTTGTGTCACTGTCCAAATATTTCTGGCCCTGACTGTATTTGTCCCATCATTGGGCCTGACCAGTTTGGTAGTGTGTCATAGTTTACACTTATGATCAAAAAAGAGAGAAAAAAGCAATACAGAAAAAATGTGCACAAAAAGGTGTATTGCTTTATTCCTCTTTTTTTGTGACCGTTAGTGGTTCTTTGCAGTGGTAGCACCCCAGGTGTTGTTTTATTTGGCTGTGCATCCATAAATCTCTTCATGGTTTGCACTTAGACAAACTTCTGCCACTGTAGATATCCTGAAATTAAATGTTAGATTTTATTCCATCATAAAATGAATATATACAAAATGAATGTCAGATGCTATTGCATTTTAAGCTTAAAGGGAACCTGAAAGGTGTAAAAACACTACTGACCTGCAGTTATGGAGTTAATCTGCAGGATAACAGCGTGGGAAACCTGCCCGGCGCCTGCATATTGAACCCCGCTGCCAGAAGGAAATTAATTAATTAATTCCAACTGTCATGGTACTCACGTAATGGCAATTTTCTTTGCCAAAAGACAGCTATTATTGATCTGGATGAGTTGGTTTCTCTTTTCTTGGTAAATCTTCATGGCTGCTCCTCGATTCGAACCAATGTCCTCTTGCTTGGGAATCAATCAAATCACACACTGAGCTATTAGGGAATGTGGGAACAGGTTTAATTTGTACTAAAGAGGAAGAAAAATATTTTTTTTCAAACACCAGGAGCAAAACGGTAACAATGCAGAAAGATGAAAAGAATATGCAGAACTAATCATATGCTAAATAGTTGCAAGTCATATTTCTGCATGAGATAGTCAAGATGATTGTCTATCAAATGAAGGTAATCCCACATTCAAATATGTAGTGGATGCTGAGATATGGAGCCTGAAAATCAAAGTTCAAAACATTGTTACCCTTTTGTTCCTCAGTGTATATTGACGTGCACAGCGATATAATGTCCGCAGTAGAGCAAGAAGTCAGGATTTCCCTTCACTGCTGCTCTCTGTTGCCTGCAGTCCACAGAACAGCATGATGATAGCGAACGCACAGGACTTCAGAGTCCCAGCATGGTGACGTCATCATGCAGGACTCTGATGTCCTGTGTGTGCGATGACAGCACAATGATCGACCCATAAGGACCCTAGATCCTGCATTAGGTGAGTATGTGATGTTTCTAATGCAGAACAGGGAACATATATACCAGGATGGTGACATATATACCAAGATGGGAGACATATACAGTGTGTCCACCCATATCCTGTCCACCACCATTAACTTGAGAGCGGCGGCAGCTATAGGCATAGAAGTGGTGTCTAGGTATAGTAAAGTAGCCATGTGCTACGCAATGAAACCACCTATAGCGCCACCTGGTGGAAAACAATGGAGTTAGCATTTTTGTCTCGAAAACGGAATGAGATAGAGAAAAAAATTGAATTAAAAAATTGTAGGGCATCATCAATTCAATACATATCAACAGCTTGCATGCAGAAATGCTATGATTTGAAACCCATGACTCCCCCAAAACATTGAATGCTGGTCACACATATCGCACTCATTTAACTTTGATGCTCAAAGTAGCCACAGCTGCAATGCACATCTGGACTCTGGACAGCATGCTGTATCTTGCTGCACGTTGTGCAATACGGTAGGTGACACATTTGCACAAGCATCTGTGATACGTCGTCGTAGGTCTTGCAATGTTGGTGGAAAGGTCGCATACACCTGCTGTTTGATGTGACCTCACAGAAAGAAGTCCAATGGGGTCAGGTCAGGTGAGCGTGGAGGCCACTCCACGCAGCCACCATACCCAATGACTTGTAGGAAGGTCTCCATGAGGTATCGCTTCACGTCTGCAGCCCTGTGAGTTTTACACATTCTAATCATAGCATTTCTGTATGCAAGGTGTCGATCCGTACTGAATTGATGATGCCCTACAACTTTGTAATTCACTTTTTTTCTCTATCTCGTTCCGTTTTCGAGATGAAAATGCTAACTCCGTTGTTTTCCACCAGGTGGTGCTATAGGGGGTTTCATTGCGTAGCGCATGGCTACTTTACCATACCTAGACACCACTTCTATGCCTATAGCTGCCGCCATTCTCAAGTTAATAACAGTGGACAGGATATGGGTGGACACACTGTATACCAGGATGAGGAACATATATACCAGAATGGAGAACATATATAACAGGATGGCAGACATATTTACCAGGATGGAGGACATGTATACCGTGATGGACCCAGGAAAGGGATATATATATATATATATATATATATATATATATATATATATATATATATATATATATATATATATATATATATATCAGGAAGGATCCCAAAATAAGGGATATTAGTACAGGATGGGGGGCATTACTACATAGTGAAGGAAGAACAACACATGTCTTTATAGGATTTAAAAAGCTACAAGAGCCCATATATCTGACAAACATACAGGGACGTGGGAAAGGGGGGTAGGTCCAAATCTTGCATCTGGGCCTATTGGGCTCTAGTTATGCCATTGGTGTGTGGGGCCCTTATTATGTGTAAGGGTCCTTTATACATAATGAGAGCTAATATGGTATTCATTATACAGTGTGGGAGAAATCTTATGCGGGGTTCATTATACAGTGTTAGAGGTAATGTCACGGTCATTATACAGTGTGAGAGCTAATGAAGGGGCCATTATACATCATGGGAGCCAATCTTGGGGTTATTATACCGAGTGGTAGCTAATGTTGGGGCCATTGAACAGTGTGGGAGCTACTGTTGGTGTTGTCATAAACTGTGGGGATGATTTGGGGGACCATTATACAGTTTGGAGGCTACTTTGGGGGCCAGCATAGAGTGTGGGGGCTACAATGGAGGCCGTTATACAATGTGGGGTTTACTCTGGGGATCATTAAACCAGGGTTCCCCAACTCCAGTCCTCAAGGCCCACCAACAGTGCATGTTTTCAGGATTTCCTTAGCATTGCACTGCTGTTGGAACCAGCACCTGGGCGGGTAATTACATTATCACCTGTGCAATACTAAGGAAATCCCAAAAACATGCACATTGGTGGGCCTTGAGGACTGGAATTGGGGAACACTGCATTAAACAGTGACCTACCGTGGGGGCTATTATTTAGTATGAGGATCATGGTTTTGGGGGAGCCATGGGCCCATCATACTGTGTATAGGGGAAGTATAGGGGCATCATACTGTCTATCCTGAGGTTGAGCTGTACATAGGGGACTCAGGGGACATTATTAAATGTTAAGTAGGCACTTAAGAACCATTATTTTTATAGGGACAGTCAGGGTATTTTGACTATAATAGGTGCACTTGATGCATTATTACTTTCTAGCAGCAAAATGTGAAAACTTTTCTGCACTTGCACAGAGCATTAATATTTTCTAGGGGGCAATTTTAACATCTAGAGGACACAACGGAAGTGGCATTACTATGTGGGGCAGTAAGAAGAGCCTTGTTTTGTACAACACAGCAGGGGCAGTAATAGAAACACATATGACAACAGCGTCTCAGTATTGGGGTATCAGCAGAATGAGGAGTTTGTGTAGGTTGGGAATAGATGGGTATAGAGCTGAAAATGTGAGATGTCAGATGTATCTGTTGTAATCTCTGTAGACGAGTCGTGACTAGAGAAGTTGTTGTGTCAGTCAGGGGCAGGTGGAAAAGATGGGAAAAGTGAACTTCTCCATTAGAAAGAATGTCAGCTGTAAGTCATTATCTATAGTTGTGCTGTAATCTCTTGTATTTTCTGCAAGACTGGTATCTACCACTATATGATCACCATATTGCGGTAATATCGGTGTGACCTTTGTATAGAGCTTTATATCCAGTTACAGCCTGGTCACTTGCTGAGGTTCCTCTGTAACTACGATTAGGCCATGCCACCATAGTTGTTAACATGGTTACTTGCTTAGGCGCCCACTGTCATGGTCATATCCCTGCTGTTTTGAGACTAGTGATAGCCTTAGGACTATAGCCTCCCATCTCCAACTAGACTCCTCATTTAAACAAGGTTTCCTTTCCTTTGGCGTCTCATGACTTAATTTCAGTTTTGTTACCAGCAGCTCCGAACAGGGCAGGTCAGCTGTAGCTGCTTTGGGCCCACACCCATTTAGGTTAAAAACTGGAGCTTTTCCAGTAGACCCTGCTGCTGTTAGAATCATTTCTACTTTAGTCAGCCTGGTGGAAGGAACTGCTGAGGTATTCTCCTGTGCCCATCCATCTGCTACTATAGAGTCCGTTTGCTACTGTGAAGTTTGGTATTTTGTAGCCTTCTGTTTATTCCCCCCATCTGTCTATCCTTTCCCTCATTGATTATTAGTTGAGTGGCGAGTCTAGTGTACTCGTTGGCCTACTCACTAGACAGGGTGACTTTAGGGCCAGCTGAGGGACCCAGGTATCCCGCTCACGAACAAGTTTAAAGAACCTGTATAGGGACGCTAGAGAGCTCAGAAGTCAGTTTGAGGTGAGTGCAGGAAGTGCCCTCTCAACCCTCTCCCTAGTGGCAAGAGCCTCCGTTGTATCATGACCCCGATGTATCCCCCTTTTTGTTGTGTTTTTTGGTCTGCGTCAGATGCCCGTTGATCTGATTGTGTATGTCACGCATTAAATACGGGCATATTCTACTCCGTACGTGACACCCACTCAAATGTTTTACCCCAACTGAACACCAGCTACGCATCTGATTCAAAGCTTATCACTGGTGCAGTGACCCTTGAATTTGTCTTAGTGCAGGATCATCAAATAGCGCTTGATACTATGGCTACTTGAATATGCCACATCTAAAATATGGGATCCAGTTTTGAAATCCACATTTTAAAAAGGATATTCAGAAGTTAGTCAGTTCAAAAGCGGGCAACTAGATTATTACAAGGATTGGAAGGGATGATGAGAGGTTGTTAAAGTTGGGCTTGTTTAGTTTAGAAAAAAGACATCTCAGAGATCTAATTTACTGTATATGTATAAATACATGTTTGGTCAATACAAAGGACTTGAACATGACTTATCATGACTTCCATAAACTATAGAATGGCCCAGGGGACAGTTACTGCGGGTACAAGAAAAGCAATTTTCACAGCTAAATATGAAAAGGTTCTTTACAGTTAGTGCACTCAGACTGTGGAATTTCCTACCACAAGAGGTAGTAATGGCAGTTACTTTAACAGCTTTTATAGGAGGACTGGATGATTTACAGTGTGGGTTATAGAGGATTTAGTGACAACAATGTATAATTGGTGGAGGAAGGTTGAGCTAGATGGACGTCAATCTCTTTTCAACCTATGTAACTATGAGCAGTAGTCATTCATACAAATTGGAGCCGCCACTGATTTCAGTGTTTTTCTTGTAATTTTGTCATTTTTTGGATTACAGCCCCCAATTGTCCAATGATACTGTTTTTCAATTACCATTGATACATAATTTTGTTCTCAATAAATTACATATATTATGTCAGTAAAGATTTTGGCAATTATGAGCTATTTTATTAGCAAAAAGAAAATATATACTCAACCCGAAAGGTGACATGTTCTGTTTGTCGCACAGTCTGCTCCATCCTGTCCATATATTTAGTCGATTCATATAATTCTAAACCATAAACACTTTCTGAACCCGTTAATGGAGAGTACTAGTGTATGTTGTGAAATACAAATATTAGCGCCATGATTTATGTTAGAATGATAAAGCGAATGGGGACAGGGTTATTGGTCAGAGACCCATAACTCAGCGTTTCCAAACTTTTATTACACTTGACGTTGACCCATAACACTCCCTTGGCATCGTTTTTTTAATGAATCGTCCTAGTTAGTTTGTACATCACTGCTTCCGCTGACAGTGCTCTGCTGGAAATAAAATACTCCACTTTCCTATTCAACCACATTTGTTCTTTCCTCTTTTTTTTCCTCTCTGGTTGTTTCTCTTAGACTAAATTCAATGGTATGGAAAATGCAAAGGTAAACTCTTCTGGCGACGGAAAAAAAACGTCTACAATGCTTTCGAAAGCCATAAAACCAAAAACCCTATTAGAAAATGAGGCCATTAATAGCTGCAGTGTCCAAGTGCGGTTTTGGGTAAGTAAACCTATTTCCATCTTCACATGATTACACATATAACTAGAATGCACCCATGCAAGCTTCAATGTGCGTGTATGAAGGAGTAAGGAAGGTGTGGGTGAATGCTGTTTAAAGGTTTTAAAAAAAAAAAAACATATTAAAAAAAAAAAGAGGAGGAAAGGAAGTGAATCAGGGTCGTTTCCATTTTAATTGTAAAACAGATAAGCACTAAACACTTTGAAAAAGTAAATGACTTGAGAATAATTACTATCTATTACTCGGCATCCCAGGGGTGCAGTTTGAGGAGCCCAGATGGCTACAAAAATGGGATTTAGCAGAAAATTGAAGACATTATTCACCGTAACACATTATCAATTACCTTCATATCAATTACAATAACCTTACATTAGAAGAGGGGCCAGGAGACTTCCTGTAGCCCCCTAGACTTAATGGTAATTGTGCGCTCCATGCAGACTCTGCAAAGGAGACATAGGGGAGGGGAGAACGAAACAAGTGGAAACATTAAACCCCCTATCATTGCAGTCCTATATTATAGTTGTCACTCCCTCTGTTTCTTCGTCTTCTTGCTCACCTCACCTAAGGTTTCTTTCCTTTTCACATTTCTTTATTTTTACTTATTAACAAGAACCTACTAATGTAAATGCATCTTACTTCTTGGCATAAAAACAGGCATGTGGTAATAGCGAGAAGATCAAGTACTGTACACCTTCCTTACCTACAGCCGAGGATCTTTTCTTGAATCTTAGAGGTTTCTTATGGCTCTTATTTATTTACACTGATTATCGTTTCAAATCAAGTATTGACTTTGTTGGATAGTAAGAGAAACTTAAAATGAAACCTCAGAATAAATACTTTTTTTGACCAGAATCTGTACTATTGATGTTCTCTACAGGTCACTGCTCTTCACAATTCTAAAAATTAGTGGAGCTTGTGCAAGCCATCACATCAGTGTTGAGGAGCAGAACAATAAAGATTTTTTGATCAGTTGTGTCTTGACAACTTAAGCAGTTGCCTGGAGAAAAGGAGAAAAAAAGACGCTCAGCACACATAGGTAACTAGTTAACGTTCATTGGAGATGTTTGGGAGGGGGTAGAGCATTTTAAAGATCTATTACTCATTAGGACAAAGTTGAAATGCCTTTTTTGAAGGTGTTGGCGATAGTAGATCCAGTGGTTATGTGAACTATCCGGTAGAAAAAAAGTAGTTGTATTAACCATGATGGCAACCACTCAGAATCTTCTTGTTCTAATCTTTTCTCGATGAACGTCAGTGGAAGCCTGATGGATTTTTATGGATCATATCACAGGAGTTGTGGAACCTCCAGAATATTTTTTTTTTAAATTGGCCATAAAAGCCATCAAAAACAAAGTGCATTTAATGTTCCTCTCACAAAGGAGTGAGGGATGCAGTAATCAAGTAGTAGGTGGAACTGGGGATACATAGAGACTGAGGGAAGTCAGGCAGGCTGGGGTCAGAACCAAGAGGGCACAAAGAGACACAGGGAGCAGACAGGAGAGAGGTCATCAGACAATCCAGATGGCAGGTACCAAGAGAGTAAGTATAAATACAAGGGGCAGGCAGAAGATTAGTCAGGGGAGAAGGCCAGGGTCAGAAGCCAGACAGGAAAGGAGAAGTCGGAGGGGAGTAGACAGAGGCAAGACAGGGGTCAGTCCGGGGTTGAGCACCAAGATCAGTCACTATAACTAGGAGACAGGCACTTACTGCAACTTAGCCAGAGAATACGACTGGTGGTGCTCCGGGCATGAACTCCTCTAGATAAAGGAGAGCAACAGCCCAGAAGCGGTGTGTGAGTAATCCCCTCCCACAGCCGGCGAACAACCCATCACAGGGTAGAGAATAACATGTGACCATCACAGGGTAGAGAATAACATGTGACCACACACAGGAGGACCTAACAGAAGGCCTCGACGCAGAGCCACACCGCATGTCAGGGCCGGGACAGTGCACATACTAAGTTCGTATGGCACGTTCTTTCGAATTTTCCTTTGATAACTTTGTATTTTGTGACACCATCTTATCTGAAAAATGCTCTAGCTAGATCTTTTTGTCATAAATCAGGGTTCATGAACTGAAATTAGGGCAGTCATGAATTAGTGTGATAGAAGCGAGAGATGTGTCATATATTCAGTATTTGTAGGCGGCACATTTCTGGGAAGTCTAGAGTCATTTTCAATTCTTCATTACTCTTCACTTCTTCACAGTCCCCTTGGTATGAGTAAAATATTGATTAGCTGCATTGATGTTGTATATTTGTGGTTATTCAGTATATACACTTGAAAATGAATAGGGCTTGTATGAGATTGGAGGCCTCCAAAATAAACATGTTACAAATTCCTTACTTGTGTTGATTAGCAAAGGGTCACAAACCTCAAACAAAGGGAGAATAGAGGTCTAATCTCATTCAGAACAGAGAGACAACTGAAAAACCAGAACAAAAGTTGCATAAACTGTTTTCACTGACTCATCCCCATTGACCTAATTTCTGCCAGTTTCCTTACTCCGTCATTTGTGACTTATGCATTAGGCACAGGGAAATCTATTAATTAACCAAAATGCTCAGTCTGGCTATGAATGCTCTGAACACTATTTAGTAGCTTATATGCAGTCTGTAATTTTCCCAGAGGTTGAGGCCAATTTTCTTTGCAATTGAATTGTCATGATGAGCTAAGAAAATTGTATTGATTCTCTAGATTTGTAGTTATAATACGTCTCCTGTTTGCCTCTTTGTATTTTCTCTCTTGAATGCTGTAACATCTAAAAAAGCAATTTAGAATTCTGTTGGTATAAAACCAGCTGAAATGAAAAATGTGAATATCATATCAATTTCACGAATAACAATATTATTTTTTTGTAAATCAGATGCTCAAGTAGATATTATGATGTAAAATTATTGAAAATGAAATAATTTTTTTAGCTCCTAACTAGTGATGAGCGAACTTGGACTATAACCCGCCCGGGTTACCTAGTACCCATGCACTAATCCCAGAACTATTTAAATCCGGTCACCCAAGTAATTACAAAAAAAGGAAAAGGAAAGAAAATAAAATAAAATAAGAATTTTGTTGGTGCATTATACTTACCAGTCTCTGCGCAGCTGTAACACTACTTCCGGGACCGCTTATTAACCTCATGCATATGCACTGCTTCTCCCACTCACCAGCAGTCACAGCGTCTGTGATTGGTTGCAGTCAGATCACGCTTGCACACTGTTTGACAGCGTGTCTGACTGCTTCGAACCACAGAAGTTATGTGTGTCCCTATGATGGTGTAAACACAAATAAATAAATAAAAAAAGTCATAGAGTCCCCCCATATTATGATACCCAGAACAGATAAAGCATACAGCTACAGGCTGCAGCCCCCAGCCGTGTGCTTATCTTGGCTAAGTATCAAAATAAGAGGGGCCCCATGTGGCTTTTTTTAAAAATAATTTAAATAAATAGTTTAAATAATCGGCGTCGGCTCCCCAAAACTTTGATACCATCAGAATCGTCGGGTCCACCTGGATATAACAAAAAAAAATTGTTTGAATTAATTCTGGATATCTGGCCGGATGCCGATTCCCAAATAAGTCTATGGGGACCCGAATCATGAGCTTTAAGGGCTAGGGGGATTAGAGCAGGCGCTTTATATTTACAAAGTTTACTGCGTGGCAGTAACGCTACTTTGGGGGCTGCTCATTAACCTCATGCATATGTACTGCTTCCCCCACCCACCAGCAGTTCTGGCGTCTGTGATTGATTGCAGTCAGACAGCGCCCCCACGCAGTATGACAGTGTGTTCTGCCGGTTCACCCACCACCACTCCTAAATATGAAATTAGAAGTTTTGATGATTGGTAAGAGGCTTGTTATTTAATGGAAAACTCTTTGCTCTGATGCTACAGTGCTTAGGGTATAATTTTCTTAACCTGTTCACAACTGGGCGATTTTCTATTTTTGCACTTTCATTGTTTCTTCCACTTCTTCCAATAGCGATAACTTTTTTTATTTTTCCACCCACATAATCATATGAGGGGTTATTTTTTTTGCGGGATGAGTTGTACTTTTCCATGACCCCATTAATTTTTTACCATGTTCACGATATGGTAAATCCAAACTGGCAGAATGATTCTCCACGTCAGTACTATTACGTCAATATCTAACATTTATAGTTTTTTTTTATTTAAGTTTTTAAAAAATATTTTCTTCTTTCGCCAGACCAGTAACACTTTAAATATTCAGGTTATGGGACTGCATGAGGGCTTATTTTTTACATCCTGAGCTGAAGTTTTTTTTTACTGATACCATTTTGGTGTTGATGTGATGTTTTGATTACCTCTAATTACATTTTATTGCAATGTTGTGGAGGCCAAAAAAACCTTAATTCAGGCATTTTGCTTTTTTTTCTGGTTATGCTGTTTACTGATTGAATTGATTTATTTTTAGTTTGATAGATCGTACTTTTATGAATGTAGCGATACCAAATATGTGTTTTTTTTATTTTTATTCAGGTAAAAAAAGATGTTTTGAACTTGTGGGGTTTTTTTTATAACTTTTTTTTACTTTTTAATGTATCTAATAGTCCTCCTTTATCCTGTGATTGTCTAATCACTTGTGCTATAAACAGCAGTGCATCAGCTAAAATCACAATCTGATATATAAAGCTGAACGTGTGTATGTATGTATGTGTGTGTATGTCCGGGATTGGCATCTGCACCGTCGCAGCTACAGCCACAAAATTTTGCACACTCACACGTCTGAACCCCGAGAGCGTCATAGGCTATGTTGTGAGGCAAAATTTTAACCCCGCGCATTCCAATTTACCAGTCAATTTTGCCCTTATCTACATAATGGGGAAAAAGTGAAACGAAAAGTGTATCCGCACCGTCGCATTTACAATCACGAAGTTTTGCACAGACACCTCATGTTACCCAGGGAACGTCATAGACTATGTTTTGACAGGAAAATTTAACCTCGCGCTTTACAGTTACTCTCAAAAAAACATGCCTCCATTAAAGTAAATGGAGCCTGGAACTACAGGTTATTAGTAGAAGCTGTGGTTGGTTGCTATAGGAACAAAGGACATTCATAGTATAAGAAGCTTATATGTGAGGTAATAAGATGTTGGTGGGGAGACGGATAGAGGGAAACAGAGAGAGACAGAGAGAGACAGAGAGAGAGACAGACATTGAAAGAGACAGACAAACAGTGAAAGAGACAGAAAGAGACAGACCTGGAAAGAGACAGATGGGGAAAGAGACAAAGAGACAGATGGGGAAAGAGACAGATAAACATGCAGACAGGGACAGAGACAGCCAGAGAGACAGACAAAGATAGATTGGGAAAGACACAGACCTTGATAGAGACAGACGGGGAAAGAGACAGACAAATAGAGACAGACAAGGAAAGAGACAGACAGAGACAGGCAGACAGGGAAAGAGACAGACAGGAAAAGACACAGACAAAGAGATGGGGAGACAGATGGGGAAAGAGACAGACCTGGAAAGAGACAGATGGGGAAAGAAACAGAGATATAGAGACAGACAAAGAAAGAGACAGACAGAGACAGCAGACGGGGAAAGAGACAGACGGAGAAAGAGACAGATGGGGAAGGAGACAGACGGGGAAAGAGACAGACAGAGACAGACGGGGAAAGAGGCAGACCTGGAAAGAGACAGACCTGGAAAGAGACAGACTTGGAAAGAGACACCTGAAAAGAGAAAGACGGGGAAAGAGGCAGACAGGGAAAGAGACAGACGGGGAAAGAGACAGACGGTGAAAGTGACAGACGGCGAAAGTGACAGACGGCGAAAGTGACAGACGGCGAAAGTGACAGACGGGGAAAGAGACAGACCTGGAAAGAGACAGACCTGGAAAGAGACAGACGGCGCACATTGCTTGGCCAATTTAGTTAAATCTGTGTGGAATATCTGTGGTGTTGAAATATATGTTGTGAAATGCTTCTATTACCTTAGTTTTTGCCTTTTAATAATTACATTTCTATCTATTTGTTTTGTGGTTTTTGTGTGCAGAATACATTTTTGTTAATATATTCTATTTTTTTAACAGAAGTTATTAACCTGGGCGAAGCCGGGTAGTACAGCTAGTCTCCTATAAATGCCAACCAAACGCTGGCTTTCACAGTAGGATCATAATGACAGGATCGGAGGTGCTCAGCAGGCCCCTGGCTGTCATGACAACCCATCAGCACCCCATGATCACATAATGGGTGCACTAATGGACACCTTTGTTTAGATAACGCTGTCAGAGATTGACAGTGGTATTTAACAGAGTAATAAAGGCCCTTTTACACACAGAGATAAATATTTGGCAGATCTGTGGTTGCAGTGAAATCATGCACATATTGTTCCATTTGTACACAGCCATAAACCTGGCACGGATTGTCCACAATTTCACTTGAACCACAGATCTGCGGCAGATATATCTCTGTGTGTCACAGGGCCTTAAGAGTCATGGGTAAAGATGAGCAATGTTCGAGGCTCGCCAATTTCATGTTCGAGTGATTTTGGGGGGTGTTCGAGACGTTCGACGAACTCGAGCTTGTTGCTAAAAGCTCGACAGTTCGAGTTAGGTTCGAGAACGGTTCGAGCACCAAAAACGTGGCTTTTCACAGTAAGGCTATGTGCACACGTTGCTGTCTGCATGCGTCTTACGTCCCCAGCACAATCCCTCTCTCTTTCCTACTCACCGATCACGGGTGCCTCGCTGCACGCTGTCACAAATCTGCGGCATCTTTTTCTCTTTTGAAAATGGCTGCCGCTTCATTATTCAATCACTTATTCCGTGCTTTCCCCGCACACCGGCACCCATGATTGGTTACAGTCAGACATGCCCCCATGATGAGTGACAGCTGTCTCACTGCAACCAATCACAGCCGCCGGTGGGCGGGTCTATATCGTGTAGTAAAATAAATAAATAATAATAATAAAAAAAATGCGATTCCCCCCATATTCGATACCAGCCAGGATAAAGCCACACGGCTGGAGGCTGGTATTGTTAGGATGGAGAGCACCACGTTATCGGGAGCCCACCACCCTAACAGTATCACCCAGCAGCTGCGTGGAATTGCCGCATCTATTAGATGCGACAGTCCCGGGACTCCACCCAGCTCATCCCGAATTGCCCTGGTGCGGTGGCAATCGAGGTAATAACGTGGTTAATCATGACAGGCGTCTCCCCGAGATACCTTCCATGATTAAACTGTAAGTGAAAGTAAAGAAACACACACAGCGAAAAATCCTTTATTTGGAATAAAAGACAAAAAAAATCCTCTTTCACCATTTTATTAAAATCCCCAAATACCCTTCCAGGGTCGAAGTAATCCACACGACACTGTCAGCTCTGCTACAGAACACGAGTGCTCTGTGTCCTCTCCACGTAGCACATGAAGAGAATCGCGCTGTCACCCCAGACTTCATTCTGCTTTGCAGACCTCAAGATAACGAAATCTGCTTATGTTCCTAATTGGAACCTGTGGCTGAATGGATAGAGCGCTTGCCTAAGAATCATAACTTCACGAGTTCAAGTCCCGGCTGTGTTGGTAAAGATTTATTTTAAATTTTTAATTAATTAATTATTCTTTATTTAGAATTAATTATAAAATATTATTATTTTAATTATGCACAGAGGGGAGTAGCCGGATATCATCTATGAGCCGCTTCAGGAAATTAGAAATTAGGTCTCTCTCTCTCTCTCTCTCTCTCTCTTTTTACCGCCCTATCAAACTATCAGCTGATGCTGTCGGACACGAGTCTGCACAGAAGTGTGTAATTTTTTTTGTTTTTTTTTGCACTGATGCATCAGCTAATTGTATAAAAGCCGTTTATACAATCAGCTGCTGTGTCATGTGATTCAGGCCCTTGAACCTGACACATCATCTGATCGCTTTGCCTTCCAGCAAACCAATCAGATGATATTGGATCCAGATTGGACGGCACGAGACCCTTGACCCAGGATTACTGCGGAGGGGGGTTCTTTATTTCAATAAAGATGGAGTCCCTAATTGTGTTGTGTTTTATTTCTAATAAAAATATTTTTCTGTGTTGTGTTTTTTGTTATCTGTACTAGAAATTCATGGTGGCCATGTCTAAGATTGGTGTGACACCATGAATTTCGGGCTTAGGGCCAGTTGATAATATACAGATAGCCCTAGCCCCATTATTACCCAGCGAGCCACCCGTCACCAGGGCAGCAGGAGGAGTTGGATACAGCGCCAGAAGATGGCGCTTCTATGAAAGCGCCATTTTCTGGGGTGACTGCAGACTGCAATTCGCAGCAGGGGTACCCAGAAAGCTTGGGCACCCTGAGCTCTGGATTCCAATCCCCAGCTGCCTAGTTGTACCTGACTGGACACAAAAATTGGGCGAAGCCCACGTCATTTTTTTTTTAATTATTTCATGAAATTTTTGGTTCTCAGCCGGGTACAAATAGGCAGCTGGGGGTTGGGGGCAGCCCGTAGCTGCCTGCTGTACCTGGCTAGCATACAAAAACATGGCGAAGCGCACGTAATTTTTTGGGGGGGCAAAAAACTCCTGCATACAGTCCTGGATTGTGTATGCTGAGCCTTGTAGTTCTGTAGCTGCTGTCTGCTGTCTTTCTGTATGGAGGAGAGCAGACAGCAGCTGCAGAAGTATAAGGCTCAGCATGCTCCATTCACTAGTGTATGCAGGAGAGCAGACAGCAGCTGCAGAACAACAAGGCTCAGCATGCTCCATTCACTAGTGTATGCAGGAGAGCAGACAGCAGCTGCAGAACTACAAGGCTCAGCATACTCCATCTAGGACTGTATGCAGGAGTTTTTTGCCCCCCAAAACAATGAAGTGGGCTTCGCCATATTTTTGTATGCTAGCCAGGTACAGCAGGCAGGTACGGCTGCCCCCAAGCCCCAGCTGCCTATTTGTACCCGGCTGGGAACTAAAAAAATAGGGAAGCCCTTTTTTTAATTATTTCATGAATTTCATGAAATAATTAAAAAAAAATCGACATATTCGGGCATCACACAATACAATCTATCGTGCGATCGCACGAGCGATCGTACCTGCCCCCGTCCTTTGTGCATCACTGGCAATTAGTTGCCCGTGGTGCACAAAGCTGTTAAACCACCATCACACGTACTTATCTACTGAGCGACGTCGCTGTGGGCGGCGAACATCCACTTCCTGAAGGGGGTGGGACGTTCGGCGACATAGCGACGTCACACAGCGGCCGGCCAATAGAAGCGGAGGGGAGGGGATGAGCGGGACGTAAACATCCCGCTCACCTCCTTCCATCTGCATAGCCGGCGGGAGCCGCGGGACGCATGTAAGCTGTGCTCATCGTTCCCGGGGTGTAACACGGAGCGATATGTGCTGCCCCGTGTACGATGAACAACTGGCGCAAAGAAAAATAAATGATTTTTTAAAAATGAGCAACGTGTCAATGATACACGATTTGTCAAGGTTCTGCGTCGCTCGTAGGTGTCACACGGGACGACGTCGCAAACGATGTCGGATGTGCGTTTCGAAAACCATGACCCCGACAACATATTGCACGATAGATCATCTCGTGTGATGCCCGCAATAGGCTTCGCCCCATTTTTGTGTCCAGCCAGGTACAACTAGGCAGCTGTGGATTGGAATCCGCAGCACAGGTTGGCCTGAGCTTTCTGGGCGCCTCTGCTGCGAATTGCAGTCCGCAGCTGCCCCAGAAAATGGCGCTTTCATAGAAGCGCCATCATCTGGTGCTGTATCCAACTCTTCCAGCAGCCCTGAAGCCGGGGGGCTTGCTGGGTAAAAATGAGTTAATACTAGCTTTGTTTTACTAGCTAGTATTAAGCCAGAGATTCTTAATGTCAGGCAAGTTTGACTCAGCCATTAAGAATCTCCAATAAAGGGTTAAAAAAAAGACACCACAGAGAGAAAAAATACTTTAATAGAAATAAATACACAGACACACTTAGAGACTCCATGTTTATAACTCCCTCTCATCACTCCACGATCCTGCTCTTCTGTCTTCTTTCTCCTTCAACCCACGCAGCTCTGCTACATCAGACAGCACTGCATGAGAGGAAGATGTTGCAGCTCCCCATGCAGTCTAATCACTCAGTGAGAGTGAGCAGAGGTTGCATGCTGTAAGCGGTGACGTCACCGCTGACAGGCGGGTTACCATAGCAACGGTGCTCTGATCACGTGATTCCCGGTGCCGCTATTTACTGGCTGTGACAGCTAGTCCCTCAATGTGGGCTGACTCTGTAAAGAGTGCAAACATGCAGGAACGGGGAGTCAACCATGTGCCAGAGCATTTCGCTGGTACATGGACATGCTGGAATGATCACCGCGTATCGGAGAGATGCACTGACAGGACCTAGCAATGACATCTAGCCATGTGACCAGTTTGTAGCCAATGAGATAATAGACACATGACTGGTCACATGCTATTTTGATGTCACAATAGGTTCTATCATCAGTGCTGGTTACCGGGAGGATGCAGCGACTATCGGAAGGAAAAGCGGCGGAAGACAGAGTGCAGGACGCGTCGCGGGGACCTGTAAGTGTTATGGCAATATTTATTAACTGTATGTGTACATGTATAATGCGTTTTTATGTGTTTATTTGCCTTCCATTGTGTTCAATGGGGTTCGAGAGGTTCGTCGAACGGTTCGTCGAACGGTTCTCGAACGGGGCCTCCGTTCGACTAACCAAACCGAACTCGAGCCTTTAGAGACTCGCTCATCTCTAGTCATGGGCTTTGCTCTGCTCCACCCACAGCTGTGAGAGGCATGTATTGGCTGATTAAATCCCTAACTTTGACGTATATGTACATCAGAGGTTGTGAAAGGTTTAAAAGATATGATTCATGAAGAATGTCTTACGGGTGGTCCTCCACTAGGGTCTCCCACTGTATGAGCTAACACAGAGACATTGAGTATCTACAGGTTCTGCTTTGTGACTAGAGATGAGCGAACCCCAGGTTCGGTGTTTTGTTTTCGGCCGAACACTGACTTTTTAAAATAAAAACAAAAAGCAGTGTTTGGGTTCAGAGTTTGGGCACTTTTACGAATGAACTTCACTTGCAACAATATCGCTGTACTCAGGTACACTGCTGCTTGCAGTGTTTTAATGGCTCACACTGGAGTTAACAACAGCATTATCAGATGTAGTGTGCAACCTCAAAAAAAGTTGCAAAATCCCACCCACCCACCTCCGGAAGTGATATGCTGAAGGCTGGTTGCATGTGGGCGGAGAGTCGCACTGCCAATTAGTGACTTCCACTACAGTTCTGGCCAAGTCCGAACCCGTGGAGGTATGGTTTAGCTGCATGTGCAACACCAAACTTCCACGGGTTCGCTCCTCTCTATTTGTGACCCCTTGGCCAGTATTGATTGAGCAGGATTTAATTTAGAATGACTACCACCATACAACAATATATTTCCATGCTGAAGCTATTTCAGGAGAAATGTAAGGTTGAACATGACTTTCCTCCCAAATAACTGTTGATCAAACAGAGTTGTTTTATATACAACCACATGCTGATGCTGAACGTGATGATAAAGGGAACCAGTCACCAGATTTTGGCCTTCTAAACTAAAACTAGCACCTTAAGCAGCACCTATGTTGCATTCCTGAAGGTGCACGTTCACCCTGACCCCCCCATGTAGACCCCAAAAATACCTTTATAAAATCACCCACCCTGTATGTAAATTTTCTGGTCCGGTCCGATGGGCGTCCGATGTGGATGACATCCCTCGCTTCATCTACATCACCAGGTGAAATCTCACGCCTTCGCAGAGAAGTCACTGGTTCACGCAGGTGCACCTATATTTTCAGCTCTGCCCGCAACAGGGCGGAGCGAAGTGTGCCTGCGTGAGCCGGGAGTATGGATACTTTGTCCGAGGCATCATCCACATCCATCAGCATATGAGGAGGGCAAAAGAAGGGACAAGAGGTGCAGATTAGGATGCCCATCGGACTAGACAATTTACATACAGGGTTGGAGATTTTGTAGAAAGTTCCATTTTTGGTCTACACAGGGGGTCAGGGGGTAACGTGCACCTTCAGGAATGGAGCACAGGTGATGTTTAAGGTGCTAGTTTTAGTTTAGAAGGTCAAAATCTGGTGAAAGTTCCCTTTATCATCACGTCCAGCATCAGCATGTGGTTGCATTTTAAATCAACTTTGTTGGATCAGCAGTTATTTTGGGGGAAAATCATGTTTAACCTTGCATTTCTTTTGAAATAGCTTCAGCATGGAAATATATTGTTGTTTGGCGCACCTATGTTTTCACCTCTGCTCGCAACAGGGCAGAGCGAAGTGTGCCTGTGCGAGCAGAGAATATGCCCGCCTACGTGGATGGCATCCGAGGCATCATCCATGTCAATCAGCACAATACAAGGGCGAAAGGAGGGACAGGAGGCGTAGATTAGGATGCACATTGGACCGGACTAGACAATTTACATACAGGGCGGGATATTTTATAAAGGTATTTTTGGGGACTACAGGGGAGATCAGGGGGTAACGTGCACCTTTATAGAATAGAGCACAGGCACTGCTTTAGGTGCTAGTTTTAGTTTAGAAGACCAAAATCCAGTGGCAAGTTCCCTGTAACTTCATTCTCTGTGCTAGGCTGATGGCCAGTTGATTGTAAAACAATATAATGGGATCATTCACTCAACTCTGTTGGGCTGAGTTTCGGCCAGACACATTAATGAACAGTGATGAGCATGTGCAACCAGGTGAATAGAGCAGCGGTTACACAAGCGTACTACCATTCCATAAGCTCAGGAGATTTTACAATCCCTTTTCTTGTGATCCATGAGGGTCCCTTCAGTTGGACCCCAGTAATCCTATATGTTTTACCTATCCTGTGGATAGGTGATATGTGTTGCATACCTCCTATAACTAATTTACCATTATTCTGGATACATAAGATGCCATGAAATGTCATTTTAGTTTGTTTTAGACATATATTATTGACATATAAATATACAAAACTTCCATAGAAAACGTAAGGAAGTGGAGTAGATTCACATTACATTATCTTAATTTCCCAGGATTATAAGAAATTAGCTATTATTTCTTAAGACATTTCGTTGTGTGAAAATACTGATTTGCGGCCTGATCGGTGAACCATTCTGACAGATCAGCTTGGGACTGATTCCCAGATCTCTTAATTGGAAAGATATTACATATTAAGGCTCTGGGATAGTCTTTTTGAATGAACATTGACAAATTGTAACCCCATTCTGGTGACAGCAGTAGACATAGCAGGCTGAGGTACAAGGAGATAGTTGCAAAGAAAAAACAGATGTGACTTTAACAATAATTACATATAAACGGTCCTTACAAAATCAGTAGGAATGCCCTGCAGTCTCTTTGACATATGCTCTAATATTGCAGACACCACCTTTCAATTGTTCAGCAGATGTAAAGTATTGCAATAATGGTTAAGTTAGACAGAAAACCAAAAGAGGCAGAAACTGCTGTGGGCATTTACTATGCAAAATGGTGGAAAGCTCAACCTCACTTTAACCCATTGTTTTCCAGAATGCGATCATAATTTGGAAAGATAAAATAGTGATATATACTTAATCACAAGTGCAATAAAAATATTATACTTACTGCTGAAGCAAGTCAATTAAGATGGCAATAATCTCTGCAGTAATGTGACCAATCTATGGCACTTATCATACAGTTAGGTCCAGAAATATTTGGACAGTGACACAATTTTCGCGAGTTGGGCTCTGCATGCCACCACATTGGATTTGAAATGAAACCTCTACAACAGAATTCAAGTGCAGATTGTAACGTTTAATTTGAAGGTTTGAACAAAAATATCTGATAGAAATTGTAGGAATTGTACACATTTCTTTACAAACACTCCACATTGTAGGAGGTCAAAAGTAATTGGACAAATAAACCAAACCCAAACAAAATATTTTTATTTTCAATATTTTGTTGCGAATCCTTTGGAGGCAATCACTGCCTTAAGTCTGGAACCCATGGACATCACCAAACGCTGGGTTTCCTCCTTCTTAATGCTTTGCCAGGCCTTTACAGCCGCAGCCTTCAGGTCTTGCTTGTTTGTGGGTCTTTCCATCTTAAGTCTGGATTTGAGCAAGTGAAATGCATGCTCAATTGGGTTAAGATCTGGTGATTGACTTGGCCATTGCAGAATGTTCCACTTTTTTGCACTCATGAACTCCTGGGTAGCTTTGGCTGTATGCTTGGGGTCATTGTCCATCTGTACTATGAAGCGCCGTCCGATCAACTTTGCGGCATTTGGCTGAATCTGGGCTGAAAGTATATCCCGGTACACTTCAGAATTCATCCGGCTACTCTTGTCTGCTGTTATGTCATCAATAAACACAAGTGACCCAGTGCCATTGAAAGCCATGCATGCCCATGCCATCACGTTGCCTCCACCATGTTTTACAGAGGATGTGGTGTGCCTTGGATCATGTGCCGTTCCCTTTCTTCTCCAAACTTTTTTCTTCCCATCATTCTGGTACAGGTTGATCTTGGTCTCATCTGTCCATAGAATACTTTTCCAGAACTGAGCTGGCTTCATGAGGTGTTTTTCAGCAAATTTAACTCTGGCCTGTCTATTTTTGGAATTGATGAATGGTTTGCATCTAGATGTGAACCCTTTGTATTTACTTTCATGGAGTCTTCTCTTTACTGTTGACTTAGAGACAGATACACCTACATCACTGAGAGTGTTCTGGACTTCAGTTGATGTTGTGAACGGGTTCTTCTTCACCAAAGAAAGTATGCGGCGATCATCCACCACTGTTGTCATCCGTGGACGCCAAGGCCTTTTTGAGTTCCCAAGCTCACCAGTCAATTCCTTTTTTCTCAGAATGTACCCGACTGTTGATTTTGCTACTCCAAGCATGTCTGCTATCTCTCTGATGGATTTTTTCTTTTTTTTCAGCCTCAGGATGTTCTGCTTCACCTCAATTGAGAGTTCCTTAGACCGTATGTTGTCTGGTCACAGCAACAGCTTCCAAATGCAAAACCACACACCTGTAATCAACCCCACATCTTTTAACTACTTCATTGATTACAGGTTAACGAGGGAGACGCCTTCAGAGTTAATTGCAGCCCTTAGAGTCCCTTGTCCAATTACTTTTGGTCCCTTGAAAAAGAGGAGGCTATGCATTACAGAGCTATGATTCCTAAACCCTTTCTCCGATTTGGATGTGAAAACTCTCATATTGCAGCTGGGAGTGTGCACTTTCAGCCCATATTATATATATAATTGTATTTCTGAACATGTTTTTGTAAACAGCTAAAATAACAAAACTTGTGTCACTGTCCAAATATTTCTGGACCTAACTGTATATAATACATGAGTATTACCATTAATCTATAGTTGTAATATTTATCAATTATTTTTTATGTGAAGTGACAGGCTCTGGATGCTCCACCAATAGTCATACTAAGGCACAGCTAGCTTCCATTAGAGTGTGTCTTTGAAAGTTCCATCATTTTTGCAAAGAAATAGCGCAGAATGGTAAACTAAAGGCTACTTTACGTGCAGCATCGCTAGCGATGTCGCTCATGAAAGCACCCACCCACGTCGTTTGTGCGTCACGAGCAAATCGCTGCCCATGGCGCACAATATCGCTAGGATGCATAACACGTACTTACCTTCCTAGCGACGTCGCTGTGGACGGCGAACAACCTCTTTTTAAGGGGGAGGTTTGTGCGCCGTCACAGCGATGTCACACAGGGGCCCGCCAAAAGAGGCGGAGGGGCTGAGACCAGCTGCATTACTGACACGCCCACTTCGTTGCCGGAGGACGTAAGTATGTTGTTGTTCATCATTCCCGGGGTGTCACACGTAGCGATGTGTGCTGCCTCAGGAACGACAAACAACCTGTGTCCAGCACCAGCAACGATTTTTTGAAAATGAACGACGTGTCAACAATAAACGATTAGGTGAGTATTTTTGATCGATAGCAGTCGCTCGTAGGTGTCACACGCAACGACGTCGCTAACGAGGGCGGATGTGCATCACAAATTCTGTGATCCCAGCGATATCTCGTTAGCGATGTCGCTGCGTGTAACGGGGCCTTTAGATGAAACAGACAAATTATAATGAATAAGGTCTGCCTGGATCAAAGAACAGAAGTGTTTTTTCCAGAAATTCTGTTTTTCTGTTCCTAAAACTGAACAGAAAAAGGAATGCTGAACACTAGTATGAAGAAAGCCTAAATTACAAGCCTGACTCTTAGCTTAAGAAATAGGGTCATCGTCTGAATGGTCACCTAGGGCAGAGGAAAAGAACACAAATGCAGTTCTAGTTTGTATTCTGGAAGTTGTCAATTGAGCATCTCTGTAGAGACCTGAAAATGGCTGTCCACCAACGTTTACCATCCAACCTGACGGAACTGGAGAGGATCTTCAAGGAAGAATGGCAGAGGATGCCCAAATCCAGGTGGGAAAAACTTGTACCATTCCCAAGAAAACGCATGGCTGTACTAGCTTAAAAGGGTGCTTGTACTCAATACTGAGCAAAGGGTCTGAATACTTATAACAATGTGGTATTTCAGTTTTTCTTTTTTATAAAATTTGCTAATTTCTACATTTCTGTTTTTGTCTGTCAAGATGGGGTGCAGAGTGTACATTAATGAGAAAAAAATGAACTTTTTTGAATTTACCAAATGGCTGCAATGAAACAAAGAATGAAAAATTTAAAGGGGTCTGAATACTTTCCGTACCTACTAAGTTGAATCTTACGCTTTGTAAGATTCAACTTATGATGAGCATATCCATGGACATCCTGGGCCTGGTTGCAGACGGAAGTCCTGGCCTTTTATGAAAAGCCCATGGTTGCAGTATGTGATGGCAATAAGAGACGCAGAGGACCATGCAAAGGGCAATGAGCAGTGGGGGTAACAGGAGAGGTGAGCAGTCAGGTGAGTATGAAGTAGTTATTTCTTTGTTTTTCTACATCTTACATTTATTATGTTTTGGGTTCTCTTCAGACTCCTGAGCATAAGGGACATTCAATTTGTAGAGATTAAATTTGCTGCAATGTTGACTTTCCGGGGAAATCTGCGCCATGTCGCTAAATTCAGTCTCTTCAAATTTGTTCATCTCTATTCAACAAATCTTACTCAAACCTCAATCTTAAGCCAGCTTTACACCTTACAATTAGGTGTGCGATCTCGTATGCGATGTGACACGCCCAGGTCGCATATGCGATCTAATGAGATTGCACGTAGGTCGTTCATTTGCTGTCACACGTGCGTTAGTAGCCTATGTTAAATTGGTCAATTTTGTGTGCGATCCTTTAGATCATGTGTTCTGTGACGTATGCATTGGGCACCCTTTTTTTTTTTATTTATTGTCTTGACAAGCGTGTGTAATGTGTAGGGATGCGTTTTTACTATGTCATCTGCCATTCAGCTCTGCTACATGGCCGCTGACAGCAGACACAGACAGCCGTGTAGCAGCGGTGAATGGTAGTTCACAGCAGACACAGACAGAGCCGCACTGTCAGAATGAACTCGGGTGAACCTCACCCGACTTCATTGTCATGCTGCGGCTCTGTCTGTGCCGTGTCCTGATTAGCGGTCACCTGTGAAGGACTCACCGGTGACCACTAAACTCCTGAGTAAGTGAATTGAGCAGCCCTCTCTCATATACTCACCGATCCCCGATCCCCGGCGCTGCACGGCGTTCACACTGCTTCGGCGGCTTTTACTGTTTTGAAAAAGCCGGCCGCCCATTAAACAATCTCCTATTCCCTGCTTTCCCCGCCCACCGGCGCCTATGATTGGTTACAGTGAGACACGCCCCCACGCTGAGTGACAGGTGTCACACTGCACCCAATCACAGCAGCCGGTGGGCGTGTCTATACTGTGTAGTGAAATAAATAATTAAATAATTAAAAAAAACGGCGTGCGGTCCCCCCCAATTTTAAAACCAGCCAGATAAAGCCATACGGCTGAAGGCTGGTATTCTCAGGATGGGGAGCTCCACGTTATGGGGAGCCCCCCACCCTAACAATATCAGCCAACAGCCGCCCAGAATTGCCGCATACATTATATGCGACAGTTCTGGGGCTGTACCCGGCTCTTCCCGATTTACCCTGGTGCGTTGGCAAATCGGGGTAATAAGGAGTTATTGGCAGCCCATAGCTGCCAATAAGTCCTAGATTAATCATGTCAGGCGTCTATGAGACACCCTCCATGATTAATCTGTAAGTTACAGTAAATAAACACACACACCCGAAAAATCATTTATTAGAAATAAAAAACACAAACACATTCCCTGGTTCACCACTTTAATCTGCCCCAAAAAGCCCTCCTTGTCCGGCGTACTCCAGGATGGTCCAGCGTCGCATCCAGCGCTGCTGCATGGAGGTGACCGGAGCTGCAGAATACACCGCCGCTCCGGTCACCTCCACACAGCTAATGAAGACAGCCGCGCTATCGGCTGAGCTGTCAGTGAGGTTACCCGCTGTCACTGGATCCAGCGGTGGATGCAGCGGTGGCCGCGGGTAACCTCAGTGACGGCTCAGCTGATCGCGCTACTCACCGCCGCTCCGGTCAGCTTCAGGCAGCAACTGAGGTGAGTAGCGCGATCAGCTGAGCTGTCACTGAGGTTACCCGCGGCCACCGCTGCATCCACCGCTGGATCCAGTGACAGCGGGTAACCTCAGTGACAGCAGCTGATCGCGCGGCTGTCTTCATTACCTGCGTGGAGGTGACCGGAGCGGCTGTGTCTGCTGCAGCTCCGGTCACCTCCATGCAGCAGCGCTGGATGCGACGCTGGACCATCCTGGATGACGCCGGACATGGAGGGCTTTTTGGGGCAGAATAAAGTGGTGAACCAGGGAATGTGTTTGTGTGTTTTATTTCTAATAAAGGATTTTTTCGGGCGTGTGTTTATTTACTGTAATTTACAGATTAATCATGGAAGGTGTCTCATAGACGCCTGACATGATTAATCTAGGACTTATTGGCAGCTATGGGCTGCCAATAACTCCTTATTACCCCGATTTGCCAACGCACCAGGGCAAATCGGGAAGAGCCGGGTACAGTCCCAGAACTGTCGCATATAATGTATGCGGCAATTCTGGGCGGCTGTTGGCTGATATTGTTAGGGTGGGGGGCTCCCCATAACGTGGAGCTCCCCATCCTGAGAATACCAGCCTTCAGCCGTATGGCTTTATCTGGCTGGTTTTAAAATTGGGGGGGACCGCACGCCGTTTTTTTTAATTATTTAATTATTTATTTCACTACACAGTATAGACACGCCCACCGGTTGCTGTGATTGGGTGCAGTGTGACACCTGTCACTCAGCGTGGGGGCGTGTCTCACTGTAACCAATCATAGGCGCCGGTGGGCGGGGAAAGCAGGGAATAGGAGATTGTTTAATGGGCGGCCGGCTTTTTCAAAACAGTAAAAGCCGCCGGAACAGTGTGAATGCCGTGCAGCGCCGGGGATCGGGGATTGGTGAGTATATGAGAGAGGGGGTAAGAGGGATAGACTGACATGGACAGAGAGAGAGGGACAGAGATAGTGACGGACTGACAGAGATTAGTGAATGACAGACATTGTGAGGCGCTTCAGAGCGCAGCTTTTCAGCTGCGCTCTGAAGCAGACCTTTGTTAAGCTGCGGTGCAGAGCGCACACCTGCGCTCATAGCATCAGACATCACAATCGTATGAGGGATGTCACACGTTACAATTCACTAGTTTCGTACTACCAAACGTCCAATGTATGAGGAATAAACGACGTGTATGCGATCACCGTGTTTTCGTTCAATATCGATCGCATGTAGGTTTCACACGCAAATACATCACGAACGATGCCGGATGTGCGTCACTTACAACTTGACCCTGACGACGGATTGAAAGATCTATTGAAGTGTGTAAAGCAGGCTTTAATGATTCAACATCTCACAATACTTTATCTTACCTATTTATGTTGCCCTGTGACTTTCTCAAAAACATATTCCCATCATTTATGTGCATTGGATCATTGAGTTAAACATTTTAAATTAGACAAGAAAGAATATGTAACAAAGTTGTCACAGTAGTACACTTAGTGCACTTGACTGTGCCAAAATTATGGTGCATTTTACTTCATAAGTACAAGTAATCATATTAGTTGAAGAATAGAGGTAAACAGCTGGCAAACACCACAAATGCGGCATATCCTATGATGTGACATAAAACTTCCTAGTATTATTATTTTCCCAGGGCACAGACATTTTTGAACTGCCAACAAAGACCTTGCAAACTTTAGATGGAAATCAGTTACATCTACCTATTAAAATGTGGCCAGTTTCACTTTTACTCTTGAATATTTCTTTTCTCTTACACATATTTTGTATATTTTCATTCCAAGATCCAATAATTGTTATTCTGTGGTGCTTTTCTTACAGTACATTGTGACGCTAGTTACTAGACAAACAAGTTGAGAAGCAACATAGGCCAACCTCCTGGGGTCAAATATCAAGAGAGCATGTCAACACTAAGGATATCGATAGACAGAGGCATAGTCAGGTTACAGTCTGGAGTCAGAATATCTGGAAGGTAGTGGATCAGAGCAAAGAGACAAAGGAAGAGGACGGTCAAACAAAGTCAAAGGTCCCGCAGCAAAAGGTCAATCCACAGAGCACAGGTAACTGAGGCCAACAGGCACCACTAAACAGAAGGATAAGACTGGCAGTGCTCTGGGATAAACTGATCAGCTAAGTAGCTGGGCAATTATTAGGAACAAAGAACACCTTCAGAAACCTAGCACCTTTCCGTATGAGATTGGATGACTGAGCTGTCACTCAAAACACTGACACTTCAGCACATGCCAGCTCCAGTTTGGATGACCTGGGTTTTTAAAAACAGTTGAAAGCTCAAGTGGGGATAAAACGTTCAGATGTCTATAATAAAGGTTTCTTTAATGCAACCAGCAAGTGCCGGGACTATTTTATTTTATCCTCCATTTTAGGTAACCATTCACTGTAAAGCAGATAGTTGGAGGCTGGTATTATCAAGATGGGAGGAGCCATGGATATTGGCATCCCCCCACTTAAGAATACCAGCCAACAGCTGCCCAGAATTGGCACATCACATTAGATGTGCCAATCCTGGGGCTTTACCCTGCTCAGTCTGATTGCCCTGGTGCAGCGGCAATGGGGGTAATATAAGGAGTTAATGACAGCTATGATTTCTCAAAATATCACAGATGCCATCAAGTCCTGGATTAGTTTTGAGACACCCCCATTACAAATCCTATAAGTAAAAATTAATAAAACACAAATACTGAAAAAATCCTTTATTTTAAATAAAATACACACTCTTTCACCCATTTATTAACCCACAAAATACCCTTGCAGATCCGAAGTAATCCAAACAAAGACCCATGATAATCCTCAGCTCTGCTACATCCAGAGGCTGCAGAGACCGAAACATGTCCACACTCTACAGGATCCGGGAATCACTGACAGCTGAGTGGGACCCAGCTGTGAGCAGGTGACGTTACTCAGTTCACTGTATGTCACACCCAAGTTCCCACGGATTGACCTCTGGTGACCTGACTGTTGGACGGCAGGACACGGTCGTGACCCACAGTTTGACAGTCCGTTAGTCAGTACAATATACATACAGCTGTAAAATGCTAACAACGAATAAGGGAACTCTAGTATTGCATTAATTCTATAGGAATACAATGGAACCTTGGATTACGAGCATAATTCGTTCTGGGACTGTGCACTTAAACCAAGTTACTCTTATGTCAAAGCGAATTTTCCCATAGGAAATAACTGAAACGTAGCCAATTCGTTTCACCACCCAAAAATATTTACTGTATTTATACAAACTTATTACATTAATAGAAAATAATGCACTGAATTCATATAAAATTATTACCGTATAAAATACTGTGCAGTAAAACAAACATATAAAACAAATAAAAATGCACGTTAGCTTACAAAAGAATTGTTGATGTGTGCGAGGTACACTATAGAGAAAAAAATGATGTATAAATATGACAACCTTTATTCTAGTATAATACGCAATAAAGCACACCCTAAATCTATTCTTCTCAAAACAAAGGCAGAACTAAGCCAAATGTGGGGTAGAAATACTGCACAGGCAATTACTGTAGATTACAGTACAAGCAATGTGCTGTAATGGTTAACAGGAAGAAAGTATAGTACTGTATCTACAAATGCAAATTGATTGACATGCTATATAGTATATACTGTACTGTACAATGGTATACAGTATACAGTTCATATGTACAGAAAGTAACCTCCAGAGCAGGTCAGAGCGTGGTGAAAAGATGCAACCGGAAGTGTGCACGGTGAGTATTTGCTATAATTACCAATCATTGCTCTTAAACCAAGTTACAAATTTTTAAAAAGTTTCTCACGAAAAATGTAATACAAGGAGAGCTCAAACCAAATTTTTAAAAAGCTTTGCTTGTCTTGCAAAACGCTCTCAAACCAAGTTACTATTAATCCAAGGTTCCACTGTATTTGAAAAAAGAGATGTTTAGCTTATGTATGAGCCCAGCAATTACAGCACACGGGGAGAGAGGGGCATGCGGGCACGCCGGATGATGGCCATTTTGCGCTACAACAGAGCGCTTCTATGGGTCCCTACGTGGACCCGTAGAAGTGCTCTGCTGTAGCGCGAAATGGCCGTCATCGGGCGTATCTGCAAACCCCTCCCTCTCCATGTGCTGTAACTTGTACATACAAAGTTATTAAAGCTGCATATTCCCACCGTGAAGTGCCGCCTTCTTCTCTTCTGTTGGATCTATTTGACAATCGACTTCTGCGCTGGCTGCGCACCACCTGGGACTGCTGAAATTCCACCGATGGTTACAACTCCGGTCTGTGAGCAACTTCTCCATATAATAGTGATTGCAGCTGCAGTGCCTGGAGTTTCTATTAAAATTGTAAATGATATATGTGTACAGTGGCATAACTTGAAGCTTGCGGGCTGCAATGCAAAATCTCAAACAAGGTCCCAACTAATGTCTATAATATTAATAGTCTTCATATGGTCCAAGAGGACATTTTAGGCCGCTTAAGCTAAAGGCCCACGGTATGATTTCAATTAGAAATGAGTGAACCCAATGTTTAGTGTTCAGTGTTTGTACCGAACACAGACTTTACAAAAAAACAGAGTTCAGGTGCTTTACATATGCAAACCATTGCTGTGCTCAGGTACGCTCAGTGCTCAGCCCAGTGTGAGCCGCTTGCATTGTTTGAATGGCTTGGACTAGGGGTAAAAACAGCATGGTCGGATGTAATGTTCACCAAACAATTAAAAATGGAAAAACCCAACCAACCCGCCCCCAGAAGTGATCTGTTTATGGCTGACTGCATGTGGGCAGAAGTCAAAACTGCCCAATTAGTGACTTCCATTGAGGTTCAAGTCAAGTCTAGGTCCCAAACCAAACTTTATCTAAAATGCAGCTGAACCAAACTTCCACGGGCTCGCTCATCTCTAAATGCAACCCCTATACAGTATGTCATATAGTTACGCCCCTGTAAGTCTTACAGTCCTTGCCGCTGCAACTTAAAACCAGAAGACCTTTTCAGGGCAAAGTCTAATCTATTCTCTAATAATAAAGCTTTTAGCTGCATTTAGTGTAGGTAAAACTGCTGGAGAAGGGATAGTGTATTAGTGGCATCCAGGAAGATTATTGCTTTACATTCCATGCTGCTGCAACTTAAAACCAAAAGTCCTTTTTAGGGTCAAGTCTAATCTATTCTCTAATAATACCATTCTTAGCTGCATTTAGTGTGGAGCTAGCTTCTGGAGAAGGGATAATGTTTTAGAGGTCTATAGGCAGGGATTAGCCTTACAATCCCTACTATGGAAATTTAAAACCAAAAGTCCTTTTCAGAGCTAAGTGTACTCTATTCTAATTGATCAGCAGTGACATCACTCTGACTATTTGCGGTCACAGTTGGAGGACCATGAGAACCTCCAGCTGCGTTTGCAAATTACTTGAGTGATGTCACTGTTGATCACTAGCCTCACTCAGTCTCTGCCTGAAGCTCACAGCAGGTGGTCATGTTCTATGGCGCTTGCTGTGAATTCAGATGTAGCAGAGTCGGGATCGTCATGGGACATTGTATGGATTACGTCGGTCCTGCAGGGGTGTTTTTTGGGTGAAGAGAGTGTGTCTCAAGCTGCTCTGCACTAATGAAGCAAAGAAAAGACATGTGGCTGCAATCTTATATACACAATTGCTATCAACTTGCTGTTGAGTAAAACTTTTGTAAACAACTGCTGGTCTCTCTCAAGTAACAGGTTAACATCATGTCCTAACCAACCAAAGCCATCAGCATGATGAGGCCTGTAAAGGTGTATTGCCACCTTAGTGAAAATCCACACACCCAGCCAGTATAGAATACACAGACCTCCCCTATGACTACCGTCCATTGTCAATCTACAAATGTCTATTAGATGCAAGACCCACTGAAAGGACCTGCAACTACCTCTAGAACTGGGCCCCATAGTGTGCTGCTATCAGTAGAAAGTTGGTCAGAATTTCCATACATCTCTTCACTGACAAGGGCACATGTCAAAGCCCCATTCTTGAGATGCATGTCCCATTGGTGGGAACTTCATCTACTATACACTCAGAGCATATGTTGGTCAAAATTACACCCGTTGTGAAAACACATTTCATGTATTTTATTTGCCCTTTAACTGAACACTAATGGGGATCCAACAATGTATTGCTTTATATGTCACCTTATTTCCCATAATGTACTAAACTCAGATAAAGAGAAAAGAAGTTGCAATTTTAGGTTGATAAGATTCTGATTTACTATTAGAATCTAAATACAATCAAGTTATAAACACACACATACATATACAATACACATACAATACATACACATTCAATGCACACACATACATATGCACATATACTGTACAGCATGCACATATACAGTAATACTCACACACTTGCACACTAACATACAATATACATACATACACAAACATACAGTAATAAGCACACACTTATACACAAGATAAACCTCATTGCCAGGCACCTCTCATAGGGGGAGAATGCCTTAAATGTCTAGTGCCTCTCAGCCATAGGCTGAGAGGCACTTCCGGGTTAGGGTGTGCTGGCCTTTTTAGAATTGGTGCTCGTGCCCTCGCCAAAGTGAGCTACTAGAAGAGCTGCATGGCATTAACCGGAGTTACAGATGTGACCGTTGATTGTCCGGGAGGGTGAGTGTGCTGGTGTCCCTGTAGGGGGAGGGGGAAAGGACAGTGGGGATGCCAGCAATGGCTTACACATACGCTCATACATAGTAATACACAATCATACATACACACACACATATAGTACACATATACACATGCACCCACACAAATGCAGTAATACACACTTATACATGCACACGCACATACATTACACGTACACACATGCACACCTACATTTACAGTAACACACACTCATACATTGCGTACACATATACAATACACATACACACATGCACACACATATATGCAGTATTACACACTCATACATGCACACATACATACACACACACACATAGATGCAAATGCGCTTACACTTACCATACACATTCACTCACACACTTTCTATAATGATACATTTTCTACTGTATTCTCACACATTTAAGCTCTGGATACATTGAGATTATTTTGATTATGTATGGTGGAATGTAAACAGCTAATCTTCACGCGTTACATATGTACACTGCATCCTTTATGCCAGGTTTTCCTCATCTCTTGCACTTACTGTTCACACAGTGAGCCATATGGGGTTAACCCGCTGGCAGGCCCTTCCATCCTGCCATCACACAAAGAAGTGTGTCCACTGGGTGAAAGGACTAATTGCTATTAAAAGCATTTTATCTGAGAGATTAGTGCTGGCTCCAGGCACTGTTTTCACAGGATGGAGATGTTTCCGATGCGAGGAACGAGAATTTGTCCTGCTGTTTTGTTGATAGAAAATCATTTTCCCCTCTTTTTTTCTCGTTTGTCTCCCCTCCCTCCCTCTCCTTTTACTAGCTGAAATCTCTGTTTATTTGCAGTACGTCATAGTCTTTACCTCAAAGGATAATTAATAGGATTCTTTGCAATAGTTTGTATTCAAATTATCGAGACCCCAGATTGGTCGTTTTCTGGGGCAGATGACAAAAGCAGACCAAAAAATGCCAGCTTCTGGTTGAAGAAGAATTTAGTAGAAGCTGTGAGATGGGAAACTGCATTTTATTAGGTCTAATGATGTTTGCTTTCTTCTCTGATGAATTATTGCTATTTACTGTAACACACAATGAAAAATTGAGACATTTGTGCAATGGTATTTCCTATACAATGAGGTTTACCATCACCCCGATATTTTATCCTTGTATGTCTAGAGTCTGTAAGCCCAAACTGACAGTACAAAACTAAGAACATACAGTTCAGTCTTATAAGTGATATAGTTCTTATAAAAATTACACCATTATTGTTTTAATTATGTTATTATAAATACTAATTTTCGAAAACATGCTAAATAGGGGGCTCAGTGCATCCTCCGTGTGGCCAGTAGGTTTAGTACCCCCCTTCCCACTGGTCTTCTATGTTCCCACCTTCCTCTAGCACTAGCTGTCAATCACCAGTGAGGATTTCTGCAGAATGGAAGAAGCAATAGGAACATTAAGGCACAATTTATGAAGGTATTTATGGCAGAATACTGGTATAAAACAATTTCAAATGTCAGAAAATTTTTGAGTAATATGAACATGCACAAATATTTGCACCACTTCTGGTGGCGCTACCATGCCAGTTTTCGCCATCTGTGAGTGGAGCTGGGGTGGAGCAGGGCATAACAATGCCCACCTGACAATTTCTTTAAAAGTTGCAGCAGTATTGTTACTGGAGTGATTGGAGTAACATTTCTGGTGAGGTGCCCAAAGGTGCACTCCAGTGATGAGACAAACTCATTAACTGGTGTGCGTCTCTCAATGAATTAGGCGGATCATATTACTGTATGCTCATCATTAAAACTGCCAAATGAACCACCTGTCTTAATAAATTCGCGACTCTGTTACAAATCGGCCCCGTCGTAGCCGCAAGCAACCTACTACGGTTCTTGTTACACCCAGGCGCTGGCCGCCATTTTTGGTTATGCCTCGGGTTGTCCAGCTGGCTGCTTCTTCCTCCACGTCAAAGTGTGGAGAAGCGGCTAGGGCGCATGCGCATGCCGATTTGCCCCAGCCAGAGCCGATGACCAGTGTTTCACCTAGTGAGCATGCTCAGCCTGATAGTGCCATTCCTGAGGCTAGGTCCTCAGTTCAGGCTTTTGAGTATGCTCACACACTTAGTGCGAAAAGCCTCTTTGCTCAGGTACTTGGACTTCATTCTGTGTCCAAGTCCTGTGTTGTGCCTACTGAGCATGCTCAGGCTGATAGTCTGATTTCCGACACTAAAGGGTGCTTTACACGCTGCCCACGTTGTTTCATCATGGGGGTGATCACTGCCGTAGAGAACAATATTGCTACGGCAGCGTCACACACACATACCTGCTTAGCGACGTCGCTGGAGACACTGAACAATCTCTCCTTTAAGGGGGAGGTTCGTTCAGTGTCACAGCTGCGTCACTAAGTGGCCACCCAATAGAAGCGGAGGGGCGGAGATGAGCGGCCGGAACATGCCGCCCACCTCCTTCCTTTCCCATTGCTGGTGGACGCAGGTAAGGAGATGTTCGTCGTTCCTGCGGTGTCACACATAGCGATATGTGATGCCGCAGGAACGGCGAACAACCAGCAGCATGCACCACCAACGATATTATGAAAAGGAGCAACGTGTCAACGATCAACGATTTTTGCCGTTTTTAAGATCGTTGATCGTCGCTCCTAGGTGTCACATGCTTCGATGTCGCTAACGACGCCGGATGTGCGTCACTAATGACGTTACCCCAACGATATATCGTTAGCAATGTCACAGCGTGTAACGCACCCTTTAGTCGGTCGTTCAGGCTACTGAACATGCTCAGGCAGTTAGTGCATCAGAGGCTAACTCCCGTAATGAATTCACTGGGCATGTCCATGAGGTGGCAGGCCCTGATAGGCTGGATAGTGTCAGGTGTCCTGATGATGTGACCACTCTGGACTGGCTCGTGGAGGCAAGCACCTATGACTTGGAACCCCATCATTGGTCAGCAGACGATGACAGGTAGGGTGTTTGGTGCGGTGCTGCCATTGTGTCATCAGTGACGTGGCGGTTTCAGATAGGCCACTTGGGACGTAACCGATGATGTGGCACACCGCTATTGGCCCCTGGAAGTGCCATTGGGTTTGGGGTGGACCCTAAGTGTTAAAAGGACCTAGAGACCGCATGGAGGTGCGCAGTCTTCAATCTCCATTCATGCTTTGCACATGGTCTTTCTCATGATAGAGCCACATAGCGGCCTATAGCCACTAGTTCTGGAAGCCTTAGGTAGGGTTAGGCATCCAGTGTCTGTCACGCCAAGATTCGTGACTTGGCGCATTTGGGGCAGGCACCGCGCTTCCCTCCTATCGTTCCAGTCCTGTTGTACCAGCTCAGTGGAGTTAACTGGGCTGCGCCTGCTGCGCCTGCTGCGCCTACTGTCCTGGTGTGCCCCCTATGCATATGGTTAGTGTACCCTAGTTCCTGGTTTGGGTGTGTGGACCCTGTGCCATGAACAGGGTTCACAATAATCCAGGTCCAAGTGACGCCTAACTTGGATCAGGTTCATATTATTTCGGAGCCACCCAGCTCTGTATAATATGCCTGACATGCGGGTTGCCAGCAACTCCTTTACCATCTAGGAGCACGGTGGACCCCGACTGGCGATTGGGATATACACCACCTTTATCCTAAGATGCCATTTCCCCCGTAACAGACTCCATGTTCAATTTTTATAAGGGCTATATCCCCTAAAAGGCTAAGGAGGGCAATCCATCAAAGTGTTTTGGCCAGAAATCTGGAGTAAAACACTTTGAAAAGTTGCAAGAAAGTGAAGTTGCACGAAAAAATTGTGATATTTGTAAATTTTCACTTGGCATACTTAGCACTTGGAGTTTAAAGCAGCTGTGCCAGAATTGATGGAGCTGGAAAGAAGTCGGGACAGGAAGGTATGTGTCTACACCAACATATCAAGTTCGGCAAAAGTGTCACAGATTTGTACACTAGAAATTTTACCCAATCTCTGGGAGTACCATTTCTGGGGAGGTGCATGGAGGCATACGCCACTGATAAGATGCGCCAAATTAATTCGATGTCATGCGCCTCTTAGTGAATCTTATTCCTGCATGACCCACATGATGACTGGCATACAAGACACCAATCTTTCTGAGTCGAGTTGCTTAATTTGTCTGTTTGGGCTGAAAGTCTCCCTTTAAATATATTTATTTTTAATAAATATATCTATGTTGTAATTTTTTTTCTATTGATTGTCCTGTCGACTTGTTTGTTATTTTGTATATTTGTATGATCTCATTGGAGACCATCTTAACATTGGTTTACCAACTGGACCAATGTCAGTACGTAAAGGTTTATTCCCAAAATAAAATGTTCTCTCAATATAGGATAGGGGATAGCTTGTTGATTGCTGAGGATCTGATCGCTGGGACCCCCAGAGATACTGAGAACAAGGATTTGAAATAGTTAACAAGAAACCAACATTCTCGAAATCAGTTCACAAAATATCTTTAATCTTAAGAACTTATGTACTATAATTATAGTACTTTTATGTAGTACTGTTGAGTAGTAAATTGTGTTGCTCTGGATCCACCATTGGTTATTGTTATATATTATATGTTTGCAAATTAAGATAATACAATTTTAGAAAAATTAACGTTCCAATTACAATAATGTTTATCTGTGGACTTAGGCGGGCTTTGCACACTACGACATCGCAGCCCGATGCTGCGATGCCGAGTGCGATAGTGCCCGCCCCCGTCGCAGCAGCGATATGTGGTGATAGCTGGCGTAGCGAAAGTTATCGCTACGCCAGCTTCACACACACACTCACCTGCCGTGCGACGTCCCTGTGGCCGGCGACCCGCCTCCTTGTTAAGGGGGCAGGTCGTGCGGCGTCACTGCGACGTCACACGGCAGGCAGCCAATCAGAGCGGAGGGGCGGAGATGAGCAGGATGTAAACATCCTGCCCACCTCCTTCCTTCCGCATATCCTACGGAAGCCGCAGTGAGGCCGGTAGGAGACGTTCCTCGCTCCTGCGACTTCACACACAGCGATGTGTGATGCCGCAGGAGCGAGGAACAACATCGGACTGTCGCGTCAGCGTAATCATGGATTACGCCGACGCTGCACCGATGATACGATTACGACGCTTTTGCGCTCGTTAATCGTATCATCCAGCCTTTACACACTGCGATGTCGCATGCGATGCCGGAAGTGCGTCATTTTCAATTTGACCCCACCGACATCGCACCTGAGATGTCGCAGTGTGCAAAGTGCCCCTTAGTGTTTAAGCAGTGGATTCTTCTCAGACTGGATGCTAATGAGGCACCTGGACTATTTACCCTACCCACAAAAATGATTGATTTTATGAACCACCTTTTTTCAAGAAAAATATAAGTGCTTTCCTATGATATCTTTTGAAAAGTGCCACTGCAAGTCATTGGGTCGGTACATGAAGCCTTATCCTATTATCTATGCAATATATTGGACTACTATACATTGCATGAAATGGTGTCTATAGACATGGTCATAGCGGGGACACACTCTCTGTACAATATACAGTATGTTCATGAAAAAGAAAGAAAACAGAAAAAGCGATTTAAAATAGTGGGAAAAGCTACTTTTCACTCCAGAGAAAGTGACCATTACTTGTCATCATCAATGACTCATCAGGTACAATGCAGTTTGTGGTAAAGTAAATGGTAGCTGAGCTTCAGCACCCAAGAGCTGCAACTACACAGTGTACAGAGTTGTGGTATTCTGATTCTGCCCATTGTGTAGATATGGTTGCAAATAGGTGACTGGAGGGGGTGTAGGTTTTGAATCACCACAGTTTTGGTGTTGATGACTTTTTCTAAGGATAGGCCATCAATGTCTCAATGTCAAAGTCCTGTAAAAGCATCTTAACAAGTGAAATATGGTTCATCTAGAAAGGAAATCTTTCTATATTCTCTTACTTTCTTTTACATTTAGTGCTAAATATTTCAAATGTTCACCACAGCATAGAGACAATGTTGGACTAGGTTAAGGGTCGATGCTTAAAGAGGACAAACCACCAGGATTTTCATATATAAACTGAAGCCAGTGCTATACTGGTGCTATCATGCTGATTCTATGCATACCTTTAGTTGTGAGATTGGATGTATAGTTTCTGAAATACAGCAAGTAAAGTTTGGGAAATACACTGTTACTTGATGACAGGTGCAACGGAATATCTAATAGGTGGGTCGGGTTGTGCTAGTTATTCCTGCCCCTGTATGCCTGTCCTTCCTCACCCCTGTCCTTCCTCCCTCTTTCCTTTCTCTGTAATAACAATGACAGAGGGAGGAAGGATGGGCAGGTAGCCAGGGGCAGGAATAACTAGCAAAACTTGACCCACCTTTTAGATATTCCATTGCACCTATCATCAAATAACAGTACATTTCACAAAATTTACTTGCCTATATTTCAGAAACCATACATCCGATCTCACATATAAAGGTATGTATAGAATCAGCATGATAGCACCACAATAGCACTGACTTCAGTTTATATAGGAAAATCCTGGTGGTTGGTCCTCTTTAAGGAGTACAGATGAAGCAGTCACAAATAATACCTAATGTCTGATGGACCCATACTCCTATTTTTCACAATAAAAGACACCAGCATTATTAATGGCACAATGTAGGTGGGGTGCCCATGAAGGAGATTTTGCATTGAAGTCCACAAGCAGTTACACTACACTACTGCCTAGCTTTATATACACGTATAATAAAAAGATAAAGTCGTCTATGAGAGGAAATAATTTTGTATATTTTTTAAGGATATAGATAATGTAGTAGGGTAGTAATTAACAGGCTTGGTAAGTCTGATAAAAGCATGGTGACAATAATTCTACGATAAATGTAAGGCTAATAGATGGTATTTTGAGTTTAAGAAATTATTAATTCACGCTCTGGTGATGTCCAGTGTCATGGATGAGTTTTATGATCATGGACTACTATTTAGCATTATTAACAATTTAGTTCTTAATCGGTAATTCTCAGATTCTGTGTTCTTAGCTTCCATTTAAAATGCATATTGATTTATGCAAGCAGAAAATGTTACTCTGGCCACAACTATACTCATTATTTACAGCATATTTGTACATACATACATTAATATGTATGTAAATAAGCAAATTATAGCATTACTCAGATCTAAAGTAAATATTCAGCATTCACTGTTCCTGTAAGGATTGATTTATATCCACAGGGTAGGCTTGAAAGTAGAACCTCTTGATTGTTGTATGGGGCATATATTCTAGATTGCAATGAAGTGATATATCAGTGTCAAACAAGCAGCCTTAAACTATACATTAAGGCTCTAGGAGCATCCATCAGTGGGATCCAACACCGGTGCCCCAACAGCAAGTTTATGTTTTTATTTCCCTCTGCTATATCAGAATCATGAAATGAATATACAGTTGTGGCCAAAAGTTTTGAAACTAACACAAATTTTGGTTTTCACAAAGTTTGCTGCTTCACTGTTTGTAAATCTTTTAGTTAGATGTTTTAAAATGTCAATACTTTGTTCACCGAGGCATTCAGTTATCACTTTTACCTTGTGACATGATGCTCCATCATGCCGGAAAAACCATTGTCCAACACCAAATTGCTCCTGGATGGTTGGAGATGTTGCTTTTGGAACACGGTTAGATCCCATTCTTTATTCATGGCAGTGTTCTTAGGCTTAATTGTGAATGAACCCCACAATATGGATGAAAAGCCCTCACTAATGAATGGTCTCAGGATGCTTTACTGGTTGCATGACACAGGACTTATGATTCCACTCACATTTATTTCTCTGGACAAACATTCTTGCAGATGTACCAAACTGTCTGAAGCCTTCTGTAATACTTCTTGCAGAATATCAGTCTGTCCTTTTTTCTTGGACAACTGAAATTATGATTATCTGGAGAAAAAAAGGCGAGACCTACTATACCTCTAAGAAAAATGTGGGTGTGTATATATTCATCAATCGTTGAAGACTAGATCATCAACGAAAGACTAGTAGTGTATAATGATGAACAAACAGGTAAAAATGTTTTTAACTTTAAATTTTCACGCTCCAAATCTCACTATCTACTACAGCTTTGAATGTGAGACTACCATCATTTTATAGACAATTATCTTGGCTATCTTACACATAAGTTTCAATTGCAACTATTTAGCATATGATTAGTTATGCAGATTCTTGTCATATCACTGCATTGTTACTGTTTTGCTCCTGACATTTGAAAACTAATTTTCTTCTCGTATATTGCAAATTACAACCTGTTGTCACATTTCCTAATAGCTCAGTGTGTTACTAGGTTGATTCCCAAGGAAAAAGTCACTGGTTTGAATCAAAGAGTAGCCATGAAGAAGATATCCCAATAAAAGAAAAACAGCATCATCCAGTTCATCGATAGCAGTCTCTTGGCAAAGAAAATTGCCAAACTGCATCATGTGAGTGCCATGACACCAACCGAAGGGGAATGCTTTAGTTCTCTACTTATGTCCAGTGACAATCTGATAATGATGAACATCCTAAAATTTAATCATCAGTACCTTAGTCTTGAATAACCATTTTGTCACGCTCCCCGGGTCCTCTGCTCCGCTCCCCGGGTCCCCTGCTCTGTTCCCTGGCTCACCTGCCACGCTCCCCGCTCTCCAGCCTCCGGTGCCCGTACTTCCCAGGCCCCCTGGTCTCCGCTCCCGGCGCCCGACGGCTTCCCAGTCCCTGGCCGGCTCCCCTGCGTCCTCCTCTCAGCTTCCTGCCCTGGCTTCTGGCATCCGGGCCGCGCGCATGCGCATTAGGGCGCGCGCGCGGTCACTGACCCTTTCTTAAAGGGCCAGTGTCAATCAACAGGAAATGATGCACACAGGTACAGGGTATATAGGGGGTTAATGTCCAAGGGAGCGGGGCCTGTTCTTCGTGTTTTCCCAAGCTAGGAGTCAGGTCTCCTTGTGTTCTGTGAGATACTTACCTCTCTGTCTTCTAGAGCCGATCCTGCATCGCCATCCGGTCCTGCGGTACCTCAAACCCCGAACGCTGCCCATCTGCCATCCTGACAGTCCGTACCATCTCGGATCCCTGCGGTGACCCGTCATCTCGCTCCAACGGTTCCGGACCCCGCCTGACACCATCTCGGCTTCCGAACCTGAGCTCCGTCACCCGGACCACCATCAGTTACCTCGTGGTCCCAGGGACTTCTCCATTTTCTCCCAGTGCACGGACTGTCCTGCTACCTACAGTGCTCCGGCTACCGGACTCCTTTCCCTCATCCGGGAGTTCGGCCCAGTGGATCCACCTCCAGGGTCTACCCGTCCATCTGGCCCTAACACATTTTAAGGAAAGGGTTTATGAAGACTAGAGATTAGCAGACCCAAACTTTAAAGTTTGGTGTACGTAACACATACCGACTTTACATAAAAATCAGTGTTCGAGTTCAGAGTTTAGGGGTTTTACTTATGCTAACCTCTCAAGCGAGCATCGCTGTGCTCGGGTGTGCTCAGTGCTCAGCCCAGTGCAAGCCGCTTGCACTGTTTAAATGGCTTGAACAGGGGGTAACAGAGTTATCGGATATAGGGTATACCAAAAATAATGAACAAAACCCACCCTCTCTCCCTTGGAAGTACTCTGTTTTTGGCTGTCTGTATGTGGGCAAAGACTCAAATTACCAATCAGTGACTTCCAATGTGGTTCGGGGCCAGAACAGAACTTTATCTACAGTCCGGCTAAACCTGGAGAACCAGAACTTCCGCATGTCCTTTCATCTCTAATCAGGACCCAAAACCCACCGCATTGTCAGCAGTTCAGACATACTGTAGACTGCAGTCATGCTGCTTAAAGTCAGTTTTCTTCTTAAATAAATTACATGTACCTTCAAATACGCTTTATTAGACTGACTGTTCCTCTTACCCATATCCCAGCTCTGCATGTGAGGTCCAAATTAAATAATACAAATGATTAGTAATCTCATCTGCAGTACATTTTGGTTGCATTTTCAACCTTAACCCTCAACTGGTGAGGTTTGCAACACCCCAGGGAAATTTTGTTCAGCTGGCATTCATTGGAAAATGCTGGTATGAATCATCAATTTATTACATTTTCCGATACTTGTGGGTGTCAAAATTTGGTATACTCATGTGTAATCAATCGCCAAAAAGAAAACGATTAACACAGAACTGATCTTTGCATTTTCTGTAAAAATTAGAGATTTCCAAACACTGGGGTATAGGAAGCCCCACATCATCAGTTGTGTGACAAAAATCCCACCTCACCAGTTGAGGGTTAAAGAATTCCATGTTTATTAATAAACTCCTGAATATTGAATTTCAGTAGCTATTCTACATAATTTCCCTATATATTTAATGTGATAGGACAGTGTCTGTAAATTTAGAACAATATTCTAGTTGTAACGTAAATTGACATACACATATAGATAATCACTAATAGCAATTGTTTGCATATTACTAAGAGATTCACATTCTGCATGTCAATATCTGAAACCCCAAGAGGCATTAAGTAAAAGAACTTAATCATTTCATTATGTACTCAGTTCCATATGTCCCTGGTGACTATTCCATTGAAGTGTCACTGCTATATCCCCTGTCTTGCAGTAATTATAAGAAAGATTGATTAGCAAACTTTATAAACTATAGGATTCCAACTTGAGATTTACACCGAGGAACCTCAGTGTTTCCCAGAATAAATCAGGCAAAAAATCTATAAAAAAAATTCAGCACTCTCTCCTTACAGTACAAATGGGGGAATAATAGATAGCACACAGGGTTTAAATAATTGTTTATGATGCAAATATGTTTAAAAGAACGGCATTGCTTCCCCTGGGAAAAGGAGCTTAAAATTGAAGTCTAATGATAACAAATGATTGTTAATGAGTTGTCTAAACATAATAGATGGTAAGAATTAAAAGCCCAGAATACACAGTGTTTCATTAAGACACGATAAAGAAACAACACAGGGTTCATAACAGGGAATAAATAGGCCCCATGCTGTGAATGGGAAAATATAGGAAACTTTAGGAGCCATAACTAAGAGGTTTACATTATATTGAACAGGAATTTAGGATGTTATACTCTTTACCAGTCGACTGTTGTGTGTCTAAGAAGCAGGTCTCAATTGTCAAACAAAAGCCTTAAAGTTTGGGTTTTAAAGATAGTAAGATTAATATAACTTCAGATTCCATGTATCTGTATGTACAATTGATTGCAATTCATAGTCTTGGAAATAAGTAAATGCAAAATAACAAAATTAAATTGAGAAGTGTGGATATTTCTGGTAGATCCGCTCTAACTATTACGGATAGATATGTACAGTCAGGGCCAGAAATATTTGGACAGTGACACAAGTTTTGTTATTTTAGCTGTTTACAAAAACATGTTCAGAAATACAATTATATATATAATATGGGCTGAAAGTGCACACTCCCAGCTACAATATGAGAGTTTTCACATCCAAATCGGAGAAAGGGTTTAGGAATCATAGCTCTGTAATGCATAGCCTCCTCTTTTTCAAGGGACCAAAAGTAATTGGACAAGGGACTCTAAGGGCTGCAATTAACTCTGAAGGCGTCTCCCTCGTTAACCTGTAATCAATGAAGTAGTTAAAAGGTCTGGGGTTGATTACAGGTGTGTGGTTTTGCATTTGGAAGTTGTTGCTGTGACCAGACAACATGCGGTCTAAGGAACTCTCAATTGAGGTGAAGCAGAACATCCTGAGGCTGAAAAAAAAGAAAAAATCCATCAGAGAGATAGCAGACATGCTTGGAGTAGCAAAATCAACAGTCAGGTACATTCTGAGAAAAAAGGAATTGACTGGTGAGCCTGGGAACTCAAAAAGGCCTGGGTCTCCACGGATGACAACAGTGGTGGATGATTGCCGCATACTTTCTTTGGTGAAGAAGAACCCGTTCACAACATCAACTGAAGTCCAGAACACTCTCAGTGAAGTAGGTGTATCTGTCTCTAAGTCAACAGTAAAGAGAAGACTCCATGAAAGTAAATACAAAGGGTTCACATCTAGATGAAAACCATTCATCAATTCCAAAAATAGACAGGCCAGAGTTACATTTGCTGAAAAACACCTCATGAAGCCAGCTCAGTTCTGGAAAAGTATTCTATGGACAGATGAGACAAAGATCAACCTGTACCAGAATGATGGGAAGAAAAAAGTTTGGAGAAGAAAGGAAATGGCACATGATCCAAGGCACACCACATCCTCTATAAAACATGGTGGAGGCAACGTGATGGCATGGGCATGCATGGCTTTCAATGGCACTGGGTCACTTGTGTTTATTGATGACATAACAGCAGACAAGAGTAGCCGGATGAATTCTGAAGTGTACCGGGATATACTTTCAGCCCAGATTCAGCCAAATGCCGCAAAGTTGATCGGACGGCGCTTCATAGTACAGATGGACAATGACCCCAAGCATACAGCCAAAGCTACCCAGGAGTTCATGAGTGCAAAAAAGTGGAACATTCTGCAATGGCCAAGTCAATCACCAGATCTTAACCCAATAGAGCATGCATTTCACTTGCTCAAATCCAGACTTAAGATGGAAAGACCCACAAACAAGCAAGACCTGAAGGCTGCGGCTGTGAAGGCCTCTGTGAAGGCCTGGCAAAGCATTAAGAAGGAGGAAACCCAGTGTTTGGTGATGTCCATGGGTTCCAGACTTAAGGCAGTGATTGCCTCCAAAGGATTCGCAACAAAATATTGAAAATAAAAATATTTTGTTTGGGTTTGGTTTATTTGTCCAATTACTTTTGACCTCCTAAAATGTGGAGTGTTTGTAAAGAAATGTGTACAATTCCTACAATTTCTATCAGATATTTTTGTTCAAACCTTCAAATTAAACGTTACAATCTGCACTTGAATTCTGTTGTAGAGGTTTCATTTCAAATCCAATGTGGTGGCATGCAGAGCCCAACTCGCGAAAATTGTGTCACTGTCCAAATATTTCTGGACCTAACTGTAGTTTATAGACATCGAGAAATGGACAAAATAATTAGTATTCTTCTGTTAAAATAAGAAAACCCACAATCATCACTGAAGTCATTTGAAACTGACAAAAGTAATGTTCAATATCAATTAATGTGAATCAGATCTTACTTTTGAACTGAGGTTCAAGAGAAAATAGAAAAAATAAAATTCTGAAAATATGTTAGTACTCTTAACTTAATATTTTGTTGCACACCCTTTTGAGGCAATCACTGCAAATACATTTCAGAAACTTTCAATGAGACTTCTGCACCTTTCCAAAAGTATTTTGGCACAATCCTCGCGACCAAACTGCTCCTGCTGTCTGAGGTGCGAAGAGTGCCTCATCCCTTCCACAGATGTTCCACAAATGTTCAATTGAATTTAGATCAGGGCTCATAGAAGGCCGCTTCAGACAAATCCAATGATTTGCTCTTTGCCATTCTTGGATATTTTTAGCTGTGTGTTTTTGGTCATTATCCTGATAGAGAACCGATTGCCTGTGACTCAGACCAAGCTTACTGACATTGGGCATCAAATTTAGCTGCAGAATGTCTATATTCTTGAGATTTCATTGAAACCTGCATATATTTAAGACACTGTGTCATAGATGCATAAATGCAGCCCCAAAACATAACTGAGCCTCCTCTATGTTTCAGAATTGAATCCTTTTCTTTTCTTTGTATGCTTCATTTTTTCATCTGTGATCATAGAGCTGATGTGACTTGCCAAAAGCTCCAGTCTTGTCTCATCTGTCCAAAGGACATTCTCAATTCTCAGGGGTGCTTCACACATAGCGAGATCGCTACCGAAATCGCTGCTATGTCACGGTTTTGGTGACGCAACAGTGACCTCATTAGCGATCTCGCTGTGTGTGACACTGAGCAGCGATCTGGCCCCTGCTGTGAGATCACTGCTCGTTACACACAGCCCTGGTTCGTTTTCTTCAAAGGCGCTCTCCCGCTGTGACGCACACATCGCTGTGTGTGACAGCGAGAGAGCGGCGAAATGAAGCGAGCAGGGAGCAGGAGCCGGCATCTGGCAGCTGCGGTAAGCTGTAACCAAGATAAACATCGGGTAACCAAGGGAAGCCCTTTCCCTGGTTACCCAATATTTACCTTCGTTACCAGCCTCCGCCGCCCTCGCTGCCAGTGCCGGCTCCCTGCTCTCTGCACATGTAGCTGCAGTACACATCAGGTAATAAACCCGATGTGTACTGTAGCTAGGAGTGCAGGGAGCCAGCGCTAAGCAGTGTGCGCGGCTCCCTGCTTTCTGCACATGTAGCTGCAGTACACATCAGGTTAATTAACCCGATGTGTACTGTAGCTAGGAGAGCAAGGAGCCAGCGCTAAGCAGTGTGCGCGGCTCCCTGCTCTCTGCACATGTAGCGACGTTATGATCGCTGCTGCGTCGCTGTGTTTGACAGCTAAGCAGCGATCATAACAGCGACTTACAAGGTCGCTGTTACGTCACAGAAAATGGTGACGTAATAGCGACGTCGTTGTCGCTGTCGCTATGTGTGAACCCAGCCTCATAGAAGCTTTGTATCATTTCAATATGCATTATTTCAAATGCAGTTCCACTTTTTTGATTTCCTTTCAACAGTGGATTTATCTTTGGTCATTTTCTGTATAGTCCACTTTGGTCAAGACAGCAACAGATGGTATGAACTAACACTGATGTGTCTTGACTAGAGATGAACCCAAGGTTCGTAATTCGTGCCAAACACAAACTTTGCAAAAAAAAACAGAGTTTGGGTTTGGAGATCAGGTGATTTACATCTACAAACCACTCAGGTGAGCATCACTGTACTCGGACACACTCAGTGCTCAGCCCTGTGACAGCTGCTTGCAGTGTATGAACGGCTTTCGCTGGGGGTCAAATCAGCGTTTTCTAATGGAGTGTGCACCAAGCAATAAAGTTTGAAAAAACCTGCCTACCCGCCACCAGAAGTGTTCTGTTTATGGCATGCTGTATGTGGGCAGAGACCTGAACTCCACAATTAGTGACTTCCATTGGGGTTTAAATCCGGGTCCCAAACTTTATATAAAGGCTGAAGCAGCTGAACCAAACTATCACAAGTTCACTCATCTCTAATCCCTAGTTACCATTTGTTTTCGCTATTGGGGTCCCATCCAGCGAGTTTAGCTACAGTTCCATAGACCTTAAACGTCTGAATAATATGTGCAACTATAGTAATAGAAACCTCAAGCTGTTTAGAGATGATCTTATAGCCTTTACCTTTAACATGTTGTCTATAGTTTTCTTTTTAATCTCCTAATTCAATTATTTCCTTAGCTTTCTTTAGTCCATGTTCAGAAAGGTAAACACCATGATTACAAACAGCACAGTGACTACTTTTCACCATTAAAAGAGGCAGACTGACTACTTACAAGTTTGTAGAAACCTGTCTGTGATGCTAATACTCACATTAGCTTAACATATACAGTCATATGAAAAAGTTTGGGCACCCCTATTAATGTTAACCTTTTTTCTTTATAACAATTTGGGTTTTTGCAACAGCTATTTCAGTTTTATATATCTAATAACTGATGGACTCAGTAATATTTCTGGATTGAAATGAGGTTTATTGTACTAACAGAAAATGTGCAATCTGCATTTAAACAAAATTTGACCGGTGCAAAAGTATGGGCACCCTTATCAATTTCTTGATTTCAATACTCCTAACTAAAATTTACTGACTTACTGAAGCACTAAATTGGTTTTCTAACCTCATTGAGCTTTCAACTTCATAGGCAGGTATATCCAATCATGAGAAAAGGTATTTAAGGTGTCCACTTGCAAGTTGTTCTCCTGTTTGAATCTCCTATGAAGAGTGGCATCATGGGATCCTCAAAACCACTCTCAAATGATCTGAAAACAAAGATTATTCAACATAGTTGTTAAGGGGAAGGATACAAAAAGTTGTCTCAGAGATTTAAACTGTCAGTTTCCACTGTGAGGAACATAGTAAGGAAATGGAAGAACACAGGTACAGTTCTTGTTACGCCCAGAAGTGGCAGGCCAAGAAAAATATCAGAGAGGCAGAGAAGAAGAATGGTGAGAACAGTCAAGGACAATCCACAGACCACCTCCAAAGACCTGCAGCATCATCTTGCTGCAGATGGTGTCAATGTGCATCAGTCAACAATACAGCACACTTTGCACAAGGAGAAGCTGTATGGGAGAGTGATGCGAAAGAAGCCGTTTCTGCAAGCACGCCACAGAGTCGCCTGAGGTATGCAAAAGCACATTTGGACAAGCCAGTTACATTTTGGAAGAAGGTCCTGTGGACTGATGAAACAAAGATTGAGTTGTTTGGTCATACAAAAAGGCATTATGCATGGGGGCAAAAAAACACGGCATTCCAAGAAAAGCACTTGCTACCCACAGTAAAATTTGGTGGAGGTTCCATCATGCTTTGGGGCTGTGTGGCCAATGCCGGCACCGGGAATCTTGTTAAAGTTGAGGGTCGCATGGATTCAACTCAGTATCAGCAGATTCTTGACAATAATGTGCAAGAATCAGTGACGAAGTTGAAGTTACGCAGGGGATGAATATTTCAGCAAGACAATGATCCAAAACACCGCTCCAAATCTACACAGGAATTCATGCAGAGGAACAATTACAATGTTCTGGAATGGCCATCCCAGTCCCCAGACCTGAATATCATTGAACATCTGTGGGATGATTTGAAGCGTGCTGTCCATTCTCGGCGACCATCAAACTTAACCGAACTGGAATTGTTTTGTAAACAGGAATGGTCAAATATACCTTCATCCAGGATCGAGGAACTCATTAAAAGCTACAGGAAGCGACTAGAGGATGTTATTTTTGCAAAAGGAGGATCTACAAAATATTAATGTCACTTTTATGTTGAGGTGCCCATACTTTTGCACCGGTCAAATTTTGTTTAAATGCAGATTGCACAATTTCTGTTACAATAAACCTCATTTCAATCCAGAAATATTACTGAGTCCATCAGTTATTAGATATATGAAACTGAAATAGCTGTTGCAAAAACCCAAATTGTTATAAAGAAAAAAGGTTAACATTAATAGGGGTGCCCAAACTATTTCATATGACTGTATCTTTGGTCAAATTATTTTAATTTTTTTCTATCGGTACCATCATTTTTTGCCCAGTCCATTCTAACTTTTATTTTTTACTTTGAATCACAATTCAAAAGCAATGCCTGATGTTAATTATTTGAATTAAAAATTACTAGTGTCAGGTTCAAGATATTTCAATGACCATTATTACAGAAGGGTACCAGCAATTTCGTCCATGTGTGTATGTACTTCCTACTAATTATTCCGACTACATCAATCAAAGAAGCGAACATTGTAGAGGCTTCTGCTTTAGAGACTGACTCTGCTTTTGAGCCAATATCATATACAAATCTGTAGAATATTGATTAAAAAGTATTCAGCATAATGGCATTATCTTATTGTGGACATTAGTGGACTTTACCTGTGTAGCTGATGGACATTGCAGTGATAGCTCATTTTGCATCTCTAGGTTCACATTAATGGTTTCAGCTACTAAGCCCAAGGAATGGCCAGAATCAATGAGCACTTTCACCAAAAGACACTGGACACAATTTTACTTCTGGTTAGCATGCCATCATGCTACTAGTACCATTAATCTGAGCTATACCACCAGAGAAGTGTACATCTTTAGTGCTACAGCAGAAGAAAGCCAATGTAAGTATGTGTATGCAACAAAAACTGATAAAATGTGATCCTTTGCAGACATTATAGAGGATTCTTTTATTTAGGTAATTTCTTTTGTATTTAAAACCAATCTCATCTAAAGCTGTTTGCTTGTTCATTTGTCAAAATAAAGCAGGCGTCGGAAATCTTTTTGGCTAAAGGTACCGTCACACTTAGCGACGCTCCAGCGATCCCACCAGCGATCTGACCTGGCAGGGATCGCTGGAGCGCCGCTACATGGCCACTGGTGAGCTGTCAATCAGGCAGATCTCCACAGCGATCAGAGATCAGCCACCAGCCACCAGTGACCCGTGTAACGACGCTGTGCTTGGTAACCATAGTACACATCGGGTTACTAAGCAAAGCGTTTTGCTTATAGTTACCCGATGTGTACCTTGGCTACGTGTGCAGGGAGCAGGGAGACGGCTTCTAGAAGCTGCGGATGCTGGTAACCAAGGTAAATATCGGGTAACAAAGCAAAGCGCTTTGCTTGGTTACCCAATGTGTACCTTGGTTACCAGCATCTGCAGAAGCCGGCTCCCTGCTCCCTGCACATTCAGATCGTTGCTCTCTTGCTGTCAAACACAGCAATGTGTGCTTCACAGCGGGAGAGCAACGACCAATAAATGGTCCAGGACATTCAGCAACCGGCGACCTCACATCAGGGGCCAGGTCATTGCTGGATGTCACACACAGCGACATCGCTAGCAAGATCGCTGTGGTGTCACAAAAACCGTGACTCAGCAGCGATGTCACTTAGTGAGATGTTGCCTTAAGAGAGCCATGAACAACACATATTTTAAAATGTAATTCCGTGAGAGCCATACTCACCAGGGGGGAGCACTGTTTCTGGAGTGGCTCAGAAGGTCCCAGGTGGCAGGATAGATGATGCTGTAGGCATGGTAGAGGGGGTGTCACGGCTCAAGAGGGTCAGTGCGCAGAGGGTCGTCAATACTGCTGTGGGCTCGTGGGGTGTCATGGCAATGGGCGCCATTGATCTACCAGTGGGCTGCTTTGAATCTCTTGCAGTTGACGAGATCGACTTCAAGAAAATGGCCATGTTGCGTGTGCAGATCGATGCGATGAACTTCAAGAAAATGGCCATGGAGTCCTATTTGCGTAAGCGCCGCCTTCGTGACCATTTTCTTGAAGTTGATCTCATCAACTGTGGGAGATGCAAAGCAGCCGCAGTCTACCGGTTATTGCAGGCTCGCTGCTGTGACACCCCAAGAGCCCGCAGTATTGCCGAACTTGCGCCACCACTGCTGCCCGGTAAGCCATATGCGGTATGTAAGACACACCTCCAGAAAGTGCGTCTCATAAACTGGAAAATACGGTATGTTGTTAAGTAAAGATTTGTCTGTGAGCCAGATGCAGCCATCAAAAGAGCCACATCTGGCTTACGAGCCATAGGTTCCCGAAATAAAGCATATAGGTGCCATAGAGTGGGGTTTACTACTAAAGACCACCACCCTCTAGGAGGAAGAGTAGAGAACAGCTCTGTAAGTGTAGATCCCACTGTGATGGGCAAATTCAAGCATTAATTTCACTGGTCAGCATATGATGTTACAGGTAAAATGTATGGTTAGATGTGCAGATAATAACTGAATGTGTGAGAGGAGTCAGTCATACGGTGAGTAGTGACAGCTTTTCTTTAAGATGTGAGTATCATCAGGAGGCAACCCCTCTAATGATTTAGAAACTATGCTATATTCAATTCTTAAGGTTCTATAGTACTTGGTGTAAAATAATTTCATTTTGCCTTACAATTCTTGCCAAAAAAAACCCCCATATCTTGTATATTGTAAAATATCCTTTTTCAGAACTTGATATCTTATTTATTACTACATTTTGTGATCAACAATTTTTTTAGGCGTGTATTTTAGTGCCTCCAGTATATGCAGATAAAAAAATATGCCTATGCAATATTGCAATGTGTGGATTCTGTTAATGGAATTTTGCTTAATAAACGCCAGAAATTTGCTGATGTGAAGAAAGCAGCTGACTTTGATGAATTTCATTGTGTTCTTTTAGTATCCTGGACAAGAGATGGAAACAGACAAAAGGCAAGCAGACATTAACTCCTTTGTCATGATTTCCCATATTTTACAAGCTGTTGTCCAGGAGGTTTGCACATGGGACCAGCAAGCCACAACCTATCTTATGCTGTCAGCTGTCAGATGAGGATCTGAATCAGAAGATGTAACTGAGTGATGATTTACTGACAGGCCTAGTGCTGTTAAGCTAACGCCTACAGCATGCCCATGTTAGCATTGCCAGGCAGAAAGAAAGGATAGCTATTAATCAAAGAGATTTCACCATGACAGCTGTCTCACACACATTCACCAAAAATTAAATCAGAGGGTGTGTGTTAGTTGAAGCTGTAGATTATAGGCAGAACATTTAATGCAACAACTTCATTAATGGGAACTAGCTCCAATCATTTCATGGACATATACAAATATATTTGGTCAAAATAAAATGTGGAAAACTCACTCAATTTTTATGCAAAATAAATGTCCTGAGTTTGATGTTATGGGGTTACACTGAGCAAATATCATCCTCATGAGAAAATTCATTGCACCTACATTGGTTAAATACACTGAGAAGCAAAAGGGTAACAATGTTTTGAACTTTTGACTTTCAGGCTCTATATCTCATCATCCACGACATGCTTTTAATATGAGACAACCATCATTTTATAGACAATCATCTTGGCTATCTCATACATAAATTTGACTTGCAACTATTTAGAATATGATTAGTTATGCAGATTCTTGTCATGTCACTGCATTGTTACTGTTTGCTCCTAAAGAAAAAAATCTAAATTTTTATTTTTATTATTTTGTTCGTGTTTAATTAATCCACCTTTGGTTTTCAACACTGCTTGAATCCTTCTGGGAATGAGGTCCATCTGATTCAAGTATGTCTCTACCAAAATCTGTTCCAAGTCTCTTCTACACGTTCCCAATGTTGGTGGACTCACTTGAGTAAGTATACAGCTTTTTCTTTAACTCTTCCCACAAATGTTCAATTGGGTTAGGGTCTATGGCCTCTGGATTTAATCCAGCACCAGTCGCAACTGGGTGTAGACCTTTGTGCAGGAGCTCCCAGGACTTCCAGAGTCAGCAGAACTTTTTCTCAGGTGAACACACAATGGTCATGATTAAGAGCAGTTAACCTGTTTGAAATGTGTAGACAGACATCTGGTCCACCCCCAACTGTTAGCATGGTTTTTCTATGTTTTTAAAATTTTTTTGAATAAAGCCATGTTTTAACTTATGAAGCGATTGCTGGATTTACTTCCGATCTGATTTACGTTTCACCTGGTTGGCGGTCCAGGATTCCGGGCACCACACCCACATCTTGGAGTCTGGTGAGCTGTTGTTTCTCCATTTGGTTTAATCCAACACCAGTCGTACCTGGGTGTGGTCTTTTGTGCAGGAGCTCCCAGGACTTCCAGAGTAAGCAGGACTTTTTCTCAGGTGAACACAATTTTTTGCTTCATTTCTCCCCAGATAGGAGGTAGGTGTACTGGGAAGGCTCCTAAGGCATCTCAGTCTCCTGCCCCATCCCTGGTCTGCACCAGCAGGGGGTCAGGGAGCCCAAGGCTGCATTGATGGAGGAGCCAAGGAGATCTGTGGCGCCTCTTCGGCTTCAGGCGCCACATAATACTGCACCCCCATTACGGTGTAGTACTCATCCTACATTAGGGTGTAGAACTCATCCTCGTCCGAGTAAGGTCGAGGCCGGTTTACACAAACATACAGTCAGTGGGTTGCACTCCCCAATGGTGACTGGGCCAGGGTTGGATTACAGTAGGGGGTCACTACAGCGGTGGGTTTACAGGACGCTACCGCACCAGGGGCGCTCCCCAGATCCACTGGACTGGGGACTCAGGTTCAGGGAGAAGCAACCACCAGGGGGAGTAAGGAGCACACTGGGAAGAGCAGGTTGACCTAGTGAGAGTAGTGAACCAGCCAGTGGCAGAAACTGGTGGAAACAGCTCAGACCACACAACACCACAACTAGAGAGAGTTCAGCTTCAGACACAGAACAGAGTAGATGTGCCGCGTGCAGCTCTGTGGGCCAATGTGTGCAAAATAGTCGCTGTGGAGAAGCAGGCAGCTGCTTCCACAGGACTGGCACTGTCGGGATACAGATTCCTAGGGCAGGCGTACTTCACGTTGTCTACCAACTCTGCAAGGGTCGCGGGGAACGGCTACTGGAAGTCACCGGACCCGTCCCATGAGTCTGCAGCAAATAGCATATAGGATGCGGGGTTAAGGACCGGCCCCATAATGGAACTCCGCTATCAGCATACAGAACGGGACACACTTTACTGACACCGGGACCCTCAAGTGCTTCACACCATGGGGGTCTGATACTTAGCTCACAAAAGAAGGAGAGAGCTCACAGTCTGACACACACTGGACTTGACCTTTCACGAATCTGGGATCGGCTGGAGCCAATCGTGGCAGAGAACGGCACCTCGGGCAGTGTCTAAGAGACTTGTGAGTAAAAACACTTGGAACCGCAGCCCCTGCCTCTCCTTTAACTGGCGCCGACGCCCAGCGTTGCGACGCCAACATGAACCACTACAACCCTTGCCATCCTCCAGGCGTATCTGCACCCCGGTCCGGCAACGAGTAGGTTAAAACACCTGCCCTGTGGGGCGCTACAGATCCACCAGAGTGAGGAAGACGTCTCTAACCTCAGAAGCCTAAACAGGATGCACCTGTATCAGAGCCTGAGGAGGAAACTCGAGAACCTTGTCTCGACTGGGGATGACTGTGAGGATATATCCGGCACACATCTTTGGTTTTTGAGAGGGATTTTAGAAAGTACTGCTTTCCCAACTGTTACAGAAACTGCAAGATTTCAGTGAATAGTAAGATGCTTTTGGGTCTGAAGGATAGTACAGAATCCCTGATACAGTCCAAATCAGGGATCCCGGACGTTGTCAGATCCTCCTTCTCTCACCCCTAGGTGCAGAAAGTGCTGGATCAAGGTAAGATATTGCCTTTCCTGACTGAAGATGTTCCCAAGTTAGGGGTAAACCCCTTACTTTATATTTTGGTGGAACAGATCAAAGAAGAGGACATGAGACTGGCAATTAATGTGCTACAGCCCAAAAGTTCACCAGGTCCGGACGGTTTAACATCCGCGTTTTACAACACCTTTAAGGACTCCTTGTTGACTCAGGTTTTAAATGAGTGTCTCTCCTTGGGCACTCTGCCAAAGTTAATGAGTAGGTCTACTGTGCTTTTCAAGATATTGGTGAAGTCGTAGTGCGTTTAGCGCTGTTCTTGGTGTCTGATAGGCTGTGGAGCAGTATAGGGCAGGCCTCTGGAAGGGGTATTTGCTGTCCTTGGATCAGACCTGACTTTTGACCAGGTCAATTACGAGTACCTCTCGTCCACTCTGTTGAGGTACAATCTGCCAGGGGGTTTGTGAACTGGCTAGAGTATTGTACGAAGGAGCTGAGAGTTTTCCACTGATGAATGGTTGGGTTGGGCAAACGTTTGTGGTTGGGTCTGGTCTTCAGGGCTGTCCTCCTAGTCCTCTGCTTTGCATGTTTGCAATTGATCCCTTTGTAAGGAGGGTAGATTGTGTACCATTGGCAGAGGTACACATGGGCAGCCCTGGCACATGGAACATTGTGCTAAAGGTGGTGACGTACAACAATGATGTCAAAGTCTTCGTCTCCTTGGAAGGGGAGGTGCATGAGGTGATTTCAGAGGTGCAGTGCTACTCAAAGGCAACTGGGTCTAAAGTTAACCAGGATATGTGTGAAAGTCTCTAGCTGGAAGGATAATATCCTGAGTTCAGTCTTCTAGACACCCTTATAGATCCCCAAGAATTTTCCAAAGTCCTGGGCATTTAAATCGACCACCAATGGGGCTTGGAAGTGTAGGAGATAAGGACTCTGTCATGGAAGTTACTTGACGATAGGATCTTGTCTACGCACTTCCAAATACCTCTGATCCTCAGAGGCTACCCAGGTCAGGTTCTGAAGGTTGCAGCTATTTTATTCAAAAAGCATCCCCACAAAGTTTTTAGACTTGACTATTCTTTTTCCAGGGTAGGCTTTTTGCGAAGGACAATGTGAAGTACAGTAACTCCGAGGACAGAAACATCTTTGGGGACCTGGTGATGGTTCGCTTCTTGGAGTATGAATGGGTGGGCATACTGAGAGCCTCTTACCTATAGTATTTCAAGTCTTGCTGGTGGTGGGCTTAACTTTCTGCACCCTAGATTTTTGTTTTAACTATATATGGGGTAAAGAGGGTTTACAAGCCCAAGACTTGCATAAAGTCTGGTGTGTTTTGGATATGGTTAGGATGTTAAGTTGATTTCATTATGTGCTTTCATTATGTGTTGTTTTTATTTCCATTGCTGGGCTTAGATAGTTTGGTGGGTAGGTGGGTTTGGGGGGAGGTGGGGTTTCGTATAGGGCAAGGGTCTAAAACTCGGCTGGGTGTATGGGCCACACAGAGGAAAAAAAATAATTTGGGGGGCCACATTGTTTGCAGGAAAAAGTGACATTTTTATTGGTACCATATATTTTTATTTACACACCTCTGGATCACTGATTTTGAACATTTTTCAGTTGTTTATTATAACAAATGTGCACATTCTTTGGTTAAATATATAAAAAAAATATTTTTTTACATTTTATCCCTTTCTTGTAACTAATAGTGTTACAATTATCACTATATAGAAATTTTGGCTAACATCTATGTTCCCCATCTTGTTGTAATGTGCCCATCCTTGTCCCCTTGTAGTATTGTGCCCCATCCTACTCCCCCATCCTACAGTAATGTACTCATCCTTGTCCCAATCCTACAGTAATGTCCCCAGCCTTATCCCTATCCTATAGCAATGTTTCTCATCCTTGTCCCCTTGTAGTAATGTCCCTATCCTGTAGTAATGTTCCCCATCCTTGTCCCCATCTTATAGTAATGTTCCCCATCCTTGTCCCCTTGTTGTAATCTCCCTATCCTGTAGTACTGTCCCCATCATATAGTTGTCCCATTCTATAGTAATGGACCCATCCTACAGTAATGTCCCTATTCTATAGTAATATCCTCAGCCTTGTCCCCATCTTATCATAATGTGCCCATCCTGTAGCAATGTGTCCATCCTTGTCCCCATCCTATAGTAATGTCCCAAGCCTTATCCCTATCTTATAGCAATGTTTCTCATCCTTGTCCCCTTGTAGTAATGTCCCTATCCTGTAGTACTGTGTCCATCCTAGTCCCCATCCTATAGTAATGACCCCAGCCTTGTCCCCATTCTATAGTAATGTCCCCATCCAATAGTATTGTGCCTGCCCATCCTTGTAATGTCCCCAGCCTTGTCCCCATCCTATAGTAATGTGCCCACCTTGTCCCTATCCTATAGTCATCTGCCCACCTTGTCCCTATCCTATAGTCATGTGCTCACCTTGTCCACATCCTATAGTCATGTGCCCACCTTGTCCCTATTCTATAGTCATGTGCCCACCTTGTCCCTATCCTATAGTAATGTGCCCACCTTGTCCGCATGACCCCATCCTATAGGTTTGTGCCCACCTTGTCCCCATCCTATAGTCATGTGCCCACCTTGTCCCTATCCTATAGTAATCTGCCCACCTTGTCCCCATGACCCCATCCTATAGTCATGTGCCCACCTTGTCTCTATCCTATAGTAATGTGCCCACCTTGTCCCCATGACCCCATCCTGTAGTCATGTGCCCACCTTGTCCCCATCCTATAGACATGTGCCCACCTTGTCCCCATACTATAGTCATTTGCCCACCTTGTCCCTATCCAATAGTCAAGTGCCCACCTTGTCCCCATGACCCCATCCTATAGTCATATGCCCACCTTGTCCCCATCCTATAGACATGTGCCCACCTTGTCCAAAATCCTATAATCAGGTGCCCACCTTGTCCCCATCCTATAGTAATGTGCCCACCTTGTCCTCATGACCCCATCCTATAGTCATGTGCCCACCTTGTCCCTATCCTATAGTAATGTGCCCACCTTGTCCCCATGACCCCATCCTGTAGTCATGTGCCCACCTTGTCCCCATCAAATAGACATGTGCCCACCTGGTCCCCATCCTATAGTCATGTGCCCACCTTGTCCCTATCCTATAGTCATGTGCCCACCTTGTCCCCATGACCCCATCCTATAGTCATGTGCCCACCTTGTCCCTATCCTATAGACATGTGCCCACCTTGTCCTCATCGTATAGTCAGGTGCCCACCTTGTCCCCATCCTATAGTAATGTGCCCACCTTGTCCTCATGACCCCATCCTATAGTCATGTGCCCACCTTGTCCTTATCCTATAGTCAGGTGCCCACCTTGTCCCCATCCTATAGTAATGTTCCCACCTTGTCCTCATGACCCCATCCTATAGTCATGTGCCCACCTTGTCCCTATCCTATAGTAATGTGCCCACCTTCTCCCCATGACCCCATCCTGTATTCATGTGCCCACCTTGTCCCCATCCTATAGACATGTGCCCACCTTGTCCCCATCCTATAGTCATGTGCCCACCTTGTCCCTATCCTATAGTCATGTGCCCACCTTGTCCCCATGACCCCATCCTATAGTCATGTGCCCACCTTGTCCCCATCCTATAGTCATGTGCCCACCTTGTCCCCATCCTATAGACATGTGCCCACCTTGTCCCCATCCTATAGACATGTGCCCACCTTGTCCCCATCCTATAGTTATGTGCCCACCTTGTCCCCATCCTATAGTCATGTGCCCACCTTGTCCCCATCCTATAGTCATGTGCCCACCTTGTCCCCATCCTATAGTCAGGTGCCCACCTTGTCCCCATCCTACAGACATGTGCCCACCTTGTCCCCATCCTGTAGACATGTGCCCACCTTGTCCCCATCCTATAGTCATGTGCCCACCTTGTCCCCATCCTATAGTCAGGTGCCCACCTTGTCCCCATCCTACAGACATGTGCCCACCTTGTCCCCATCCTGTAGACATGTGCCCACCTTGTCCCCATCCTATAGTCATGTGATCACCTTGTCCCTATTCTATAGTAATGTCCCCATCCTGTAGTAATGGGTGGGGGGGGCAGTAGCGGCGGCGGCTGAAAGGGGGCAGTGGCGCTAAAACTTACCGATCGCTCTCCTCAGCTTCCACAGATGCCGGAGTGAAGGTGAGGGGGCGGCCCCATATCCACAGTGATTGGAGAGATCGGTCACAAGGCCGGTCTCTCCAATCAGAGCTAGGCGCGGGTGAAACTGAGGTCACCCAGCTCCAGCCAATGATCGGTGTTATAGCTGCACAGATCATGGCTGGATTTCAATGTTTCAGCCATTTTCAATGGTTGGAACATTACAGTGGCTGTGATTGGCTGAGCGGCGTTCGTCAGCCAAATACAGCCTCCGTAGGTCCAGGGAGGAGACACCACCCCTCCTGAGGTCCCTTCTTCCCCGAATCTAAGGTATTTGCAATGCAAAGCGATCGCAGCCACCGGGGCTCCAGGGCCGCGATTTCGCCATGACGTACTGAGTACGTCATGGGTCCTTAAGTACCAGGGAGCCATGACGTACCCAGTACGTCATAGGTCGCTAAGGTGTTAATGTGCCTTCCTTCACATACACACAAAAAAAACCCAAAACACCATTCTTCTCACCTGTGCTCCGCTCCCTCGGCTGCCTCATCTCTGCTTCTTACTGTCTGCAGGCCCATGCCCCCGGTGACTATCGTGGCAGGTGCAGGGGCCGCAGCCCCTGGCAGTGATTTATGTCAGATGATTGTTTTGCCGGCACTGTGCGCGCAGAGCGCTTGACTCTGAGAGTGCAGTGCTAGCAAAACATTCATCTAACAAAGTGCAGACAGTGGCTGAGTGACTGAGAAACTGGCCTGGGGGCCGCACGAAGCAGTCTGAGGGCCCGCATGCAGCCCGAGGGCTGTGTGTTTGAGACCCCTGGTATAGGGTGATAAGGAATGGTCCTACCTGGCCTAGAACCTTCTGTGAAGGCTTTGAGCTGTGATCCTAGCCCAGAGAGCAATCTGAACTTGGTGACCTGGTGGATCAGAAG